>NW_026947499.1:21961077-22343577 GCF_034190915.1 Cavia porcellus
GAGATGCCCCAATGCTGAGTCCTTCGGTCCCAAGCTGAGACAGGGAACTCAAGTCTTTTATTCTCCCAGTTTATTACTAGTTGCCTATGTAAATCTTCTACTTAACAAAGTTATTATTAACAAGTGTGGTGGCTAAGACGGATAATTTACATGGATTTGGTTTCGTACAGATTGCCTCAACATGGGGCCAGACAATAGGAACCTTGCTGAGTCCCTTAACCACAAGCCTTCATGCGTGGTCCATGTGTGTGTGCTTCAATTATCTCACTCTCCATTTCTGAAATTTCATGTTTTTGCCCCAATTATTTTGCTTCTCTTGTGGCCTGCAGTGGGATGCAGTGCTTCTATCAACTACTTCTGAAACGTGTCCATGACGTCTTTCCCAATTTCATCTTAGCATGGTGGGGTCTGTAAACTATGACTCAGTAAACACTGTGATGTGCCCATCTTGGGCCAGAACACATCCCTGACTCTGGGAGAAAAGAGAAGAGAAGAGGAGAGGAGAGGAGAGGAGAGGAGAGGAGAGGAGAGGAGAGGAGAAGAGAAGAGAAGAGAAGAGAAGAGAAGAGAAGAGAAGAGAAGAGAAGAGAAAGAAGAGAAGAGAAGAGAAGAGAAGAGAAGAGAAGAGAAGAGAAGAGAAGAGAAGAGAAGAGAAGAGAAGAAGAAACAATAGAAGAAACAGACACAGTAGACTGTCTTTTACAATGAAGGGACAAACAAGGGAATGAAACTTAATTCTGAGTGAACAAAGTCAATTAGGTAAGGTAAATAAAGCCATTTTTCTGTATCTTACAGAAGAGAAGAGAAGAGAAGAGAAGAGAAGAGAAGAGAAGAGAAGAGAAGAGAAGAGAAGAGAAGGGAAGGGAAGGGAAGGGAAGGGAAGGGAAGGGAAGGGAAGGGAAGGGAAGGGAAGGGAAGGGAAGGGAAGGGAAGGGAAGGGAAGGGAAGGGAAGGGAAGGGAAGGGAAGAGAAAGAGAAGTGAGGGACTTGGCCCCTGTTCAGTGGGTATTTGATTCTTTACTGGAGACCTCTGCTCACATCATCAGCTAGTACTGAGTGTTGTCTATGGGTGTCTATGATGACTCTCAGGGAAACGCCCAGCCACTCCCCCATAGGAAAGATGTTTCCTACAGTCAATGTGATTGTAAACACAAATATACTTGTAGAAATTAGACCTGAGAAACCAGAATGTAAAACAGTTTTAAAAAATTAAAAGCTCATTTTTTATTTATTTTTGTTCCATATTTGAGTTTACATTCATTAAGTCCTTTATGACTAACTGTCTATGGCGAACTCATTAGAATGACAGGAAATAAATATCAATTAAGTCTTGATATTGTGACTTAATCTTGCTTGATCCTAATAATTTCCCTTTCTTCAGATGTCTATAATTTAGAAAAACATTTTCACAAAATATGGTGTGAGGGAAAATAAGGAATGCACAAGGTTTCATATCTTAGATGATGGCATATTAAGGAGGATTCACGTTTCCTCCTGCTACACTCACATGCTAGGTTAAAGCCCAGTGGAGTTGTGTGCACTGTACTCCAGACCTAGTCTGCAGTTCCATCTGGCTGTGTCCCCAATCCCAGCAGAGCTGGTCAACTTTGTGGAAATGCCTGTCTTTTAACCAACCTGAGCTATGTTAGGTTAAGGGGTGATCTCTCACATGAAGATCATCTTGAAGGCTGTGTAGGGACCTTCCTGCATGTTGGAATTGTCACAGTGGCTGCTGTAGGATTCGGCAGGTTTTATTAAGTACACCGGGAAGTATGGTCTATTCTATTGCTAAAATGGGTGTGCAAGCAGTTTATTGTGAATCCATAGCTATCGTGTGAATTACTTTCAAAATGAGGGTGCAAATAATATCTAAAGTAAAGGCTAGAGCAAATCTCCTAGACTGATCTAAGTTTGGAGCAGGAATGTGTCTCACATAGATCGGGGGAACTATTCTCAACATCCTTCAGGCTCTTGAAAACACACCCCACACTGCCATCTGGTGAGAGGAAAAATATTCCCTCACCCTGGGACAGATGACAGCTAGAGAGCCAGAGTTTGTAGCGCTGGTATTTCCAAACAGCACGGAAGTGATTTGCATGTCTGAATTATGGGTTTATGGCCCGAGCATAGATTTCATAGTTAGAGATGGTTAGGAAAGAAAGATGCAGAAGGTAAGGGTTAGATGTAAATATATATAAGCATAAGAAGAATTATCTGGGCAGAGGAGGAGCTGGGCAGATCTGGGGTGCCCTCACTGGCCTCTCTGCGTGTCTGGAGGACTCTGGATTTCTGCGCCCAGACTGCTGGAGTTCCCTCAGGCTTCCAGGTGCAGTGAAGGAGAGAGGTGGGTTTAAGGCTTCCACATCAGCCTCCCCATTCCCGGCTTCATTTGGAGACCTGCTGAGCTCCCAATAGGTGGGCTGGCCCACACTACCAGCCTAGCCCAGCCTGTCTAGCTGCCGCGCCTGGCCACAGGTCTGCAGAGGAGGAGCTGGGCAGATCTGGGGTGCCCTCACTGGCCTCTCTGCGTGTCTGGAGGACTCTGGATTTCTGCGCCCAGACTGCTGGAGTTCCCTCAGGCTTCCAGGTGTAGTGAAGGAGAGAGGTGGGTTTAAGGCTTCCACATCAGCCTCCCCATTCCCGGCTTCATTTGGAGACCTGCTGAGCTCCCCCGATAGGTGGGCTGGCCCACACTACCAGCCTAGCCCAGCCTGTTTAGCTGCCGCGCCTGGCCACAGGTCTGCAGAGGAGGAGCTGGGCAGATCTGGGGTGCCCTCACTGGCCTCTCTGCGTGTCTGGAGGACTGTGGATATCTCTTCAACCAGGGAGGGTCCACAGGTTCCTGAAGCACTGCGGCCTGTGGTGAGTACCCTAACCCGGCTGCGATTGAAGAACTGTGGAGCTTCCAAGGGGCAGGTGGGCACACAGTGTCCCTGAGGCCCAGCTTGTCTGGAACTGCGGAGTTCTGAGCAGGCAGAGGAGGGCCACTGGTTCTGTAGGCCTAATGGCTTGGAGTAGCGCGGCGCCAGAGTCCCAGTAGCTCCAAACATAGAAGGGGATTTTCAACAGATCCTGAGGAAGCTTTCAAGTAACACTTGAAACACAGAAATATAGGAAAATGACAAAACGAAAGACCAAATTACAACCTCAAACCTCCAGCCCATCTCAAGAAACCCTAGGAGCGATGTATATAGAAGAAAATATATCCCATCCACCTCATATATCGGACACAATAGCCACTGAAATTGACAAGCAACTCCAGGAAGCTTTAAAGAAATTCAAACTCGAAATAATCTCCCAGATAAAAGAAGAAATGATAAAAGAAATGAAAGAGATTCTAAATATATCTAAAGAAAACACAGATAAAAAATTGGAGGAACTAAACAAAAAGATAGAATCCCTAGACGAGCAATATAAGAAACAAACAGAATACATAATGCAGATGCACAGAGATATACAGGAAATAAAAAACTCCACTGAAAGTTGTAAAAACCGCCTTAATGAAAGTGAAGATAGAATTTCAGACCTTGAAGACAGGATTGCAGCTAGTGAACAGGAAAGGAAAGATCTTTTGAAAATAACAAGGAACCAGGAAACAACAATTCAACAACTGCAAGACGATGCAAAGAAGAATAACATAAGAATGATAGGGATTAATGAAAGAGAGGGAGGCAACATGAAGGATGTCAGGAGGATATTTAGAGAAGTAATAGCTGAAAATTTCCCAAGCATGAGATCAGAAACTGACATCAGGATCAGTGAAGCATATAGAACTCCAAACAGTCATAACCAAAATAAAACTACACCCAGACATATAATAGTCACCATCCCAGAAATCCAACACAAGAATAGATTATTAAAAGCTGTCAGAGAGAAAAGACAGATCACTTATAAAGGAAAACCTATCAGAATCACAGCAGACTTCTCAGCACAAACGATAAAGTCAAGAAGAGCATGGAGTGAAGTATTCCAGATCCTAAAGCAAAATGATTTCCAACCAAGACTGATATATCCTGCAAAACTATCATTCAAAATAGATGGTGCAATAGGATACTTCCATGACAAAGAACAGCTGAAGAACTTCATGAACACCAAACCAACCCTGCAAAAAATATTGAAAGACAGTTTAGATACACAAAGGAAAAAACCACTAAGCAAAGCAAATAATTAAACAGAACCGAAAGATAAAGATGCAACAGCAGAGAGATAACATTCCTACAATTAACCAGCATTTAACAGTAATAACCATTAACGTAAATGGTCTCAATGCACCAATCAAAAGAAACAGACTAGCAGAATGGATCAAGAAACAAAATCCAACCATATGCTGTTTACAGGAAACCCATCTAACCCAGAAAGATACTCACAGACTGAAAGTCAAAGGATGGAAAACAATTCTTCATGCAGCAGGAATCCAAAAAAAAGGCAGGAGTAGCCATTCTGTTTGCAGACAACGTGAACTTTAAACCAACAATGACCATAAAGGACAAAGAAGGTCACTACATACTCGTAAGGGGAAAACTCCAAGAGGAAGAGATAACTATCTTAAATATATACGCACCAAACTCCAGAGCACCCAGTTATATAAAACAATTATTAACAGAAATGAAAACTCAAATTATCAGTAACACAATTGTAACAGGAGACCTTAATACACCACTGACACCAAGGGACAGATCAACCAGACAGAAAATGAGCAAAGAAATAACAGAACTGAATCACACCTGTGAACAAATGGGTTTGATAGACATATACAGAATGTTCCACCCAACAACATCAGAATACACATTCTTCTCAGCAGTACATGGATCATTTTATAAAATAGACCATATATTAGCTCACAGAACATATTTAAGCAAATGCAAAAGAGTTGAAATCATCCCTTGCATATTATCGGATCATAGCGCTCTGAAATTAGAAATTAATGACAAAGGATACTGCAAAAATTCCGAAAACACATGGAAACTAAATAACACACTCTTGAGTAATCACTGGGTCACAGAAGAAATTAAAGAAGAAATTAAACAATACCTAAAAGAAAATGAAAATGCAGATACAACTTACCGGAATCTGTGGGATGCAATGAAAGCCGTTCTGAGAGGAAAATTTATTGCACTGAGTTCCCACATCAGGAAAACAGAACGAATACAAGTAAATAACTTGATGCTACACCTCAAACAGCTAGAAAAAGAAGAGCAAGTCAAGCCCAAAGCCAAAAGAAGAGAGGAAATTATAAGAATCAGAGCAGAAATCAATGCAATAGAGACTAAGAAAACAATCCAAAGAATCAACGAATCAAAGAGTTGGTTCTTTGAAAGAATAAATAAAATCGATAAGCCCCTAGCCAACCTTATTTAAAAAAGGAAAGAAAAAGCTCAAATTCATGCAATAAGAAATGAAAAAGGAGAAATCACTACAGACCCAATAGAAATACAGAGGATCATCAACACCTATTTCGAAAACCTCTACTCTCAAAAGTTTGATAACACAGAAGAAATAGACAGATTCTTAGAAGCATATGAAGTACCAAAGCTAGATCAAGAGGATATAAAACTGTTGAATAACCCAATCTCTGCTAATGAAATTGAGAATGTAATTGGGTCCTTGCCCACCAAGAAGAGCCCAGGCCCAGATGGATTCACTGCAGAATTCTACAAGAAATATAAAGAAGACCTAATGCCGACACTCCTCAAACTATTCAATGAAATTGAAAGGGAAGCAATCCTTCCTAAGTCATTCCTGGAAGCAAATATTACTCTAGTACCAAAACCTGAGAAAGACCCAACTATAAAAGAGAACTATAGACCGATCTCGCTAATGAACACAGATGCAAAAATCCTCAATAAAATATTGGCAAATACGATCCAGCAAATCATCAAGAAGATTATACACCATGACCAGGTGGGATTCATCCCAGGAATGCAAGGATGGTTCAACATACGCAAATCAATAAATGTAATCCACCATATCAATAAAGCCAAAAATAAGAATCACATGATCATCTCTATAGATGCAGAAAAAGCCTTCGATAAGGTCCAACACTTATTCATGATAAGAACTTTACAGAAAATTGGAATAAATGGTCTTTACCTCAATATAATAAAGGCCATTTACGACAAACCAACAGCCAGCATCATACTAAATGGCCAAAAATTGAAAGCCTTTACTTTAAAATCGGGTACAAGACAAGGATGTCCTTTATCACCACTCCTATTTAATATAGTACTGGAAGTACTAGCCAGAGCAATTAGGCAAGAAAGAGAAATAAAAGGGGTAAAGATAGGAAAAGAAGAAGTTAAATTATCATTGTTTGCAGATGACATGATACTCTACATAGAAGACCCCCTAAACTCCATTGAAATACTCTTAGATACAATAAATAAATTCAGTAATGTGGCTGGATACAAAATCAATACTCAGAAATCAATAGCATTCCTATACACAAACAACAAAATTACAGAGAGGGAAATAAGAGAAACTGGACTATTCACATTAGCAAGCAAAAAAATGAAATATTTAGGAATTACTCTTACGAAAGAAGTGAAAGACTTATACAGTGAAAATTATAATACACTGAAAAAGGAAATTGAAGATGATCTCAGAAAATGGAAAGACATCCCTTGCTCATGGATAGGAAGAACAAACATTGTGAAAATGGCCATTCTCCCAAAACTGTTATACAGATTCAATGCAATCCCAATAGAAATACCATCAACATACTTTATAGATCTAGAGAAATCACTCCTAAATTTCGTCTGGAACCAGAAGAGACCTAGAATTGCAAAGGCAATTCTAAGCAGCAAAGACAAAGCAGGAGGCATCACAATCCCTGACTTGAAGTTATACTACAAAGCAACAGTAGTAAAATCAACATGGTTTTGGAATCAAAACAGAGCTGAAGATCAGTGGAATAGGTTAGAAGATACAACCACAACTACGAACACACTCAACCACCTTATTTTTGATAAAGGAGCCAAGCAGGTTCACTGGAAGAACGACAGTCTCTTTAATAAATGGTGCTGGAAAAACTGGCTCTCCATTTGCCGAAAACTAAAGCTAGACCCATGTCTATCACCATGTACTAAATTAAAATGTAAATGGGTCAAAGATCTGAATATTAAAACAGAAACACTAAATCTATTGGAAGACAAAATAGGTAGAAACCTTGGAGACATAGGAGTAGGTAAAGAATTCATGAACAGGACTCAAACTGCACGGGAAATACTTCCCAGAATCAATAACTGGGACCACTTCTTATTAAAAAGTTTCTGCATGTCAAAAGAAATCTCCAGCATAGTGAAAAGAAAACCCACAAACTGGGAAAAGATTTTAGTGAACTCTCTCTCAGACAAGGGCCTCTTGTCTAAAACATACAAAGAATTAAAGAAACTCAGACCTCCGAAATTCAAAGATCCAATCCAAAAATGGGCATCTGAGATGAATATGCAATTCTCAGATGAAGAAATGCAAATGGCAAATAAATACATGAAAAAATGCTCATCATCATTGGTCATTAGAGAAATGCAAATTAAAACCACACTGAGATACCATCTCACTCCTGAAAGAATGGCCAGGATCAAGAAAACCGACAACAAATGCTGGAGAGGCTGTGGGGAAAAAGGAACTCTCCTGCACTGCTGGTGGGAGTGTAGACTGGTACAGCCTTTGTGGAGATCTGTCTAGAGATTTCTCAAAAAGTTGGGACTGGAAATCCCATTTATTCCAGCTATTCCACTTCTAGGCATATTCCCAGAAGAACTGAAAGCATCATACCACAGTGATATATGTGCACCTATGTTTATAGCAGCACAATTTGTAATCGCCAGATCTTGGAAACAACCCAAGTGCCCATCAACTGAGGAATGGATAAAAAAGTTGTGGTATTTCTATACAATGGAGTATTATTCAGCTATAAAGAAGGATCACGTTGAGATATTTATCAATAAATGGGCGCAGCTTGAGACCATACTCATAAGTGAAATAAATCAATCTCGCATGTGTGAATACCGAATAGTTTCCCTAATGTAAGTAATGATTCAAATATATAAAAATATGTGGTAATCATGATTCCCCATTAGGTGGCCTTGAAGCCTCATAAAGTTTTCACTCATTAATTAGAAAGGCTTTATTCTGGGCTTCTTGATATGAAAATATTTGAAGCTAGAGTATATGAAGTTTTACCCAAATATTTCAAGGAAAAAGACACTATGGTAACTACTATTAAGTCAGGTTATAAGGTGGTGAAGTACTAGGTTATTGAAACAGTCATGCTGTGACCTCTATTGTTATATTGTTATGTCCTGTTTTATCTCAATCTCCCCCTTATTGTTTCAAAAAAAAATTATTTAGTCATTTCTTATGTTTGTCTTAATTAAAGAAAAAATTCAAAAAAAATTAGGATATATAAATAGTAACTCTTTTCAATTTCCTATTAACTTGTTTTGAAGTCCTGTAGTACTCCCACGATCTTGTTTTGACTGATTAGACTCTGTTCCATTCTATATGATAGTATCAAGTTTGAAGACATAGGCAACTACTTTGAAGACAATAAGATTCACTAAGATACCCATTCTGGTTTGACTATTGTCTTCTTTGGAAGTCCTGTAATGTTTACAATGCCTAAGTTTTATTGGTCTTGTTCTCTACTGTTTTGTCCAACTTTATAATATCTAATAAGATAGACAATTCTTTTTAAGGAAACAAGGGACAACGTTGATAACCATTGTTGATAAACTTGTACTCTGTTCTACACCATGTGCTACGTCTATCCTTGGTATTGACTGACAGCTTTGTTTTGCCATATTTGACTGTATTCTTCCCCCCCCCAAAGAAAGTAATAAGCACTAAGGAGTAATAAAATCCAAGATGTGTAAATTTTGTTGTAAAAAAGAGAGGGAAAAAAAAAAAGAAAAGGAGCTCTAACGGATATTTGGGGGTGTTAAATAGCTGACTTTATCAATGTTTTTGGAACATTGAACACAGCTGTTTGCAGTCTCCCTGTTTGAATGTCCACCTTGTGTTCTTTGATACTGTGATTTGAGGAACTATTTTCAAGAAAATAGTGTGTAATCTACTAGCAGGTAATTTCTTACTGTTATGGTTTTTTGTTTTGTTTTGTTTTGTAGTTCTGTATTGCGTGTACCCTTACGCCTCTTTGGTTTGTTTTGTGTTTTTCTCTTTTTCCTCTTAAATAAAAAAAAAAAAAAGAATTATCTGGTGCTACTGAAGAAAAAATATTACTGTCTGCACTTATTCTCATTTTAACTAAAGATGACTTCCATGCCAGTTTATTTTTGGCATGAAAGTAATAGTAATTGAACTAATGAGAATTAGAATTCTTGAGCTCCTGCTGATGCTGGCCACTCTAGGATGATCCTTTTAGTTTCTCCCCTGAGTTGTTATGGCCTATTGTTCTATTGTGTCACATAAAATATGAATCTTTTCCCAACACTGTCACCACCATCAGGTGCAGGAGCCTGAGATGAGAGACCTGCTCTGCTGTCAGGGCAGCCAAGTGTGGTGAACTCTATTTTCTCATGGGAGGAAGCACCTGATCTGACCTCTGTCTCAGGCTTCTCAGCACAAACCCTGTGTGTCCTTTTCATTCTTTGCCAACCCTTGAATAGGTTCCCAGTGCTCCCTAGTGTGCTTTCATGACTACTTTTATTCTCTAGTTGTATTAAGTATCGCCTGTATGATATGATTTCCATTTCATTGTTGTGTGTTTCATAGTAAAGTAATCCAATAATAACAATAGTTACTACACAGTCATTTCTTAAAGGAATGCCTAAAATGCTACTCCCAATAGAAGAAACAGACACAGTAGACTGTCTTTTACAATGAAGGGACAAACAAGAGAATGAAACTTTCTTCTGACTGAAAAAAGTCAAATAGGTAAGACAAATAAAGCCATTTTGTGTATATCTTACAGAGCAAAACACAAGACAGATGATCAGGAAGTAAGGAGAATTTAAAATAATTTCCCACATTATCTATTCCATTATTTCAAAAATGGTTTAAAATACATGATTTCTTTTCTGAAAGTTGATATTACAGAGGGTAAAATTAAACAGAACAAAACAGATCAGAAGAAAACTATGTAAGAGACACAGATTTCAAAGCAAGGCAACAGGAGATCTTCACTGTCTATCATGTTATCTCTTGTTTCCTTCTAAATAGTTGTGCATGTCTTCACACACAGTGAATTCATACAAAACAAAATAGTATTAAACTGACCAGAACAGGATAATGAAAGCACTTTAGGTCTCAATTTCAGACAATGGGGAAGTCAACAACGCTGCTCTAATGTCTCTCGTTCTCTTCAAAATAGCTGTCCATACCTTCATGTATGCAGAAATTAAACAAAGCAAACAGACTAAAATCACTATGAACAAAGGAAAATAGTATTGCTGGATTTCACAAGATGACACTAGGGAATCAGCAATGACCTTAGTGTGTATTATTCTTCAAAATAGCTGTTCATTTCTTTGGGCATTATATTATCGATTCTTATAAACTGTTTAGGAGTTCTATGCATGTATGTGTCTATACATATATAACTATCCTTTCTGTATTAGGTGGGAAAACAAAACAACTTCCTATAAAAAACATGAAACAAAAAAGACAAGTAAATAACAATAGCAAAGAGCCCAAAACACTGACAATACAGGCCTTCAAAAAAGGTGGTATGTGCATAACTAGGGTTATTTTACATAATGATCTTCAAGAGTTCCTCAGATCACCACACAGTCCTATGCACAATTGTTTCAGTCCTATGAATGATAAATATTTTGTTCCAAGAACTTATAGAATTTGTAGCACAATCATCTTAGGTAACTTACATATGTTAATATAATTTTAGATATTTTTATTTTCTCTTATTTTACTTTTTCCTCATTTTCCCTGAGATATTATTTTCCCCTTTTAAGCAGATTCTTATCCATTCCCTGTATTTATTGATATTTTGTGTCTTATATACTCTTACCATTTCTTACAGTAGGGAGAGTATACTGTATCTACACACGTGAGTTATATTTATTTCACTTATGAGTATGGTGTTGAGTTGCATCCGTTTACTTTTTAATATCTCAATGTGTTCTTCCTTTATAGCTGAGTATTACTCCATTGTATAAAAATACCACATCTTTTTTATTCATTTATCATGATGGGCATTTAGGTTGTTTCCAAGACCTGGCTATTACATATTGTGCTGCTATAAACATGGATGTATATAGCACTGTGGTATAATATTTTTAATTCTTCTGGGAATATGCCCAGAAGTGCAATAGCTGGTCAAATGGGACTTGCAATCACAGCTTTTTGAGGAGCCTCCAGACTTACCTCCACAGTGGTTGCACCAGTCTACACTCCCACCAAGAGTGCAGAAGGGCTCCTTTTCCCAGCAGCTTCTCCAGCTTTTGTTGTGGTAGTTTTCAGGAGTGAGATGGAATCCCAGTGATGTTTTAATTTGAATTTCTCTAATGACTAATGATGCTGAACATTTTTTCAAGTATTTATTTGCCATTTGTATTTCTTCATCTGAAAACTGTGTATCTCAAATGCCCATTTTTGGAATGGGTCTTTGAATTTTGGGGATCTGATATTTTTTATTTCTTTTATACGCTAGACATAAGTCCTTTGTTTGATGGACTGCTCACTAAGAATTTTCTTCCAATTTGTGGGTTTTCTTTTTACTACACAGGAGTTTTCTTTTGACATGTAAAAACTCTTTAATAAGATGTGATCCCAGTTATTGATTCTGTGAAATATTTTGTGTGTGGTTTGATTCTTGTTCATGAATTCTCTACCTACCCTTATGTCTTCAAGATTTCTATCTACTTTGTCTTACAACAGATTAAGTGTTTCTGTTTTAATATTTAGAACTTTGATCCATTTAGAGTTTGGTTTGATACATGGTGATAGGCATGGATCTAGTTTTATTTTTCAGCATATGGCGAGCCAATTTTTCCAGCACCGTTTATTGAAGAGACTGTCGTTCTTCCAGTGTATATGTTTGGCCCCTTTATCAAAGCTAAGGTGGCTGAGTGTGTTTGTAGTTGTAGCTGAATCTTGTAATCTATTCTATTGATCTTCAGGTCTGTTTTTATTCCAGTGCCATGCTGATTTTATTATAGTAGTTTTGTGGTATAACTTCAAGTCATGGATTGGGATGCCTCCAGCCTTGCTTTTGTTGCTTAGAATTGCCTTTGCTATTCTAGATCTCTTTTGGTTCCAGATGAATTTTAGGAGTGATTCCTCTAGATCTGTGATGTATGCTAGTGTCATTTTGATTGGGATTGCATTAAATCTGTATCACAATTTTGGGAGATTGGCCATTTTCACAATGTTTGTTCTTCCAATCATGAATAAAGGGTGTCTTTCCATTTTCTGAGATCTCCTTCAATTTATTTGTTTTAGGTATTATTAGGTTGTATCTTATGTACTCTTACATACGTGTACAATGGCTGCCTTATTGTTTTCCCTGAATAGATCTTTTACTTCTTTTGTTAGATTAATACCTATGTATTTCATTTTTTGGATGCTATTGTGAAGGATGTAGCTTCTCTTATTTCTCTCTCATTGGTTTTGTTTTTAGTGTATGGGAATGCTATTGATTTTTGATTGCTGACTTTGTATCCAGCTACATTACTGAATTTATTTATTATACCTAGGAGTCTTTCAATAGAGTTTTGGGAGTCTTCTATGCAGAGTATCATTTCGTCTGTAAATAATGATAATTTAACTTCTCATTTTCTTATCCTAACTCCTTTTATTTCTTTCTTTTGTCTAATTGCTCTGGCAAGTATTTCCTGCACTTTACTGAATACGAGTGGTGATAAAGGATATCCTTGTCTTGTTCCTGATTTACAGGTAAAGTCTTTCAGATTTTTGCCATTTAATATGATGCTGGCGGTTGGTTTGTCATAGATGGCTTTTATCATAATGAGCTAAAGATCATCTATCCCAATTTTGTGTAAGTTTCTTATCCTGAATAAGTGATCTGATCCACACTTTTTTTGCATCTATAGAAATTATCATGTAATTCTTACCTTTTGCTCTATTGATATTGTGGATTACATTTATTGTTTTGTGTCTGTTGAACCATCCCTGCATTCCTGGCATGAATCACACTTGGTCATGGTGTATAATCTCCTTGATGATTTGCTGTATTCTGTTTGCCAATATTACATTGAGAATTTTTACATTTATATTCATTAGGTAGATTGGCCTGTAGTTCTTTTATTTGGTTGGTCTTTCTCAGGTTTTGGTATGAGAGTAATATTTGCTTCCAGGTGTGAGTTAAGGAGCATTGCTTCCCTTTCAATTTCATTGAAGTGTATGAGGTGTGTTGGCATTATAACTTTGAAATTCTTGTATAACTCTGGAGTGAATCTGTCTGGACCTGTGCTTTTCCTTGTTGGTAAAGATTTAATTACATTTTCAATTTTGTTATTAGGGGTTATCCAGCAGTCTTACATCTTCTTGTTCCAAGCTTTGGTAATTCATATGCTTCTAGGAATCTGTACTGCAGAATTTATTCTGTATTATCAAGCCTATGAGACTAGAGGTTCTTGAAATAGGTCTTGATGATCTTTTGCATTTCCACAGGGTCTGCAGTGATTTCACCCTTTTCATTCCCTATTGCATGAATTCAAGTTTTTCTTTCCTTTTTTTTAGTAAGGTTGGCTAGGGGCTTAATAATTTTATTTATTCTTTCAAAGAACCAACTCTTTGATTCATTAATTCTTTGTGTTGTTTTCTGAGTCTCTATTGCATAGATTTCTGCTCCAACATATATAATTTGCTACCTTCTTTTGGCTTTGGCTTGACTTACCCTTCCTTTTCTAGATGTTGGAGACATAACATCAGTTTGCTTATTTTTCTTCATTCTGTTTTCCTGATTTGGAAGCTCACCATAATAAACTTTCCTCTGAAAGCTGCTCTCATTGCATCCCAAAAGTCCCAGGAAGACATATTTGTATTTTCATTTGCTTGTAAATATTGTTTAATTTCTTCTTTAAATTCCTCCATTACCCAATGATTGCTTAGGAGTGTATTATTCAATTTACATGTGTTTGTAGCGTTTATGTAGTTTATTTTGTCATTAATTTCTAGTTTCATGGTGATAACATGCATGGGATAAATTCACTTCTTTTGCATTTACTTAAGCATGTTCTTTTGGCCTAGTATGTAGTCAATTTTAGAGAACATTATGTGTGTTGCTGAGAAGAATATATATTCTGATGTTGTTGGGTGAAACACTGTATATATCTACTAAGTCCATTTGTTCACAGGTGTGATTCAGTTCTGTTATATCTTCAATGATTTTCTGTCTAGTTGATCTGCCCTTTTGGGTCAATGATGTGTTAAGGTCTCCCGTTATAATTCTGTTATTGCTTATTTGATTTTTCATTTCTGTTAATATTTGTTTGTATAGCTGTATGCTCTGAAATTTGGTGCATATATATTTAAGAATGTTATATCTTCCTCTTGAAGTTTTTCTCTAACTAGTATGTAGTGACCTTCTTTGTCTCTTTGGATAATGCTTGGTTTGAAGTTCACATTGTCTGCAAACAGAGTAGCTGCCCCTGCTTTTTTTTTTTTTCAGATCCTGTTGCATGCAATATTGTTTTCTGTCCTTTGATGTTTAGTCTATGAGTTTCCTTTTGGCTTAGATGGGTTTCCTGTATAAAGCATATGGTTGGATGTTGTTTCTTGATCCATTCTCCCTGTTTCTTTAAATTGGTCAACTGAGTACATTTACATTAATGGTTATAACTGTTATATATTGGTTTACTTTTGACATGTTTTCTTTCTGCTGTTGATTCTTTACCTTTCCAATCTGCTTAATCGTTGGCCTTGCTTAATGGCTTTTTTCCTATGTCTAGCTAGAATATCTTTCAGAATTATTTGAATGGTTGCCTTGGTGGTCATGAAGTTCTTCAGCTCTTCTTTGTCATGGAAGTATCTTATTTCTCCATCCATTTTGAAGGACAGTTTCTCAGGGTTAAATCAGTGTGTGTTGCACGCTATTTTCCTTCAGGATCTAAAATACTTCACTCCATACTTTTCTTGACCTCATTGCTTGGGATGAGAAGTCTGGTGTTATTCTGATAGGCTTTCCTTTATAAGTGATCTGTCTCTTTCTAGCAGCTTTTAATATTCTGTTGTTATGTTGGATTTCTGGGATATTGGTTATTGTATGTCTAGATGTAGTTTTATTTAGGTTACGGTTATTTGGAGTTTTATATGATTCACTGATTCATATGTCAGTTTCCATTCTCATGTTTGGGAAATTTTCAGCTATTACTTCTGTAAATAGCCTCTTTATATCATTTGTGTTGTCACCTTCTTTTTTGTTTTTCCCTATCAGTCTTATGTGTTTTTTTGCATCATCTTGCAGCTTTTGAATTGTCACTTTTTGATTCTTTGTTACTTTTAAAAGATGTGTCTTTTCCTATCCACTAGCTGCAATATTGTCTTCAAGGTCTAAAATTCTATCTTCACTTTTGTTGAGGCAGTTTAGCACCTTTTGATGGAATTTTTGATTTCCTGTACATATCTTTGAATCTGCTTCATTCATTCTGTTTCTTACACTGTTCATTCACTTTCCCCATTTTTTTGCATTGTTCCTCTAATTTTTTAACTACATCTTCTTTAGATATGTTTAGCATTTCTTTCATTACCTTTATCATTTCTTCTTTTACCTGAGAGATTATTTCTTATTTGAGTTCTTTTATAGCTTCCCAGAGTTGTTTCTTTACTTCAGTTATTATCATTTAATGAATTTCAGGTGTATGGCTTACATTTTCTTCTGTGTCTATGTCTCCTAGCTTCTTAGGTTGGGTTGGGAGTTTGAGATTGAATTTTGCTGATTTCTTTTGTCATTTTCCTATATTTCTGGGTTTCTGGATATGTCCTAAGGATTCCCCCATGTGCTAAGAATCACCTGGGCCACTTCTGGCTCCAGGGGCAGACTACAGGCAACTTAGAGCTACTTGCAGGACACTGGGTGTGGGTCCACTTAGGCCCACAATGACCTCTTGTAAGTCCTCCAGTGGTTTTGGATGCTGCGTGTAGTCTTACCACCCAGGAAGCAACTTTCCAAGGTTTCCTTGTGTTTCGGGATTCAACCATGCATGTTCAGCTCCCAGGAAGTTACATGATTTTGACATGGGTTCCCACACAGTTTGATTTTTTAAACATTATCTTTTGGTTTTCTAAATTACATTTTCTTTGATGAAGATCTTTATTCCTTTCTCATGTATTTAAAGACAAGTGTGAAATGGTTCATTATTGAGATTTTATGTGTTTTCTTTAAAACTCTATTCATACAACTTTAGCACCTAAAGTTATTTTAGTGCTGACATCTGGGGATGACCATTCCTCACTTGTCTTATAATTTTCTAAGTGCTTGACAGATGATTTTTTAAACTTGTTTCCAAGTGTTTCATGAAGTACAGTATTCAGTACAGGTGTGTTAACAATGTGACATTGTATTTGCTTTGGGATCCTAGCTTTTGTCTATTAATTTTCTTTTGAACTGTTTCAGGAGGAATGAAACATAACTCCATTTGAAAGCATTTAGTTTCAGATCTTAGGAACAGTAGAATTATGTTAAACTTTAGCTACTTGACAAGTACCTTCCGTCTTCTGAAACTGTGAACCTTAATCTTTCTCTTTGAATTAGTGGTACTTTGAAGATTATGGCTTCAGGAAAGAAATACGTGTCTGATCTGAAATAACTGTCAGAAGTGAAGCATTTGTGCTTATCCCATTTAGGATAGAGGGAACATGTAAATCTTCACTGGAAATTAATTGTTTCCAAACAAGTCATTTGGTTCAGAAGCAGAGAGTTGAACCTTTGACCAGCACTACCTCTCTAACTCCTTTGCACCATACTATCGTCTCCTATGCACCTGAACACTCAGTTACTCAGAATTTTTCTTTGATTGCTTTATCAAGGCTCATTGACTCATTTCAGGGCTGAAGAAAGAATAGTTTCTCCACAGATGATGACTGCAAATTTCTACACTCTTACTCTTTCATTAAGAAAGATTTTCATTGTAGCTGCAACTCAGTTACTAAAGCTCATTGATCAGTGATGTAGATTTGAAAGCAAAGCCCTCTGACCTCATGAATTTAGAAAAGGAAGAGAGGAAGAACTATATAGAAGAGCTTACATTGGAGAAATGGAGTCACTATCATAGAGACAGATTGCAACCAATGATCACACACAATAGGAATGGACAAGAAGGAAGGGGCAGTGCCTCACTCTTTGTGACATTCAGCTATTGTCCTGTAGCATAAAGGATGGGTCTCAGCCTGGTACCATTGGTACCACCTATGCACTTGTCTCTGAGGTGGGACATGTCCTTAGGGACTGAGTTTCTCAAGCAATTCATGTTAAAACATGAAACTTAAAGCAAATTTTGAGGACATTTCTGCTTGTGATATTCCAGATGCTATCAAACTTTGTTTATTACGCACTGTGGATCAAAAGAGTAGAGTTCTCAGTTTCCCACCTATGATTTCCTATAAATTTCTCATAGTGAGTTTCTGTGCTTCTGAGAACCATCAGCTGTGTGGAAATCATAGTCATGTAATTCATTGAGATTCCAGAGAGAGTTTCAGGGGTTTCCAAAAGTGATGATGAAAAATATTACTTCATATTAGTTGTAGAATATATTCAGGCTCAGGGACTCCTGTTATGGGGATAGAAAGTATTTTGTATTTTTTACTAAAGGACATTAAGGGATTTAATAGGCAGAAATGAAAGTGTATGCACACAAAAATTTGAGTGCACCCTCCCTTTCTCTCAAGAGAGAGTCACAGAATGACTTGGAACTGAAAATACATATGTGATTTTGCCTGTTCACACAGTGCAATTTGTGAATATATGTGCAGCTACATCTTGATATTTGTCCGTGGAAAAGAAGATCACACACTTACCATAAAATGCTTCATTTTACAAATGAAGAGCATGAGCATAACAAAGTTTTGGACAGATAATATATGATGTTTTGGCTAAAATGTTTATGTACTGTCATAATCTGTTCTTTAATATCAGAATTCTGCTTTAATCAGCAAAACATTTTGTAGACTTAGAGTATCTTTAAGAAATTCTTGGTGGGATACAACCAGAAAAAAATGATTTAAAAACTGGAAATATTGATAAAGAAAATCTATGGGTAATTTTACTGCATTTTGGAGTTACAGTTTTCTAAAAATACGAATATTTAGCTATGATTGCTGTTCTCTCCCTCTACCCATTTGTGTTTTTTCTAGCTTACCTCAATAACAATGAACTGTGAGCCATGGACTGATGCATTCTAAGCCTGGGGGATTCATTCCTTCTCCCTTCATTGTCCCACAACGTGGTTTGCTCTCCCCAGTTCCCTCTCATTTACCTCGAGCCTGCCTACTTCAATTTTCATCTAGTGCTTCAGGTCATTACAATCCATCAGAGGAGCTCTATACCTGAGATTCTTCCTAAGCCTGTGTTTTCCCTCACCAATTAATATTTTGGTGTTAAACACAGTGAGACAGGGACAGATATTGGACAGTGTTGACGGAAAGGGAAGGGGAGTTCCTTGCAGTAACATCTGTAAGTGTAGAATCCATGCTCTCAAGATCACCTTCCTCCTGGAATGTCTCACAAATTTTGACTAGGAGAGCTGAACATGCCGATATCATATTTTCTTTTCAAAATAATAATGCCAGCACCATGTCATTTTAAAATCACTGTACCACAAATTAAAATTTGAAAGCCATCACAGAGTATTTCTTTTTCCCAAGATTCTAGCAATATTGTTTGATTATTTGAGATGATGCATGCTGTTACTTTGTAGTTAAACCAAGAAAACTTACTATAGATACAAGTTATGTTTACATTTCAAAAGCTTCACAGTCTAAATTCCAGGGCAGGCTGCTGTTTTTGTACCACTTCTGCATCCACGGGTGTCACTGTGATAAGCCCTGCTGTGCCAGATGCCACATTAATAGTCAGCTTTATCCTCAGGCTGCAGCCCAGAAATATGCAAAACTCCTGCATTGGCTGAGGTGTCTTTTGAACCAGAGAAGTGGTTAGGGATGCCAGAGCCTAGTTGCTTATTTGAGTCTGTGTAGTAGTGTAGGAGAAACGAGGGAGGGCTCCCTGGCCCTTGCTGGTGCCAATATAGGTCCTTTCCTCCAACACTGATGTCACTTCTGAAGGTGCAAGTAAGTCTGGGAGCTGCTCCAGGAGATGCAGAGAGTGAGGGTTCCTGAGTCACCAGATCCTGAGATTAGGAGACTGCAAATACAGACCATGCTGGATTAAGGAAAAGTGACCACGTTGATGTTTGGCAAGACTCATAGCAAAGGTTGTCAAATTGCTGGATGTCTGCATGTTCTGTTCTTAACTGAGCAATGAAAGAACAGGAGGAAAAAAGAAGTCCAGGCCATGGTGGAAACAGACTTCTTATCCCAACAGTGACTTGAGCTTCCCCAGGCCTCTTTTTCTGTTCCATGCCCTGTTGGAGGAGCTGTTCTTGCAAACATGCTTCCATCTTGTGTACTCCAGTCCCTCCCTGAGGCCTGGCATGGGGCTCAGCTCACACTGTAAAATCAAGCGGAAGAAAATTTGATTTATATTTTATGCAAGCCCTGAGAGAAAGCAACTTCCGGAAATAGACAAAACCCTTGCTCAAAATGCTCTGCAAGACCACAGATAATATCACACTGTAACATAGCAGAACTGGATTCGGTGCTCCGGTGCTGGTCCTTTCTGTGAATAGTTCTTTCATATAGCTGTTCTTTCAATAGTTCTTTCAAAAGCTGTTCAGTATCACAGGACAGCTGTACACTGGTCCCTGCTCGTCACAGTATACAGCTCTGCCCATGGCTCAGAGGCCACCCAATGTATCATATCTGTCCCAAACATATAATGACCTGACTTCAAGTTTTTGTGATTTGATACACACTACAATTGTCATAAATTCTTACTCCTAGAGAGAGTCCTGTTTGTATATGTTTAGCGCATCTAGAGATGGTGTTATAAAGTATATGTTCTCTTATTGATAAGTGATTATCCTATAAAAGCACAAATCAGTTCATTAACTGTGAGCCCTGTGTCCTTTTTAGGCTCTGGCAAAACTGAGGCTTGTGGAATGCCTAGAGTGGTTTAATAACATTTTTAATAGTTTATGCTCTAGTTCTGTTTAAGATTTTTTCTGTCATACAGGTTTTTTAGTTTTATTGTCCTATGTTTCTTTCATAACAAAATAATTAGATTAGTTAATTATTTTGTAGGTAATACACTGTTATGATCTTAAAAGAATATACAAAATATTACTCTGGGTAAAAGTCATGGACAAAATCACTCTCTCGTTCCAAGATGGACAAACTGTCTTTTCAATGAATGAAGAGAAATGAGTAGTATTCTCACAGAAAATGGAAACAGACCAGATGGAACACACATTGCACAAGGAATGTGAAAGGCAACAGCTTTGGACTAAAGTCCAAATCACCAGCACCATCTTTGGGCCAAACAGATAGTTATATCAGCTTTTAGGAAAGGCTGATAGTGAGTTGTTTTACATTTGGTGACATATGTTTCATCATACATCCTTAGGCAGATTTGCCTCCAAAAAGTTATTTGAGGGTCACTATCCTATAACAGGGAGGTCAGGGGCCAGGGTAAGCAGGAAGAATTGATCATTATCTAGACTGAGCCAGGTTTCTTTCTAGGTGATAATTCCTTGAAAGAAGTTAACATAACAAAAAGCACTGTCCAGCTGATGCACACTTACCTTTCAAGTGGCAGCTGGTGTTGGAATACCAAGGCCAGCTGAGTTTGAACGTGCTGGGCTTGTCTTTCCTGCTCTCAATATACTGTCAGGTTATAAGTTTTAAAATTTCCTTTATAGTATAAGTGAAATAAATCTTACAATGAAAAATGAAAGATAGATGGTCAGCAAATCAGGAGAAGCTCAATTATTCCCCAAATGATCTTTCCATTTCATCAAAAACATTTTAACATATGACATCTGAAGAGTTTGATATTTAACTTTTAAAAATTACATTACATTACCTTTGAGGACATTTATTTATTATTTTCCTATTTGATTAAGAATGTGTAAATTGGCCCACCACTGAGATTTTCCAGTTGTTGTTCAAAAATCTCTACCACAGAACTACTTTAGCACTGGGCATTTTAGTGCTGGTGACTAGGGATGGTCTTTCCTCCTGTAGCTTGTGATTTTCCTAGGACTTGCCAAGTGATTTTTATACTTGCTTCCTAGGCATTTGTAACGTGCGGAATTCAACACACATGTGTTAATGGTCTGACAGGATACCTGAATTTTTCCCTACCTTTTCTCTATTAAATTTCCATTGAACTTTTTCAAGACAAACGAGACACACCTCCATCTGAAATCATTGAATTTCAGATTTAGAATCATTTAAATTTTGTTGGACATGAGTCAGTTGAGATGTGCTTTCTGTCTTCTGAAAAGTCTCCTGAAGTCTCTCATCTCCCTTATCGGTTGTCTCAATCTTTCCTTTTCAATTATTGACACAGTGTTTTCTGTAGTCAGAGTTTGTAAGGAAAACAATTTAACACAGGGCATACAATTTACAAACTCATTCTATAATAGTCACCCAAAGAATCAAATACAAAAGTATAGGAAATCTCTCAATACACGAAAGACCGCAAAGAGTCCAGCTGAGGGCCTGTGGCAGTATCCTGAATAAGTTCCGTTGAAGACCCAGAGCCCCCGACAGTGTCTCATACAAGTCTGTTTCAAGCATCTGTGCTGGGAAGGCCCGAAGGTCAGTGATGGAACTAGAAAGTCTCTGCCATTAGGATGAAGAATCTGTGCCAGTAGTCTGAGTTATCAGTCCCTGCAGGCTGAGAAGCAGAGCACAGGACCAGTGCCAGAGGAACAGGAATGTGGGACCATGGGCAGTGGTGGGGAACCTATGGGTTATGTGTGCCACTGGCCCGTTTTCACTGAAAGCTCTTAAGAGTTGGTCATTACCGATATAGTGTATCCAAGGCCACGCCTCCACGACCCACCAATTCAACACCAGCATGCTAGGTATTTCTTTATTAAACGAAGCAGATCTATCAGGATCAATAGTCACAAATAGACTATTGGTAGACAAGGAGAAAAGAATATGTGTAGCTGAGTAAGTGGCATGGCAGAGAAATGTGAATGTATATACAATCAAATATATTATATGCATGTATGAATATATCACATTTAAAACCAGGAAGTGTTTAATGAGAACTAATGAAATAAAATTTATGTATATATAATCAATTTTACATAGTTTTAATAAAATACTATATATATAAGGATTTAGAGAAGTAGTTATGAATCAATACAATGTAATAACCATAGAAATTACATATCTTTTTTAAAGAATTTATTGTTGTTTTCAACACAGCTTTTATTGTAGAGCTGTAACTTTACTAATGTTGTACTGTTGACTGGTTTTCTGTAACTCTGAATTCCTTGCTCATGTGTTTCCTGGCTACTCAGACTATCCTGGCTTAACTCACTGTTGCACAGATATTTATTTAAATGCCTAGAAGCAATGAATCTCAGCCATTGTCAAAGACCCTGCATGTCTCAAGACACTGCAAAACTCTAAAACTTTCAGTCTGCCTTAACTTCATTTATTTTTGCACAGATATTCAATTTAGCGAGAGGAGAAAGCCTAGAAGCTTCTCATTTACTACCTGGATATGCACATAACCCTGAGCACCTGAGTATGATTCTGCTTCCACAAGAGTATACTAGAGCTCAACATGCATTGTGTACCTCTGTGCTGGTAAATTTTGATTGTTATCCTCACTGCATTTAGAGCTACCGAGGAGCCTGTCAGCTTTCCAAAGATGATTGGCAAACTCAGGTGAAATGACTCATGCTGTTGTGGGTGACATGATCCAGTAGGCTTGCAGCCCAGATGGAATGAGAAGTGAAGAGGTAAGTTGACTACACTAGAATGCTTGATGTTCCTCACAAGTTCAGACTGCAGAATGTAGAAATACTGAACAATATGTTAAACATTATATCTAAGTCTTTGTGGCAGCCTTGCTAAACAGAGTAAATGGTTTTCATCCCACTTCCCCATTTGAATGTGTCACTGTGTCTTAACCATATGACCCACCAATGTTGTAATTAGCACCACAGATATAGTCAGCTTCATCCGCAGAATTGATGTTGGTGATGGTCAAGTAGCGTTCGGTCCCAGAGCTGGAACCTGAGAAGCGGTCAGGAATTCCATTTCCTTTAATGAGGCTTCCATCGCTCTTAACCCACATCAAATACTGAGGAGCCTTCCCCGGGTACTGCTGAAACCATGCAATGCCATAGTGTTTATATTCACTGTTGAGGGTGCAGGTGAGCTTGGCCGAGGCTCCGAGGGATGCAGAGGCAGAAGGTGACTGAGTCAGCACAAGCTGGGACAGAGACCCTGAAAACACAGAAACTCATTATGTTATGGAGAAAGGAAAAGAGAAGAGAATGTTTTAGGAATGAGTCTGAAAGGTGAATTCAGTGAGCTGAAGAATCAGGGCATGGTTCTGACCTCTGCAGTAAAAGATGACAAAGAAGAGGAGTGGGGTCCAGGCCATGGTGCAGACACACCAGAACTCTCAAGCAGGCTCTGTGCAGGTCTGTCTTATATATCCTCAATCACAAGAGGAGACAGAGTTCTCTTTATGCAAATTAGCTTCTCTTACCTTGGGTCTATTAACAACCAATACCTGTGTGTTGTTTCTAGGAGGCAGGCAGAAACTATACTGAGCTTGGCTGTAGAAGACAAGAAGGAACTGGCTAGTGGCCCAAAGTATCCTTCAGCAAGGACCAGGAGGCAAACTTCTGATTTCCTAGTTGAGTGACCCACAGACTCCACAGAAGAAGGATACAGTGCTGGCCAGGCTCAGGTCCATTGTTTCTGTGAGCATATGACTGACAGCAGCTGCTCAGACCATGACTTTAACTCCTGCCTGCCTGTGCCAAAAGCAGAGTGAGTCCTTCGCTCAGGGGCAGCCCCAACATTGTCTCCATCTTGGCTTTCTACTTGAGCCTTATCAGTGGAATCAAACTCCTTTATCAGGAATGCTATTAGAAGGTAGGCTTCTTAATCGTGGTTTATCTGCAATGAGAGCTACATTACCTAACTGTATGGAAATTTCAAAAATGAACTCATATCTCACATTCTCTTGATACCTCCTAGATATACTTTATTAAGATCTAAAGGGTGGCTGCTTTTCTTTTCTCTTCCATGTGGAAAGAACATTACCAAAGATGTTTTTGTATAGAGTAAATAATGTGACTGCAGTCTTCAGATCTTAAATCACAATTGCTGTAGTTTTAGGAAATTTTAAAAATTGAATTGTGTAACTGCACATGGCAAACAAGACAGCTCATGTATTCCCTTCACCTTCAGATTAAAACATGAGGGAGAATCAACTCGGACAGTTTCCTACACCTTTCTCTTGGGGAAGCAGCATGTCTCTGTGCCAGAGTATTCATTGTCCAGTAACATGATCTTCTTTGTATCAGGGTTAGTCAGACCTGTGTTTAGGTTTTGATTCCCCACCTGGATCTTCCTGTGTTGAGCAGTGCTGTCATGTAGCACATGATAGCACTGAGTTTTATTCTGAGGCTGGCTCCCCTAAGAGTTAAGGCGACTTTGTCATGGGAGGGAACTTGCAGACCTGACAGGAGACTAACAGTGCCTATGGCTTGTATCAAAAATCATTGCTGTGGATATTTGGGCACATTCTGCTGGGACTAGTAAGGAATGTGACCATCAGTGATTGCTAAAACACAGCAGGCACAGATAATAATGCCGGAGCTTCTGACGGATAGGGGTTTTGAAGGATCCAGGATCACCAGAGCCTGAGGACTTGACCCCAGCCTAAAAATCAACACACGTCTGGGATGAGGAAGAAGGACAGAAAGCTTACTCATAAGGTAAGTGTGTGAAATCTACATGACTTGGGTAGAGTAAGGAGAGATGGATTGAGAAGCAGACCTGTGTAGGCCACAGGGTGGACTTTCCAAGAGTTCTTGAGCACCTGCAACTGCTGCTGACTCTAGGCTGATCCTTGTATGTCTCCTTCAATTTTTATGGCCTATTGTTCTTTGGTGTCATGTACAATTGTGAATCTTTTAACAATGCTGTCACCACCATCAGTGGCAGGATCCTGAGTTCAGAAACCTGCACTGCTATTGGGGTGGCTGCATGTTGTGAGCTCTGTGTTTTCCCATGAGAGGAAGCAGCTGCTCTAATATCTGTCTCAGGCCACTAAGCACAAACCACGTCACTAACCCTGAGCCCTGTGTGTCTGTATCAGGCTCTGGCAACCCATAAGGAGGCTCGCAGTGCCCCCTAGTGGACTTCCACAACTATTTGTAGTTTATCCTCCAGTACTATCTTCTGTAATATACGACTTTTAGTTTCATTGTTCTATGTTTGTTTCATAATGAAATAATTCAATGATAACAATAGTTAATAAACATCCATATTATTAAGCGAGTGGCTAAAATTTTACTTACAATACAAGTCATAGATGAAATAGACTCACTCTTACAATGAAGGGGCAAATAAGAGAATAAAATCTTTCTTCTGAGTGAACAAAAAGAAATTAGTATTATAAATGAAACCAATTTGCATATATCTTAAAGAGAATAGTAGAAGACAGATCATCAGGAACTAGGGAGAATTTCAAATAATTTACCAAAGTATCTGTTTCACTGTTTCAAGAATAAGATACATGGCTTCTAACTTGTGTTCCCACAGAGTTTGGCTTTAAAATGTTATTTTTTGGATTGTAAGT
Organism: Cavia porcellus; assembly: GCF_034190915.1. Lineage (NCBI taxonomy): Eukaryota > Metazoa > Chordata > Mammalia > Rodentia > Caviidae > Cavia > Cavia porcellus. The sequence goes on from NW_026947499.1 coordinate 21,986,918, forward strand.
TCCCTTACATTGCTCTGATGATGACTATTTACTCCTTTCCCATTTGTTTCAAAAATGTGTGAAATAGTTCATTTTCAGGATTTTATGTGTAGTTCATTTTCTGCTATTTGGTTTTGAATGTCCTGTAATACTTTCATTTTCTTGAATGGGTTTATACCATTTTGTTATGTTTCATACTATTCTATGTGAAGGTATGCTCAGCTATTGCAGAGGAAAGGGGCATTATGGTAGCTACTGTTAACGTCCAGTTGTCTTGTTATAAAGTGCTGTGTTGCTTACCTTGTTCTGTTCTGATTTGCTTTGTTCTGTCCTCTTTTGTTTCATTCTCTTTAAAATAAACCTTTTTAAAAATCTCTACCACATAACTTCAGCACCTGAGCTGTTTCAGTGGTTTGTCTGGGAATGGTTTTCACTCTTTTAGCTCATGATTTTACTAGTGGTTGAAAAGGTTATATTAAATTTCTTTCCTAGAAATTCATAAAGTACACGGGTATGTTAGTGATCTGAAATGGTACTTGTTTTAGGTTTCTTGGTTTTCTGTACCAATTTTCCACAGAACTTTTTGGAGGTAAACAGAACATACCTCTCTTTGAAAGTATTTATTTTCAGATTTTAGAATCAAATGTTGTTAGACATGGGTCACTTGTGGCGTGCTATCCATCTTCCGAAACTGTGTCTTACTCTTTCCCTTTGAATTTGTAGCACAAGGAAGATTATGATTTCAGGAAACAAATGCATATCTGATCTGAAGAGACTGTCAGGACTGAGGGGAAAAAGTGTTTGCTCTTTTCCCATTTGGGATACAGATACCATGTAAATCTCCACTGGCATTAAACTGGTTTCTGAACAAGTCATTTGGATCAGAAGCAGAGGGCTGAGCCTGTACCAGCACTACATTTCTATTTCCTTTTGTACTGTACTATTGTCTCCTATGCACCTGAACACTTGAATACTCAGACTCATTCTGTGGCTGCTTCCCAAGGCTAATGTTGGCCCATTTCATGGCTGAAGGAAGAATTATTTATACTTAGAAGATGAGTGGAAATTACTGTCCTCTTACCCTATTAATAAGAAGGATCTTTGTGGTAGCTATGAAATCAATCACTAAAGCTCAGTGATGACTTATAGAGATTTTAGAGTGAACCCCTCTGATCTCATGACGTTAGAAAGAGGAGAGAAGAAAGACTGGGAGAAAATACACGGGAGAAATGGGGGCATCTTCAGACAGACAGGATGAAGCCAATGGCCATGCAGGGCTGAATGGGCAAATGGTGCTCGGGGACTGCTTCCCTCTGTGATGTTCAGCAGGTCCCTCACTATTGTCCTAAATCACAGAAGATGGGACTTTACTATAAGCTTTGTAAACTACAACCCAATATATCTGCAGCTTTTGGGGGAGGTGGTAGAGAAAGCTACATTAGGAACAGAGCTTTTGAAAAGACTTGAGTTACCTAAAGTTTGAAGTAAATATTTGCTTGTCGTGTTCCAAATTGATATCAGACATTGTTTAAAACCTCTTGTGGGTCACAAAAGTGGTGTTCTCACTTCACACCTCAACCTATGATTTCATGTAGATTCCTTAAGGAGTGCCCATCCTCCTGAGGGAAAGCAACTCTATGGAAATCAGATCCATGTACCCCACTTAGTCACTAGACAGGGTTTCAGAGGCTTCTAAAAGTTGTGATGAGGGAACTAAAGCCTCCTTAGTTGAGAATAAGCTGCAGGTTCAGGAACTTGTATCATGGTAAAAGAATATTTCATATATGTCACTAAGGGGCACTACAAAGTTTACTGGGCAGAAATGAAGATGTACAGACACAAAGAAATTGATTACTCTAGAGAAAGAGAGATGCATGCAATCATTTGAAACTGAAAATATATACGTGTCTTTGGCTGTTTTCATGTGTGAATGTTTGAAAGTATATGAAGTTACATCTTGGTCTTGTTCCAAGGGAAACAGGATGATTCTCATAAGATAATGGCCAACTGGGCCAGCAGTTTAGGTGAGAGGCAAAAACACCAGCCTAAGGAAATGCAAGGTTGTGAGTTCAACTTGTGGTTCCAAAATAAATAAACAAATTTAAAAAGATAAACCCGTGCTTACAATTAAATGCTTGCGCCCTAACAATACCTTTGACAGATAATTTGAAATGTTTTGCCTACAAAATTTTTGCACTCTCATATGTTCTTTTAATATCAGCATTTTTCCCTTAGTCAACAAAACAATTTATAGACTTAAAGTATTTTTAGACATTTTGGGTATAATACACCAAAGAAATATATAAAAACACCACAGGATTATTCATATGGATAATCAAAGAGTAAATCAAAGAGTTACAGTCTTTCTAAAAATACAAATATTTAGTGATGATTGTTGTTATCTCCCTCTACCCATTTGTGTTTGTTCTACCTTACCTCCATAACATTCAACTCTTGGCAGGTGATTAGAAATCCATCAGAGTAGCTCTGTACCTTAGATTCTTCCTGAGCCTGTGCGCTCCATCACCAGTTCATATTTTGGTGCTGGACACAGTGAGACATGGGCTTCAAGGGACATTGTTGACTCCAACAGAAGGGGAGCTCTTCAGTGGGGTATCATTAAATGTAGAATCCATGCTCTATAGACCAACTTCTTCCTTGAATGGCACATGATCTCTGACTAGTAGAGTATGATAAAGCTGATCTTATAATTTTTTGTTAAAATAAATATGCCAGAACCAGGTTCTTTCATGTCATTTTACAATCACTGGGGCACCGAGCAAAATTTGGAAGCCATCACGCTTTATTTCCTTTTCCTGAGATTCTGGCAATATTGTCAGGTAATTTGGGATGATACAGGTTGATTTCCCCACTCCTCCTTGATCTGAAGAGCTTGGCTCATTGAGCCATATTGGTAATTATTTGAGAAGATAAATGACAAGACTATTGAATTACTAGATTCATTAGAAATGTGAAAAGCTCACTTAATTCCTACGGATTTAAGGAGGAGTTTACATTGGATCATAGGGGTTTCTTTAGGTGTTAGAAGTTCCAATCTGTGGCTAACTAGCTTTAAGGATGAAACATCCTGGAAGAGGGGAATGGCAGAAAAAAAGTCATTCAATTCATGGTGGCTGGAGCTGGGCACAGGGGAAGACGACCAGAGAGGAATGGGCCAGAACATGGTCCACAAGGTCACACCTCTTTGACCCACCAAGATGCTCCCATAGTGTAATTTATTAACAGCTGGACCAACTGTCTCAGTGTAAGCAATTTGGCAGTCCAGAGTATCACATGTACGGATGTGCTAAAATCAAAAACATGACTGTGCCTTGGGACATTTAGTGCAGTAACAGCTTGGAGACTCACAATAGAATAGTTCAAGTGAATATTAACTGGCAAAGAAAGTCTCAGAATCTATTGTAGACCCAGTGATTAGAAGATACATTTTACACATTTGTATGTACATTAAATCTGAGAACTGGTCTAACTGAAGCACGAAGCCCCTGGTGTGCCTTGGGATATAAATAGTTCCCCTTGACTCAGTTTATTTCACTGTTAACGTTTTCTGAATATTAATCATATTTTCGATCTTTTGCATTGTGTGCTAGTGTTAATGAACTCAGAGATTCTCTCTGAAAATGGCAGCATCTCCCTCTGTACCCACACATGTAACAGTGAGCCTAAGTGACTTCATAAAACCTGTTTATGTGCACATTGCACAGATTTACACCAATGAATGAAAGGTTGTAATATCATATTCAACAATCTTAATAAATTACAAAACATATATATTTATGCATTGTAAAAGAGAAGAATTCTTAAATTTAAACTTTCAGTATCATCAGTCATAAATTTTAAAAATGTAAGCACAAATATCATCCTAATTATGGGTAAATTTTAGGTAAACCTAAAGAAATGCATGCAAATTCAGCAAAGTCATGAGACTGCTGGGCATGCTGGCAGAAGGCTTATGAAGTTACTGAAGAGGCTGAGGCAGGAATTCTTAAAGTTTGAGGACAGACTGATCAACTTAATGAGACTCTGTCACTAATAATAAATATGAAGACCTAAAATTCGGATCAGTGGCAGACTAACCCTGAGCCCTCTCCATCATACCACAAAAAGAATAAAACATCACACTATTAAGTGATTATATAAATGAGTGTTTGGTAGATCAGTGCTAGGAAGAAACTTACAAAGTACCAAAAATTTGGTTGGTAGTAAAAACAAAATTATATCATCCCACACAGAGTTCTGGAGGCCAGTCACTCAAAATCCACAGGCAGGGCCACGTTCCCCATGGTACCTCTAGGAAACTCCTTCCTTCCCTCTTCCTAGGCCGAAGTTGTGGAGGACATTTGGTTCTGTTTGGCCTGGTGCTGCATAAGTTCATTATGTCTCTGTTGTCACATAATGTTCCATGTATCCCTGTCATCTCAGGATCATCTCTTATGCAGAAGCCAATCATTTTTATAAACTACCTTACTCTCATATCACCTCATCTTAAAGACACTTGGGGTGACACTGTGTTTCACAGAGATCACGTTATGTGGTACTGGGGAGTGGCATCTCACTGTATCTTCTATAGGTAAAGATTTTACCACATATTAAATATAAAGAACTTATTCCAAATTTTCACAGATTTTACTATTTTAAAAGTGATATACAATGCTTTCCTATTAAAATGAAACAACCAAATACACTTTATTAACATCTAAAGGATGATTGCTTTTCTTTTCTCTTCTGTGTGAAAAGAACATTACCAAAGATTCTTTGGTAGAGAGGAAATAAAGTGACCTCAGTCTTCAGATCTTAAACCACAATCGCTGTAATTTTAAGAAACTTTAAAAATTGAATTATATAATTGTACATGGCAAACAAAACAGCTCATGCATGCCCTTCACCTTCATACTGAAACATGAGGAAGAATTACCTCAGACAGCTTCCTATACCTTTCTTTATGGAAAGCAGCGTGTCTCTGCCAGAGTAGTCATTGTCTAGTCACATGATTCTCTTTGTATTCAGGGTTAGCCAGACCTGTGCTTAGGTTTTGATTCCCCACCTGGATCTTCCTACATGATAGCACTGAGCTTCATCCTGACTCTGGATCCCCAAAGAGTTAAGCCAACTTTGCCATGGGAGGAACTTGCAGACCTGACAGGTGACTAGCAGTTCCTATGGCTAATATAAAAAATCATTGCTGTGGACATTTGAGCACATTCTCCTGGGACCAGTAAGGAATGTGACCATCAGTGATTGCTAAAACAAGCAGCCACAGATGATAATGCTAAAGGTTCTGAAAGATAGGGATTTTGAAGGATCCAAGGTCACCAGAGCCTGAAGACTGGACTACAGCATAAAAATCAACACACATCAGGGATGAGGAAGCACATAAAAGTTACTCATAAGACAGGTGTGTGAAATGTACATGACCTGGGCAGAGAGTGAGGAGAGACTGAGTAAGAAGCAGACCTGTGTGGGCCACAGAGTGAACTTTCCAAGAGTTTATGAGCACCTGAAAATGCTGCTGACCATAAGGTGCTCCTTTTTGTCTCCTTCAATTCTTATGACTTGCTGTTTTTTGATGTCATGTTCAATTGTTAATCTTTTACCAACACTGTCACCACTATCACTTGCAGGATCTTGAGTTCAGAGACCTTCTCTGCTATCAGGGTGGCTGGGTGTTGTGAGCTCTATGTTTTCCCATGAGAGGAAGCAGTTGCTCTAATATCTATCTCAGGCCACTGAGCACAAACAGTGCCATTAGCCCTGAGCCCTGTGTGTCTGTATGAGGCTCTGGCAACCCTTAAGAAGGCTCGCAGTGCCCCCTAGGGGACTTCTATTACTATTTGTAGTTTATCCTCTAGTACTGTGTTCTGTAATATATGATTTTTAGTTTCATTGTTTTACGTTTGTTTCATAATGATATAATTCAATGATAACAATAGTTAATACACAGACATATGTTTAAGAGAGTGGCTCAACTTTTACTTACAATACAAGTCATAGATGAAATAGACTCTTTCTTATAATGAAGGGGCAAATAAGACAACAAAAACTTCCTTTTGAGTGAACTAAAAGAAATTAGTATTATAAATGAAACCAATTTGCATATATCTTAAAGAGAAAATTAGAAGACAGACGATCAGGAAGTTGGGAGAAGTTCAAATAATTTCCCACAGTATCTGTTTCAGTGTTTCAAGAATATTTTAAGATACATGGCTTCTAACTTGCGTTCCCACAGTTTGACTTTAAAATGTTATTTTTTGAATTTTAAGTTCCATTACATTTTCTCTGATAATGTCAATTTAATCCTTTCCCATTTGTTTCAAAAATATGAAATAGTTCATTATTGGGATTTTATATGTTGTTCATTCTGTTATTTGATTTTTAATGTCCTGTAATACTTTCATTCGCTTGAATGGTTCTATACTATGTTGTTATGTTTCATACTATTCTCTGTGAAGGTATGCTCAACTATTGCAGAGGAAAGAGGCATTATGGTAGATACTATTAATGTCCAGTTTTCTTGTTGTGAAGTGCTGTGTTGCTTATATTGTTCTGTTCTGATTTGCTTCGTTCTGTCCTCTTTTGTTTCATTCTCTTTAAAATAAACCTTTTTAAAAATCTCTACCACATAACTTCAGCACCTGATGATTTTACTAGTGGTTGACAAGGTGATATTTAAATCTGTTTCCTAGAAATTCATGAAGTACAGAATTAAACAAGGGTGTGTTGGTGATCTGAAATGGTACCTGTTTTAGGTTTCTTGGTTTTCTCTACCGATTTTCCTCAGAACTTTTTGAAGATAAACAGAACATACTTCTTTTTGAAAGCATTTATTTTCAGATTTTAGAATCAAATTTTGTTAGACATGGGTCACTTGTAGCATGCTTTCATCTTCCGAAACTCTGTATCTTACTCTTTCCCTGTGAATTTGTAGCACAATGAAGATTATGATTTCAGGAAACAAATGCATATCTGATCTGAAGAGACTGACAGGACTGGGGGGGGGAGTGTTTGCTCTTTTCCCATTTGGGATACAGATATCATGTAAATCTCCACTGGCATTAAACTGGCTTCTGAACAAGTCATTTGGTTGAGTAGTAGAGGGCTAAGCCTGGACCAGCACTACATCTCTATTTCCTTTTGTACTATACTATTGTCTCCTATGCACCTGAACACTTGAATACTCAGACTCATTCTGTGACTGCTTCCCAAGGCTAATGTTGGCCCATTTCATGGCTGAAGGAAGAATTATTTATACTTAGAAGATGCATGGAAAATACTGTGCTCTTATCCATTCAATAAGAAGGATCTCTGTGGTAGCTGCAAAATCAATCACTAAAACTAAGTGATGATTTATATAGATTTTAGAGTGAACACCTCTGATCTCATGACTTTAGAAAAAGGAAAGACAAAAGGCTGTCTAGGAGACAATACATGCGAGAAATGGGGGCGTCTTCAGACAGACAGGATGAAGCCAATGGCAATTCATAGCTGATGGGCAAATGGTGCCTGCGGAGTGCTGCCCTCTGTGAAATTCAGCAGGTCACTCACTATTGTCCTAGATTATAGAAGATGGAATTTCCTATCAATTTTGTGAGCTACAACTCAATATATCTGCAGCTTTTGGGGGAGGTGGTGGAGACAGCTATCTTGGAAACTGAACTTTTCAAGAGACTTGAGTCACTTAAAGGAAATGTTGGAGTAAATATCTGCTTTTCATATTTCAAATTGATATCAGACATTGTTTGAAACCTCTTGTGGGTCACAAAATGGGGTTCTCAGTTCACACCTCAACCTATGATCTCATGTAGATTCCTTAAGGTGAGTTCCCTCTTTCTGAGGGAAAGCAACTCTATGGAAACCAGATCCATGTAACCCACTTAGTCACCAGACAGGGTTTCAGAGGCTTCTAAAAGTGAGGATGAAGGACCTAAACCCTTGTTAGTTGAAGAATAAATTGCAGGCTCAGAAACTCCTATCATGGTAAAAGAATATTTCATTGTGTCACTAAGGGACACTACGAAGTTTACTGGGCAGAAATGAAGAAGCACAGACACAAAGAAATTAATTACTTTGGAGAAAGAGAGATGCATGCAATGGTTTGAAACTGAAAACATAGCATATCTTTGGCTGTTTTAAATTGTGAAATTATATGAAGTTACATCTTTGTCTTGTTCCAAGTGAAACAGGATGACTCTCTCATAAGATAATGGCCATTTGAGGCAGCAGTTTAGGTGAGAGGCAAAAGCTCCAGCCTAAGGAAATGCAAGGTTGTGAGTTCAACCCATGGTACCAAAATAAATAAATAAATAAAATTTAAAAAATAATATCCCGTGCTTATAATTAAAGGCTTGAGCCCTAACAATGCCTTTGACAGATAATTTGAAATGTTTTGCCTACAAAGTTTTTGCACTCTCATAGTATGTTCTTTTAATATCAGAATTTTCACCTTAGTCAACAAAACAATTTACAGACTTAAAGTATTTTTAGACATTTTTGGTGTAATACACCAAAGAAATATATAAAAGCACCACAGGATTATTCATATGGATAATCAAAGAGTTACAGTCTTTCTAAAAATACAAATATTTAGTGATGATTGTTGTTATCTCCCTCTACTCATTTGTGTTTTTTCTACCTTACCTCCATAACAGTCAACTCTCAGCAGAGGCCTGATGCATTCTAAGCCATGGTGGATTCGTCTCTTCTCTCTTCCTTGTCCCACAACGTGGTTTGCTGTCCCCAGTTCCCTCCCACCTACCTCAAGCCGGTCTACTTCATTTTTCAACTGGCTTCAGGTGATTAAAAATCCATCAGTGTAACTCTGGGCCTGAGATTCTTCCTAAGCCTGTGTTCTCCATCACCAATTCATATTTCGGTGCTGGACACAGTGAAATACAGGCTGCAAGGGACACTGTTGACTCCAAGGGAAGGGCAGCTCTTCATTGGGAAATCTGTAAGTGTAGAATCCATGCTCTGTAGGGCACTTTTCTCCTGGAACGGTCCATGAACTCTGATTATTAGAGCATGTAAAAGATGATCTCATAATTTTTTTAAATAAACATGCCAGAACCATGTTGTTTCATGACATTTTAAAATCACTGGACTACAAAGCAAAATTCGGAGGACATCACACCTTTTTCCTGAGATTTTAGCAATATTGTCTGGTAATTTGGGATGATGAATGTTGTTACTTTGTAGTTAAACCCAATTTTAACTACTTACTTAGTGTAGACACAAGTTATGTTTCCCTTTCAAAAGGCTTCATATTCTACATTCCAGAGCAGGCTGGGGTTTTTGTGCCACTTGTCCATCAGTGGGTGTCACTGTGATAAGCACTGCTGTACCAGATGCTACAGTGATAGTCAGCTTCATCCTCAGGCTGCAGCCCAGAAATATGCAAAATGCCTACATTGGCTGAGATGTCTTTTGAACCAAACAAGTGACTGGGGATGTCAGACCCCCCTTTCTCATTGGAGTCTGAGTAGTAGTGTAGGAGAAACCTGGGAGGACTCTGTGGCTTCTGCTCATACCAGTACGTGTGCGCACCACTGACACTGATGTCACTTCTCAAGGTGCAATAAAGTCTGGCAGCTGCTCCAGGACATGCAGAGAGTGAGAATACCTGGGTCACCACAGTCTGAGAGAGGAAAACTGCAAATACAGACTATGGTGAATTACAGAACACTGACTAAGGTAATGTTTTACAAGACTCATAGCAGAAGACACCCAGTCAGGTTGTGACATTGCAGAATGTCTGCAAGGTCTGTTCTTACCTGAGCGGTGAGAGAGGAACAGGAGGAGAAGAGGAGTCCAGCTCATGGTGCAAACAGTCCCTGATCCCACAGTGCCTTGAGTTGGCCTAGCCATGCTTTTCTCTGCCAGGCCCCATGAGAGGAGCAGTTTATGCAAATATGTTTCCATCTTGTTTGCCCAGCTCCTCCTGAGGCTGATACTAGAGCTCAGCTCACACTGCAAAATGAGGAGGAAAATTTGATTTCCTCTTTGTGCAGGTCCTGAGAGGCAGCCTCTCATGAAAGCAGGCAGCCCTTGCTCAAAGAGCTCTCCAAGGTCACAGGTGACAGAGCACCTGAGACTGTCAGTGAGCCCTGGACCCAGTGCTCTTCCCAGGGTCACTTGTGTTAATAATTCTTTCATGTAGTTGTGCAGGACCGGCAGGTAGTCCCGCCACAGTGGTTCTTGCTGGTCTCAGGAAACTCATCTGCCCCGGCACTGAGGGCATAGAGCACATAATATCTCTCTCATGGATGATACAACCTTGAGCTTCTGTGACTGGAAATACTTTCATTGCGGTAGATTCTCACTGCCAGGAGTCTTGTTTTATATGTTTAGTATACCTGATGCTATGATTCCATAAAAATAACATCCTTTCCTGGATAAGTGATTCTCTTCTGAAAACACAAAGCAGGTTATTATCTGTGGGCCCTGTAAGTTCTTTTCAGTCTCTTGCAACCCCTGAGAAGTCTCTTAGTGCCCCATAGTCTGCTTTCATATGATTTTATTCTTCAGTTATAGTATCTTCTGTAATATATGATTTTAATTTTGTTGTTTTATAGGAAAGTAATTGGATAACAATACACTGTTATGATCTTAACAGAATAGTTCTAATGTGACTCCTAGTACAAGTCACAGACAAAGAAGTTTCTCTCTGACAAAGGAGGTACAAGCAAAAGAGCAAACCTTCCTTGTCAATGAACAAAGAGAACTGAGTACTATAAAAGAAACCAGTTGACATAGATTTTTAAAAGCAGAATAGAAGACAAATGATCAGGAAGTAGAACCTCAAATAATTCCCCAAATTATCTATTCCATTATTTGAAAAGTAAAATTAATAATTGTATATATATATATATATATATATATATATATATATATATATAACTGTATCTATAGTATCTATGTATCTATCTATCTATCTACCTACCTATCTATCTATTTGAGACAGGGTTTCTCTACACTGTTCAGTTTGACCTTGAGCTCAATTTGTAACCCAAGGTGGTATTGATCCTACAAAGATTCTCTTGACTCTGCTCCCCAGTGCTGGAATTAAAGGTATGTGCCACCAAGTCCAGCTTATGAAGTACTTCAAAGTATGTGATTTCTGTTCATGAGTTCTGAAAAGGCTTTATTTTAATTTCTTAAAAATTACTTTCCATTTCCTTTGATGATGTCTATTTACTCTCATTTTCCTTTTGTTGAATAACATGTGAAATCAATCACCATAGGGATTTTATGTTTGTTTAGAAAGTTACACTACAGAACTACTTCAGCACCGGGGTCATTTTAGTGGGGAAGACTAAGGATGGTCTTTCCTCATTAGCTTGTAATATTCCTAGTAATGGACAGGGTGATTTTTAAACTTATTTCCTAGGCATTTAAAAAGTGCCTCAACACAGGTGCATTAACAGTCTGAAGTGGTACCTGCTGTTAGTTTCTTCATTTCCTCTACTAATTTTCCAATAGACTTTTCCAGAAGAAATCGAAACACTTCCTTTTGAAAGCATTCAGGATCAGGTAAATTGTGTTAGACTTGAACCACTTGGTATGTGGCTTCCATCTGATGAAAGTCACCTGAATCCCTTGTCTCTATTACCCTCTATCTCAGTTTTTCCCTTTGAATTTTTGGCACAATGTTGACAATGGCTTCAGAAGGGAAATGCATGTTGGAAATGAAGTGATTATTAGGAATGAGGGAAATAGTGTTTCCTGTTATCCCACCTGGGCCATAGAGATCATCTACATCCACACTAGCTATGGAAGAGTTTCCAAATAAGTCATTTGCTTCAGAAGTGGAGGGCTGAGGCTGGGACCAAGACTACCCCTCTGCTTCTTTTAGTACTATGCTGATGGCTCATGTGCTCTTAACACTTGGATCCTCAGGCTCATTCTCTGGCACCTTGCCTAGGGCTTGTTGGCCTACCTCAAGGCTAAAGGAAGCATTGGTTCTCGAGAGATGTTGAATGGATATGACTAGTCTCTTAGTCTTTTAAAAAGAAAGATCTGCATGGTCACTGCAGAATCAATCACTAACCTCACTGGTGATTTACATAGATTTTAGAGCTGAGACTTTTGACCCTATGACTTAGACAGAGAAGGAGTGAGGAAGGACTCTCTAAGAGAAGTCACAATGGGGAAATGAAGGCATCTTTAGAGCTAGAGATTGAAGCCAATAGCCATGTGTATCTTCATAGGATAATGGGGCATGGAGATTGCCTTCCTCTTTATGATGTTCAGCAGGCTGCTCACTGTGTTTTACATCGTACAAGATGGGACTTTCTTGGTAGCTTTGTGAAATACAAAGTGATATATCCACAGATTGTGGTTCTGGTGTTTGTTTCTGTTTTGTTTTTGTCAGAAAGTGAGTTCACAAGAACTTTATGTTTTTGGTTACTTAGCAACTTTGGAGGAAATTTCTGCTAATAAAATTCCAAATTGACATCCAACATTGTTCAAAACTTCCAATGGTTCAAAAGAATATACTAGCCAGGTTACCTGCTATGAGTTCTTAGAAATCCATCAAAGTGAGTTCCTATCATCCCAAGGGGCATCAACTGAGGGAAAACATACCCATGTAACCCATTTTGTCAGCAGACAGGCTCCCAGGCTTCCAAAAGTGGTAAAGAATCGAAAGCTAGTTTAGTTGTAGAATAAGTTCAGTGACACTTGTCATGGCAAAAGAATATTTTCTATGGGATACTGAGGGACACTAAAGAATTTATTAGGTAGAAATGTAAAAGTACTTGCAAAAAGAAATCAAGTGCACACTCTTCAAAGAGAGTGGCCTGCAACCATTTGGAGCAGGTAATACATATGTGTTGTTGACTGTGTAAATCTGTGTAGCCTGTGAATGTGTATAAAGTTTCTTTTTGGTACTGATTCATGAGAAACAGGTTGACACATTCATAAGATAATGGCCAATTTTATAAATGAAAGACTTGAACCTTAACAATGTTTTTGATAGTTCGTATAGCATATTTTGCCTAAAATGTTTTTGAGCTCTCCTAACCTGTTCCTTCAAAATTAGGTTTCTGCCCTTTATCAACGAATAAATTTATAGGCCTACATTACCTTTAAGAAATTTTGGCTGTGATAAACCTAGAAGGAAAGGATAAATGATCATAAGGAGTGCTGATACTGATAATCTTGGGTAACTTTGACTGGTTCTTGGAGTTAAATCTTTCTAAAAGTACAAATATTTTAGTTATGATTTTCACTGTCTCCCTTCTAGCCATCTGTATTTCTTCTACCCTAACTCAACATACTCAGCTGCCAATAGTGGCTTGATGCCTTCTGAGTCATGGTGTATTCGCTCCTTGTCCCTTTCTTGTTCCACGGTGTGGTTTGCTGCCCCCAAGTCTCTCCCATATTCCCCAAGCCTATTATCTTATAGTGCATTTTGCAGCTGGGGCTCCAGGTGATTACATGGAATCCAGGTGAGCTCTACACCTGAGATTCCTCCTGAACCTGTGTTCTCCCTCACCGATTCATGTTATGGTACTACACACAGTGAGACATGGGCAGCATGAGAGGTGCTGACTGTGAGGAAAGGGGAGCTCTTTGGTGTGATATCTGCAAGTGCAGAGTGCAAGACCTCGAGACTACCATCCTTCTGGGATGGCCCCTGCACTCCGACCAGGAGAGCAAGAAAAGCCCAATCTCATTTTATTTGCAAAATGATAATAATAGCACCTTTCATGTAATTTTAAATTCATTGCACTAGAAACGAAAATTTACAGCCCATCACAGATTGTTTCTCCTGAGATACTAACAATATTTTTTTGTAATTTGGGATGATGAATGCTGTTACATTTTAGCTAATTCCAAGTATAATCAATGTAAATATATTTTATATTTCAAAAATGGGGTCATTGTCTAATTTCCAGGGCAGCCTGGAGCTTTTGTGCCACTTCTCCATCTATGGGTGTCACCGTGATAAGCACTTTTATGCCTGATGCTATAGTAATGGTCTGCTTTATCCTCAGGCTGCCGCCCAGAAATATGCAAAATGCCTGCATTGGCTGAGGTGACTTTTGAATCAGAGAAGCAGAATCTGGTTCCTTATTGGAGTCTGAGTAGTAGTACAGGAGAAACTGAGGAGGATGCTGTGGGTTCTGCTGGTTTCAGTACACTATGTAACTACCCACACTGATATCATTCTCAAGGTGCGTGCAAGTCTGTCAGATTCTCCAAAAGATGCGGAGAGAGGATAGTTGAATCGCTACAGGCTGGGGGAAGGAACCTGCACACAGACACATGTGGGTCTCTGGGAACAAATCAGAATTACATTTTCCAGGAGTTTTACAAAAAAATCACACAAAGGTTGAGCACTGACATCTGGTCTCTGAGGCCTGTCCCTTACCTGAGCAGTGAGAAATGGGAAGAAGGAATCACATAGTCCAAGAGATCTTTGATCCCCACCATAGGACTGGGTTGGCCCAAACTATTTTTTTGTTCCACGATTCTGGGAGGGGCTGTTGACGCAAGTGTGTTTTTATCATGATTGCACCAGTCTCTCTCTAAACTGTGGTGCTGGAGATTACATCCTATTGTGCAGCGGACTTTGAAGACTTGTTTCCCCTCTTGGGAGGAGGCACCTGCTAGTACAAGACAAAGCTCTTGCCCAAGATGCTCTGCCAAGGCAGAGAAGACATAGCTGCTGCATCCCAAGCAGTGAGGCAACGCCCAGCACAATGTTTGTTTGTTTGTTTGAGTAAACTGTTATTTTTTTTATTTAAAGAGGAAAAAAAAGAAAGGAAATAAAATTTTAAAAAACAAAGCAGTAAAAGGATATGAATAATACAGAATTTCAAGGAAAAAAATACAGTAAGATATTACTAGTTAATGGGTAACATATTGTCATCTTTGAAATAGTTGTCCAAATTATAAAATTAAGGCATGTAAAGTGAACATTCATATAATGAGATTGCAGACAGTGCCGATCAATGATCCAACAAAAGTTCAGTAATATGGATTTCCATCCTACACACTCAAACATACATGCAGTTATATCCCTTAGACCACCTTCCTTTCCTCTCTTTTTAATAACAATTACACTTTTTGGGTTTTTTTACTCCCACAATTATTATTATTTTTTGGAGAGAATAAAACCTAACGTGGCTAAACAAAACAGAATTGGTTAGAACAAAGGGATGGGCATAGTACAAAATGTAAAAATAGAATATCAGGTGATCTAAAATGGTTACCATTATGCCTCTTGCTATTTTTTTAAAAAGTTGCCTATATCGTCAGGTATAATAGAATTGATCAAAACAGTACAGAACAAGACGAATAAAACCTACACTGGAGACCTTACAGGATTTCAAAAGAAGATAATAATCAAACCATAAATGGGCATCTTAGTGAATCTTTTTGCCTTCAAATGGTTGCCTATACCCTCAAACGATACTATCAAACAAAATAGAATATAGTAAAATCTGACAGAACAAGATAGGATGAGCAATACTGGGGATCATATCAGGTTAACAGGAAAACAAAAAAGTTACTATAATATATCCCGCTATTTTTTAATTTAGTTTTCCCTTAATTGAAAAAAATGTAAGAAAAAAATAGATTAATTTTTTAAAAGGGTGGGATTGAGGTAAAGGAGGACATTGTATTAGAACAACACAGGGAAGAACTGAACAATTTAAGCATCACTGTGTTTCACCCCCAGATAATCTAACAAAATAGTAGTCACCATAGTGCCTCCTTCCTTGAATTATTTGAGTATAACTTCATATACTACAGCATCATGCATATCAAGTCAGTCTGAAGCTATTCAAGAGAATGAAGAAATATTTATAAATAAATGGACGCAGCTTGAGACCTTACTCATAAGTGAAATAAATCAGACTCACATGTATAAATACCGAATAGTTTCCCTAGTGTAAGAAATGATAAGAATACATAAAAGTATGTGGTAATCATGATTCCCAATCATATTGGTTTGAATCTATATAATGTTATCTCTCATAAATTGCAATGGTTTTAACCTGGGTTGTTTGATTTTAGTTTCGGTGATAGTATGAATAGCTAATCTGAAGAAAACAACACATCATAAAAGCTAGTGCTGATTTAATATCATCTTGTTTTGAAGTCCCATCAAGCTGTTGTATACCTGTTTCCACTGGTTTTAACATATGGTATCTTACTAAATTTTACCATATGCGATAGTATAAACAAAAATTTTTATAGGCAAAGAGATAATATAGAAACCATTGTTCGTTTTCTGTCAGCTGGTTCTAAACTGTTCTTACTGAGCAGCTGCCCAGAGACCACTACACACGCCTTCACGTCATAGCGCCGCCTTCTGGTCGTAAAACCCACTCCACACTGTAGCCCAGAAGCTGGAGAGTCCACCTGCTTTCTGCGTCTAACCTGTGTACAGTTCACATATGTTCTCATTTTTTAGAAATTAGATCGCAGCATTTAGTGCTGCGATTAGTAGATTTTGATGTGTTACTGAGTGTCTTACCTCCAGAAGGAATCGTGGGCTATGGAAGGTTCAAGAATGTTCACAAAGAACAATTTAAAACAGTAGTTCTTCCACTAAAGATGCTGAAGATTCCCTCGTATTATTTTACTGGCATATAATTTAATACATATGTATGTTTTATGTTTCATAACTTGTGTTGATTAAAGAACTATATTCCAATTTCGGTCACTTGTAAGCAGGTAGTTAGATGTTAGCAGCCTGAGATATGGGTTGGGGAGGCTTAAAAGTAGCGTGCTTTGTCAGTTATAGTTATGTAAAGAAGCAAAGGCTTTAATTTATAATACATTTATAATAAGTCATTAGGTATCTAACTCGAGTACTCCCACCAAACACAGTGACATTTTAATGTGATACATTGTCCTTATTCCATCCAACACTTGGCCATCTGGCTTTATATTTCCAAAAACAAGCCACACAGAATTCCTGGGTGCTATGACATCCAGGAACTCAGTATATCTAAGGATTTTACAAAGCTCAATTTTTCTTTTCTTTTCTTTTTTCATCAGTTCCTTTTCCCCTCTTCTCTTCTTACTGGCTCACTCATATGAAGTGTTTGCTGATCCCATTAATTTTTTTTTGACAAACTCATTGAGGATAAAGATGTTTAAAGAAGCTCCATGTCAGTTAAAAATGTGACACAAATAGCATTAAATATAAACATTAAAATGAATTTACTGAATAATCCCAAGAAAGGAGAAGTGGATAATAACCTGAAAATAATACATTTTCAGGTCAATTTTACAAATGTTGAATATTGCAGATTAATGCCAAATACAATTTCCAATTTTATATTAATTACTTAAATATTGCATTTCCATTTAGTGTAAAATAAATCACATGAACTATTTCAAATTATAATTAGATGGGCAAGTTATCTCTATTTTCTTGGACTTTCTAGGTTTCAGCACCAAAGTCTATGGACTTAAAATTCTTTAGTCCTGAGCTAACATGCAAAAATGGTCAACAAATGTAGAGTTTTTAAAGAGTTATGCTTACAGGCCTAGAATTGAATGAAAATTAATTAAGGTTAAAAATGTTTCATGGATATAAAATATTTTTCTTTGGTAAAACAAATGACAATTAACTTGTTGCTCATGATATAGCTATAAGCAGGTGTCTTTTTTGAGAATAACTGAGAAAAAATATTAGACCAAAATGTATTTATATTGATAAGCTATTGTACCTTCCAGATATACTGTATTTACAATGTTTAAACATGTCGAAATTTCACTGAAATGATATCATAAAAACTAAATTTTTCTGCAGAGAATGATTCTGTGTTTGGTAAAATCCAAAATGAGTTACTTTCTAGAAGAGGAAAAGTGTTTGAGGCCTGAAATTTATCAGATATAGATTTTACTGTTTTTTGTAAATTATAAAATGGTTAAGTTTTTTTTTTAAGCAAAAGTCTCATTCCAAATCAGGCACTGTCCTTCCCTCTCTTTCAGAACTCAAAGTGGGTGAAAAATCCCTGGAGTAAGCCTCCCTTCCACTTTCTATCATGTGGATTAAATGGATGGCCCTGAGAAGAAGGGATCACCTGAAATCAGTTTAAGGGTGCACACACAGTCTCACGCTTGGCCAAGGGCTGGTTTCTGTTGTGGGTCCTCCTCTGACTCTGCACTGTGTGTCCACCTCTTTGCACCATCCAGCAGTGGCACTGAGCCTCAGGATGGGCCTCTGAGCAGATCCAGGCAAATTTGTTCCCAAGGAGAGATCCTGAGAACTGGGCAAGCATTCAAGAGAGTTTGCATTATAAGTCCGTGTCTTTGGGGCTGGATTGGGTTCTTTTGGAACTAGTATGGTTTGCGGTATTTGTATTTCTTATCCACTGCTTGTGGCATAGGTGAGAATATGTGTCCCTCTTGGGGACATGAACAGTGAGAGCCCCTGAATCACCCTAGCTGGAGAAAAAGGCCTTGAAACCCACATTATACTCATGTTTAGAATGAGGAATGAAGATGGAAGGGCCATTCCAGAGGGTAGATACTGAAATCTCTATTAATCTGAACACAGTGAGAAGGATAAATAGAGGTGTCCTTGCTGCCCTATCGACATTGGAAGGATCCCCGGCTGCAGAGCTGAAGCTGGACTTTCTAGTGATTTTTTTTATTTCCTACTGAGGTCCAGACGCATATGGGCGGTGTTCATGTGGGAATTATATAAATTTGGCCCTTTAACCCTTCTATCATATTTTCCCCATGCCTTAGACTGTTAGAAGTAATACCTAAGTGACAGTGTGCTGTGGATTTGTCCCATGTCTCTGAACAGTTGTTCTAACATTGTACAAGAACCACTTAGCAACTCTCCAGGATTCAATGAAGTGAAACCACTTGAAATTCCTTGAGTCTTGTGGATCTGAAGGATCTGAAGCAACTCTTGGAGACCTCCTGGGCTGAATGTGGAGTCTAACAAATAACTAGTTTAACAAATAAATCCTGATTCATATTTGTAGCATTGTTAATGTATTTCCTAGACAGACTCACATCCATTGCTTGTGTTTTCACTGTTCATGTACATATGTATTTCTCTAGTATTTGATGAAATCCTCCAAAGTGTCCATAATTCATTTATAGCATTGAATGCTCTTAACCTCAACTGAGTGTATTTAATTAATAAAAGGAATTGCTTTCATGATCAACTGACTGATGAATTTATGTATTTTGAGTCTGACATGAGTTACATGGCTGGTTTAAGTGGCAATTACTTTACTAATTTTCTCTATAGGATTAAAGAAAATGATTAAAGACATTGTTAGGGATAAATGTGTTTTTGTTCTGTTCTATTCTGTTTTTTGTCACTGCAGTGGAGACTAAATTTGGTCTTGCAGATGGTCAACTGGGTCTACATCATCAAATGTGTCAGAAAACTCCCATCATGAAATGTGTCAGAAAACTCTGGACACATCAATGTGAACATTCCTGCTTATCAGTGTTTCTGGTCCAATATCCTATATTGTTTCTAGGAAAGGCTAGTGTTTATAACTCTTCTTGAAAAGAACATATGCCCTCACTGAATGAATCTGGAGGAACTTTCTCTTTTCAAGTTTGTTTAGATATGTTCTGTGACCTACAATATGATCTATCCTGAGAAGTAATCCCAGTTCAGTGGAGAAGAATGTACCTACGATCCAAAAGGTAATGTCACTGACAGTCTGAGAAGAGATATGACTGAGTTCATGGGTTCCTCATACTCCATAGCTGGTCGAGAAGTTTCACATCAGTCAGACTTATGTCCAGTCCCTTCTCAGAATCAGTTTTCCTGAACCATTTGCGATGGAGCAATTAAACCTTACACAGAACTGTCTTCCCTGGAGAATCAACTTTGCAAATATCTTTCAGAGCAGGAGACTTTTAGCAGTTCTGTTTTGCATCATGGCAAAAAATCTGAGATGATGGGCAGCATGTAAATACAAATCTACAAGTTAACCCAAATAATTTCTTTCTCAAACAGGTCACGCACTGCATTCAATGAGTGATAATTCTCCATTTGTTCATTCTCAATCTTTTATTAAAGTA
Organism: Cavia porcellus; assembly: GCF_034190915.1. Classification (NCBI taxonomy): domain Eukaryota; kingdom Metazoa; phylum Chordata; class Mammalia; order Rodentia; family Caviidae; genus Cavia; species Cavia porcellus. Next base: position 22,006,943 of record NW_026947499.1, read on the forward strand.
AATACAGAAACATTCTTAATGTTGATTCTGATCTGGGAGGCAAAACAAAGCAAAAGGAGGCATAGTGGGCACTGGCTTTTACCCTATTACTCTATTGTCCAGAAGTAGGTTTGTTTTCCCATTACCTGTTGACAAAAATAAGACTCTGCAGTGCATACTTCAAGAGGGAAGAGCGTTCATTATGTGACTTGAAAAGACTTAAGTATGGAAAATCATGACACAATCTGTATACCTATATCTGCCTCAAAATCTCACATCCACTCACGCCCTTGATACTTTCCTGGCTCTTCAGAAAGCAATGGTTATAACCACTTAAAGAAACTATTGTAAGAAACTATTGCAATTCCCACATTCAAGCAGAAGAATGAGTAATTTCTTCTATAGTCAGAGAACCGCACCTTTGTTGATTTCATGCAATGACCACTGGGCAGAATTTAAAGCCTTTCCAGGTGACGTATCTTTCTACATTTACAGCAGACCTAGGAAAAGAAAACATTCCCTTCTCCCACATGTGGTGTCTGTGCAGAGAAACCTCTCCATGAAGCCCATTCCCTACTCCAGCAGCTTCTTGCTGAAACACTCTACTATTTTCGATTGTCCAGGCTTCTGTCCACTGTGCTCCCAATGGGTTGCAGACCATTCTGTCTTCTATGCATGTCCCTTGAGTTGCCTTTCACAGGTTTTAGAGTGATACATATCTTAAAGCACATAGACTGACAATTATTGCATGTGATAGTTCTCAGAATAATATATTTTCTGCATGGTTGTTTCTTCTTTCATCAACTTTATTCTCCAGAAGGCAGATAGAAAAGAGTCTCAGCTCTGGATTCTGGCATCTTGACCACCCTGCTCATGTGGCCTAGTACACATCCTTGGAAGATAAAGTATTTTACAGACACCAGAGGATTCAGAAACAACCCCAGGGGCATTCAGTTTTTGATATTTGACACATGCATCAAGAATGTATATTGGAGGATGCACAACCTGTTGTACAAATTGTGTTGGAAAATTAGACACTTTCAGATAATTAAACCTGAACCCATATCTCTCAACATGGACTAAACTAAACTCAAAATAGATTAAACATACTTTAGATGGGTCAAAATCTTAAAAGAGAAACAATGAACCCAAAGGGAAATAAAATAAACACTTGAAGTCATAGGTGCCAGCAAAGACTGTTTGAACAGAACTCCAATTAAAAATAAATTACAACTCAAATCAAAAATTAGAATTATATGAAATTAAAGCACTTGTGCATACCAAAGGAATCAATTAGTACAGGAAAGATCCAACCTTCAGACTGGGGACAACTTTTACCAGGTATTTCTCTGACAGAGAACTAATACCTAGATTACATAAAGAAAACAAAAACATTAGACCACCCTAAATAAAAGAGCCAGTCAAGAAACGGGCAAATGAAATGAATAGACACTTCTCAACAGTAAGTATGAACTCCTGGCAAACATGGAAAATGTTCAATATCTCTGCTCATTAGAGAAATGCAAATTAAAACCGTGCTAAGACTGCATCTTATATTGGAAAGAGTGGCAACTATCAAGACATCAAAGAATGCTGGAGTGGCTTTGGGGCAAAAAGCCTCCCAACTTTATCGATGGGAATGCAAACTAGTATGACCATTATGAAACCAGTATGGAGACAAAGAACTAAAATTAGAAATTCTTTTGGCCCACTATTTCCCTTCTGAGTGTCTTCTTCAAAGAGCTAAAGATATCACATTAGAGCAATATGTGCACACCATGGTTTATAGCAGCAAAATTCCTGATAGCTCAATTCTGGAAGCAGCCTGTATACATATCAACAGATGAATAGACAGAGAAAATATAGCATCTATTCATAACAGAATACTACTCAGCTTTAAAGGAGGATACATCCGAGACATTTGTAGGAAATCGTATATGCCTGAAAAATATAATGTTGAGTGAAATAAATAAGACATGCAAGTTTAAATACTACATAGTATCCCACATTTGAATAAGACAAAGTACAAATAAAAAGGAAAATAAAGAATTGATAGAAGGAAGCAAAGCGATGTTTTTCAAATGGGTGGTGGTCCAGGTGAATTAAGATGAAGAGATGTGGGAGGGAAAGGAAAGTAAAAATACTGAAGTTGAGTCACTTGCATGTCCCCATAGTAAATATAATCACTAAGTCAAGAACATGAGCTAGAAATAATAACAATGAAGCTGAAAATGGGGAAAGGGGGTTTAGAGGAGGGAGGAAGCTGGGTGGGAAAGGGAAGGGGATTAAAAAGGAATCAAGCTGTGTTATGTAAATGAACTGGCTCCCTAACTTAAGTGTTACTGCACAAAGAGGCACATAATTATAATTCCAGCAGGCAGGCAGGAGGCTAAGGCAAGGGGGATCACTGTGCATTGGAGGGACACCAGTGAGTTCAACACTAGTCTGGACCACGTAGTGATACCCGGCCTTAAATAGATAAGTAAATAAATAAATAAGTAAATATTTCCTTCATCTACTGCAAACACATATTAATTAAAAAGAAAGCACTGGTAACTATGATCCTTGTTACTTTGTGATTATGTTAAACGGTGGCTCTTTAAGCAGGTGTAGGCTTTGGATGTAAAGGATGAATTTGTTCTGGATTTCTCTGTCTTTGATTTCCCATTCATATTATTATATGGCAGTAGAAAGGTCCTCTCCACACATTAGTGCCATGCTCCCAGACTTCCAGACACATGCTAGTTCATACTGCTAATAATGTACCTATTCTGTGGTGTTTCATTATAGCAGCCCTAAATCAACTAAGATATTTCCTGTTTACAAGTAAGAAAAATAATTCAAATTTCAACACTCACTAAAACTGAGTGGATCATGATATGAGATCAAGCAGGTCCTATCCTCTGTCAATGACACGAGCAAGTTACAGAGGACTCAATAGGTTTAGATTTAGGGTCCACCTATCTATATATCATTTATTTATCATCTACTACCAGGAGAAACATGAATAGCTGGTAAAATTTTTCCTTAAAAAATGAGAAATATTTTCCTGTACCACAAGTTGTCTCTTTGCTCTGCTCCACTTGTTTTGTTTGCTGTTACTCCACTTATTGATTGTTAGTTTTGTGTGTGCGTGAGGAATTGGTGTTCCGAAATTCATTGCCAATGCTTATGTCTCAGAGAGTTTCACGTCTTTTCACGTGTAGCACATTGTTTCTGTTTTACCATTTATATCTTTGATCCATTTTGATTTTAGTTTAGTACATCTGAGAGACATGGGTCCAGATTCAATCTCCTGCATATGGATATCCAGCAGCCTGTATGTCTATGAACACATGAATGGACCAATAAAATCTGATGTTTGTACCCAATATAGTACTCATCTGTCATTACAAAGGTAAGTCTTGAGTCATGTGTAGTAAAATGCTTCATTTTGGGACTATACTTTTGAATGAAATAAATAAGATGCAAAAGCATAAATGTCACATGGTTTCTTTTATATGAGAAATCAAAAATTAAATAAATGGCAATATAAGGTCTAGAAAACAGAAAGTAGGGTGAGTGCGGGGCGGGCGCCGCAGAGCCAGGCATTGTGGAGCTCCGGTGCTTTGTTCCCGCTGCTGCGGCTCCTGGGCCCCGGGACTCCAGAGTCACCGGCCCCACTGGGCCCTTCCCGCCTCGGTCCAGGACGGCGCCTCGCTGAGCCGGGGGGGGGGGGGGGGGGGGGGGGGGGGGGGGCCCCGAGGGCGACCTGCGCAGCTTCAGGACCTGAGGAAAAAAACAGTGAATGGAAAGGACTGGCTTCCTTGGCGGCGGGCACTAGAAACGTGTGCAGTAATTAAAGAGCCAAAGATTTGAAGTGCTCCCGTCTATAGGCAGCTGTTAATCTAGTGTCTACCTTTGGAGTTAAGCATGATGTGAATATTCCATGGATTTGGAGCATATGTGGACCTGTGAATCTGCCCAGCATGATGCTTTCCAGGCTCATTTTTGTGGAAACATACAAGATTTTCATTGACAGATCCTGACATTCAGAACAACAGAGTCTGGCCACGCCACTCCTGTATCAGATCAACGATGAGTTGGAATACAAAACCACAGAGGGCTCCACCGTATTGTAAAATTCAGCCTGCCTTTTCTCTGCCCTATGCATCGAACCAACTTTCCAACACATCTCAAAGTTCTTTCAGTTGTCCTGCAAGTAACCAGGAACCCTACATGTATCAGTAATTCAAATGCAGTGTCATAGCCTCTGCCAAGTGTCAGAAATTACAATGTTACTCTTCAAGTCCCTGCTTCTACTATGCCTAGCAGAACAGTGGTGACCTTGCAGACTTCAGTAGAAAGAACAGTATACACAAATGCTAAAGGACCCATGCAACTAAATCAAAATTTGCAGGTGACTTCAGGAGTTATACAAAACCTAAGATTGAATTCTTCAATGATGAATTCTACACGCCCCCCCCCCAATAGAGGCAACTGTGTCTTACCAGACTCACTTAGGAACAAATCTAGCTAATTCACACACACTGCAGACTCAGCATACAGCATCAGACACATACTCCATGCAGCTGCAGGCGACTCATAATTCAGCCAGAGACCCTGTACCTTTACAGGGAAATCAAGGATTGTTGCAGTTGTTGAAAAATCAACAGGTTGATTGGCCACAACAACATGCATCTGATGAACCAGCATTCTTGGACTACAGACCACTCCCAAAGCAACATTCCTACCCAGCGCAAAGTTTCATACCAGATCCCACTATTCACAAGAACATCCTCATGCCTTCTGTACCATCACAGAGCACACATAACCAACTCCCAACCTCTGCTCTGTCAAATCAAGCCACAGCATTATATTATCACTATTCCCTACAAAGCAGCACAACTGCAGATACAGAAGCCAGCCCATGCATGGCAACATGTCACCAAATGTGCAACATGCCATGAATGTGCAACATGTCACCAAAAATTTGTCCGTGGAAGTTCCTCAGAGTCCAGAGACACACTCGTCTGAAGCAAAAAAGAAAAAGATTTCTGTCAAGGTTTTCAGCAGCAGTGGCAAAGCACAAATGATAATCTTGCAGCATTAGGGAATTTCCGTGACATAAAATTCAATGCTAATGTCAGACATTTTAGTGAGCCAACTAGATGTGTGGATGGTGTTCAGACTTCTTGTATTCCAAATTCAAGTCAAGGAGTTGACACAGCTATTACAAAAGAAAAGCTAGCAAGAGATATTAAGTCATTAGTAGAAATCAAAAAAAAGTTTTCAGAACTGGCAAGGAAAATTAAAATTAATAAAGATCTGTTGATAGCAGCAGGTTGTAAATCAGTTAATAATAGCTCGGCCAATGAGCCAGCTCAGCGTCCTGAATTCTTAGTAAAAGACATCCCTGCTAAAACTCAGTGTTCCATGGAACTGGTAAAAACATGTCTTAATCTTTGGAAAGATGAACCATCAAAAATGGCAGAAGAAAAGTCTTCAAATCCTGCCGGGGAGAAACAGGCTACTGAGATGACAGATGCGTCCACTGGAATGTCAAAGCCCCCGGAAGTCCCTGTGGAGAATCCTCCTTCAATTGAGAGAAATCCTCAGAACAAAGCAGTAAACCCATTGCAAGAAGCAGCTTTGTCCATGCTAGTGCAAAATTATGAGCCTTCATGTGCAAATGTAGCAAAGAGGACAGAACTCCAGATTGCTGTAGTGTCGCCCTTGATTCTTTCAAATGTCATCAAAGAAATAACACCTGGAACTCTGTCTGAGCCAGTGTATCCTGTTATCAAAGAAGGCAGCATTTGTAGCTTACAGAATCAGCCAGCAGCAGAAAATGCAGTGATAACTGCTGTTTTGAAGGTTGATGTTACCAAGCCAGTAGTGAGTCCAACGTCAACCAAGGTTAGAAGGAAAAGTAGAATGAGCCAAGTAATGGCAATTTACAAGATGTGCCCAGTGCTCATGCGGAACAGGGCTGTGGTCTAAATGGTTTGCAAACCTTGCCTAAACCAAAGGACAGAGCTCTTGTGAGTGATGATTTATTACAGATTGAAAATATTTGCTCTCTTGTTGAAGGGGATGTATCATATAATTCCAAGATTGCAAAGATGTTCAGCTCTTCCCCTTTGGAAAAGGTTGAGCCATCAAAAGTTTCTCCGCCCAGTCAAAAGTAATTAGTACTACATACCAAAAAGAACCAGTAGAACCAGCCACTGAGAGTAAAGACAGTAAATATATACCATACACAGACTTTCCATATGCCATTGCCGTGGTAAGGAGGGAAGAAAAACAGGAACCTGTAGGTTCCTCGTTTGTGGAGCCAGGGGTTCTAGAGAAAAACAACTCAGACAGGACCCCTGAGGATTTGGACACCCCTAGGGATGCACGCTATTCTCCAGCTGCTGCTGCTAAGCAGGACATTTCCTCTGAGGACTTCAACAATTCCAGTGGTGGCCCTGCCCAGCACCCTGCAGTGGGTGACAGTCAGGACCACCCCACCTGCCTCAATGACCAGCTGTCGGAACTTTTAAAGGAGTTCCCTTATGGCATCGAAGGCCTGAACCCATTTGGGAGTTCTGTGAGCCAAAAGAAGGCAGAACAGGTCTCAGAAGATCAGACTGGTGGTAAAGTCAGTTTTCATACTAAGGAACCCACAGACCAACTAAAAATTATAGTCCTAAGCTCAGAACAAATGAAAGAATTATTTCCCGAACAGCAAGAACCCCGTGATACAGACACACTCCAATGCCATGAGGTAGACAGATCAGCAGAACCTCCCAAAAAAAAGTGTGTCACAGAAGTTGAGAGCCAGTGTGGCCCCTTGATTCCCCCCAGAGGAGAAAATCCAGATTTTCCAGAGGATATGGACAAAATCTATTGCTGTGCACTGGGCTGGCTTGCAATGATTTATGAAGGGGTCCCCAAGTGTCGCTGTAACATTGTGGAGGTGAATAAGGGGGAGGTGCAGCAGGCTCCGTGGAAAACCAGCAATTGTGAACAAGGACAGCAGACCATTACTGCGGGCGTCACTGCTGCTCAGTGTGATGATGTCTTGCCTTATCCAAAAACACCTCCTGCTGCTGTACCTGAGAAGTCACACTTGACTAAAAAAATGACAACAATATAAAAAATGCATCTAAACCCAGGCAGGACAGCACACCAAGCAAGACACAGGAGCTACCTGATCAGGTTCCCCCTAAATGTAAAATCAGTGATAAAGATGCATGCGGAAAAAAATGTGGGGCCTTGGCAAATGAGGGGCAAGAATTAAATGGCCAGTTGTCATCTAAAGACAGTAAACTAGGTTCCTCACAGAGGAATAAAGGAGTAAAACTCAAATTTCATGAGGTCAAATTCCAATCCAGCAGTCCTGACCAAGCTTTGAAGGAGGAGGGTCCCCTGAAGAAACACACACTGCAGAACTCAGATCCACTGGACCCCAAAATGAGTCTTTTCCCAAGTAAAGACCCATGTAGGAATAATGGCTCTTATGTACAGTCCTCTTCAGAAAAAAAATTAAAATCCAAAGAAAGCTGTCCCCAAGAAGCACATTTGGAAAAAAGGAAGTTAGAACAAGAGGAAGTAACAGGTTTGGAGATGAAAAAGAGGAGATCCAATAAAGAAGAACAGAATAAAAATGCAGGAGTGACATACAAGTCATGAAATAGTGTGCCAAACCCGAATGAGCAAGCCATTGTCAGAGAAAGTACATTAAAGTCCTCAGACTTCAGGAACACAGGTGAGAGACCCACAAATAGGGACAAGACAGCATCACAGTCACAGTTGTCAAATGTTAAGGACACTAGGGAAAGAGTCAGCATTAGACAGCAGACAGTGTCTAAGATGCAGGCCTCGAATGCCAAGGACACAAGGGAGAGAGCCGTAGTTAGAGACAAGGCCGTATCACAGACCCAGGCCTCACATGCCAAGGACACTAGGGAAAAAATCACTGCTGAAGAACAGGCAGCACAGATGCAGGTCTCAGACACCAAGGACACAACGGGGAGAGCCACAATTAGAGATAAGATAGCATCACAGGCACAGGCCTCATGTGCCAAGGACACTAGAGAAAGAAACAGTGTTAAAGAGCAGACAGCACAGACACGGGCCTCAGATGTCAAGGACACAGAGGGAAGAACCACTGTTCAAGAGCAGAGTGCACCACAGACACAGGCCTCAGATGCCAAGGATGGTTCTTGCAGGCTTAAGAAAGTAATAACACTGCAGGAATACTTCCAGAGGAAGAGGCAAAACGGGCCGATGGCTGAAACTGCCAAGAAAATCTGTTTGGAAAATGTTTCAGGCAATTTCACATCCACAAGCCCCACTACAGATTGTGCACAAGTAGAAAGTTGTGGAAGATTGAATGGTAAAGGTGGCAGCAGTTTAGAGACCTTGAAAAAGTCCTCAAATGTTTGTGCTAATTGTGGTAAAGACCTTAAAGCCCACCTTGCTGAGGAGTCTAAAACGTGTGCCCTTTGGAACCATGTGAAAGGGAGAGCAGATGGTAAACAGCCAACCAAAACCAAAGTAGACAAAACCTTGTACAACATTAGCAATGAGATGTCTCCCCAGTCAAAACAACAGAGAAAGTCATACTTGAACCGAGTGAACTTCAGGTGCACAGAGTGTGAACGCATCTGTATTAGCACATTCACCGGTTCCTCCTGGAAGCTTGGGAAACGTGAAAACCAGGAACACAAGCCTATGGCTTCTTTCCCAGGGAAGGACTCTGCTTCAAAGCCAGGCCTGCTGGAGTTCAAGTTATGCCTGGATGTACCGTTAAAGAATACAAACTCTACTGAGGACAAGTCGACTCTCAATGCTTACCCTGAGGAGCAGGTCACCGCGCAAGTTTCAGGAATAAAAAGTTCAAGAAAAGACTGGATAAAACGTGTAACTGAGAAGACGATGCAGAAAGCCATCCAAGAAAATGGTGTCCATTCAACACTTCTTCAGCGAAGTACCAGTGCGGATGGACGAAAAGCACAGCAGAACCTGACGAAGGAGTCCCGGACCATGTTCCAGACCTACAAGCAGCTGTACCTGCAGAAGTGGGGTGGGGACCTGGGCAGCAGCCCCAGCAGGTGACCACACAAACTGCCTCATGGCCCTGTGGCTTCCTGTCATTTCCTCCCTAGTCTCTTCAGGCGTTGCTTGGGATGGCTGCAGTGGTGAGCGCCCAGGACATTGGTTACCATGAAGTGTTAGTATTTGTGCTTTGTATCAATCACTTGACAGCCCTGTGGGTTGGCACCTGTGAGATATGGTGGTGTGTGTCAGGGAAGTTTGATCTCCTGTATTGTGAAGCACATTTACTGTTATTTTCTGGAGGCTTTTGCACATCACATTTGAAAATGCCAGCTGCCCATCGGAAGTTTCCGGAGTCCTGTGCCACATTGGATCACTTGTTTATTTAACTGAGTTTGTACATACACTTTTCTTTCTGAGCAATGTTGGTAAAACTTATTTTTTCAGATGTACCCACTGTGAAGATCAAAATACATTCTTAAGTATTTTGTACCTAATTGTAAGCTTTTTTCCAGGGGTCTTGTTTAACTGTTAAACTGAACACAATTGTTAAACTGAACACTTGTTAAACTGAACACAATTTTTTTGATAATTAGCATTACTTTTCATACTTAGAATAAACATTTATTTTAAAAAAAAGAAAGTAGTGAGATGTATTTTTTGCAAATGGGATGGAAACCAAATGAAGAAGAGAGAAGGGAAAGAGAGAAGGAGGCAGAAAAAGGGATGAAAAATGTACTGGAATTTTTATCTATGTGCACCAGTCACTCATAAGGAATATGATTGTTGTGTACTGCCAAGATGTACTAATAGAATTAAATATTGAATAAAAAATAAATAAAATGAATATCACCCAACTAGGTTATATTTCTATTACAGTGGAGCTATAAAATCTAACTTTATATTCGTATAGTTGGTAGAAAGCTCCCTAAGGGGCGATGGACTCAGGGACCACAAATTCATCACGCGTCCTCTGTAGGATCAGTTTTAATTCAGCATGGCATGGAAGGATTTCAAATGTAATTTGTAGAGTGAAAGAAGCCATCTAAAAAGATATATATATATATATATCACAATTCTCTTTATAAATCTTATGAAATGGAAACACTTTAACATTCAAACAGAAAGAATTAGTTGATTCCTGGGATATTACGATGACTGGAGATGGAGGATTCCCAGGGACACAAGGAATATGGTGTGGGGCTTGTTGGATTCACTGATCTGATAGCATGAGTTTCTCAAAGGAACAAAAGTATCTCAAAATTTATTAAAGTTTTCACTGTAATTATGGCTAGTTTGTTATCTATTCAGTATTCAAAATAAGAAAAGATATGTAAAATTAGTCTGCCAAAAGAAGCACTGGTGTGTGGTCCAAGGAGAAGAGGACAGTTCTTGAACTCTTGAAAATAGGAAAACGATGGGTGGTGGAGACAAAGGACTCCCTGGGAGAGGTCAAGTATGAGAAGAGCAGCGTTGGACTGGTCATCACATCCCCTGTGCTTCAGGAGACAGAGACCACAGGATTCTTCTCGATTTATTTATGCTAAAGAGGGGCAAGACCCAGTGTTTACATGGAAAACTTTTCCTAGGAACAGCCTTCCGGTGAGTGACTCAGAGAGCAGAAATGAGGAGGAACCTTGGCCCAAGAGTTGTCTTTGGATGTGCCTGGGACTACACTAGAAGCCAAAGTAGAAATGAGAGGTCGAGCCTAAGCCACAGGCCCTCAGTGTTCACTCTTCTGGAAGAAGAGGAAGATGTTTTTGTCTTAACTTCCCCATGAAGCTGGAGCACTGTGTGAGCATCAAAGCTTTTATCATAGGATTGACAGTAATAATCAGCCTCATCCTCAGGTTGGAGCCCACTGATAGTCAGGGAGGCTGAGTTGCCAGATTTGGAGCCAGAGTATCGACCAGAGATCCCTGAGGGTCGATTGCTATTTTCATAAATGATGAGTTTGGGAGACATTCCTGAGAGCTGCTGGTACCAGTGGGCATAATAGCCAGAACCCAAATTGGTGCTGCTTCCAGTGCAGTAGATGGTGACCGTCCCTTCTAGAGGCCCAGACACTGAGGGCGGCTGACTCAGCACTGCCTGGGCCCAGGACCCTGCAAATGAAAAAGACACAGAGATGGTAATCTAATGCTCAAAGAGAAGAGAAGTCTTCCTAGTTTCCTAAGCTCTTTCCTTGCCTGCTATCTAGTCACCTGTGCAATGAGCCAAAAGGATGAATAGGAGAGGGGACCAGGCCATGGTGGAGATCATCCCTGAGTTCTGCCTTCTGTGCCCCACAGGAGAGCAGTGTCCCTCAGGTTTCTGTCTCACCCTCTTCATAATCTGAGAGGTGGTGGTGTCTGCACCCATGCAAATGAGGTTCTCAGCAGGTTTCTGATCTTACCCTGGGCTCCTGGCTCAGTCTCCTGTGACAGAAAGAGCTGATTGGGTGGGTAAGAGTGGAACTGACTTTGAAGATGGGACAGTTTGCAACTGTGACACTGGAGCAAAAATAGGTGTGTGTGTGTGTGTGTGTGTGTGTGTGTGTGTTATATTTACACTTCTGATCACCACTCAACAATGGGCTGCGGATGCCCCCTAATGTCCAGGCCCTGACACACCATGTTGTGATTTAGTGACTATGGCCTCTCAGGGATAGATTTGCCTCCCCATTCCTTCTAAGTCATCACCAGTCTGGCCCTTTGTGACTTCCCAGTACCTCAGGAAGCTGGGAGGGTGATTCTGCAAGACGTCCTTGGCTTCTGATCCTGGCAGAGGTGGATTATATCATTGCAATCATCTTATAATCTCAAAGAATCATTGTATTTGTGAGTAGATTTTCTGTGACATAGAACCAAGTACAGTGATTTTTTTATTTCACCACTAGCTAAGTCTATTGTGATTTTAGCAATGGGCAAGTCTAAAGTCTCTTTGTTTTTTTTATTTTTCTAAAGTCTCTTTGAAGTCAAAATCATGGAAGAGCCTATTACCTTTAGCTGCTCTTCATATGATTAACAAATGGATAACACAGTGCATGATACTAAGTCAGGTGCTCATTAATTATTGGAGTACTATGAAGTTCACAATGAGATACAACTTCATTCTCACTAAGGTAGCTATAAGGAAAATAATAGATAATATCTTTGCTGGTAGCAATGTGGAAAAATAGGAAATTTTGTAAAATAGATATTTTAGTCCATAGAAATGTAAATTGCTACAGCCATTTTAAAAGGCATTAACATACAGTATTTTCTCTAATAAACTTTCTGTGTTACCCTAAAATTCCTCTCCTACTTACTTTGCAAATAGAGATGAAAACCCCGAAACCACAAAAAAACTTGAAACCTTCATACATGTTAAATTTCATCACTAGATGTCCTCCAAATCCTCCTGTGCTCATAGGTGAAGGTTTTGGGATATGATCGATCGTGGGATGTGAGAATCATACGTGTATTAGTCCACTGATAAGGATGTAGGTGACTTGGTGTTAGCAGGTGGTATCTGTGTGGAAGAGGTGGGTCAATAATGGCAGAATTTGAAAGATTTATGTATTCCCAGCTTCTGTCTTCTGTGTCTCTCTCTGCCTCTCTTTCTCTCTCTCCCCTTCCTACTCACCAAGTCATGAACTGTTTCTTCTCTGCTACTTAAATTCACATCTTATTCTCATCATTTTGATTTTCTTCTGTTCTTGTAAAATGGCATTGCTGACATCTTGAACATTACACCTTTATTAGTCCTTAAAGCATATTTCCATCCACCCTGAAGAAATCATAGTAGATATCATCCTTGGAGATTTCCTTCAAACACTTTAGTCCTGAATTAACTAGCAGGTATGGTCAAGAAACACAGATATTTTAAAGAGTTAAACTTACAGGTCTAGAATTCAATACAAGTTAAGTTTGAAAACGTTTCATGGATTTAAAATATCCACACAAGCAACAATTAACTTGCTATTCATTATGTAGATAAAAGCAGGTGTGTTTTTGAGAATTATTGAAATAACTGAGAAAAAAGGTATTGGACCAAAATGTATTGATAAGGTATGTATCTTCCAGAAACACAGTATTTATAATGTTCAAACATGTTGAAATTTCATGGAAATGATATAATGAAAACTAACTTTTTATAGACAGAGTGATTCTTTTCTTTATACCTGGCTGGAAGCAACAAAGGTCCAACTGCAGTGACTTGCACTGCAGGTGTCCTAAAGAGGTGAAGAATGAAGAAAAACCTGCAATAAAAGACCACACATTTGACCTCTAGGTGTTTGTTTCACATGCTAACATTCTTGTTTCCCACTGAAGTCTGATGGTAAAGTGCCTTTTGCTCTTTCCTATTTAGTGGCTTCATTGATCCATACGTGTTTAAGTCCCTCATTTGTTCAAGTGAACTTTCATCAACTTTCTATTATCATCTGAGCAACTCAGTGCAATAGGGGAAAAAAGAAACTTGGAGTCTATTATCAATCCAATAGAAAAAAAATAAAGTGAAGTCTCCTAGGAAATCCCCATATGCAAAATACTATCTAATTTCACTCATCCAGGTCTTGTCAATTTCTGCTCCATGAAGTGAGGTGTTTTTTTGTTTGTTTTTTGTTTTTTGTTTTTTGTTTTTTTTACTTTTCTCACGAAAAGAAACTTTCCCTTTCCACATTTTACACTGACAGAATTAAGATAGCATCCAGAAACAATGGCACAGTCTGCACATTTCTGCTTATTCTTTTTCCTCTGCTCTAGGATTTCACTGTGTCTTCATGTCCTGATATTCTTTCTTCCAGTTGAACTAACCTTTTGTTTGGACTTTCAATTTAATTTTCACTTCACTTTTTGAAATTATTTTTTCAGGATTTCTGATTGGCCCTTTTCTAGAATTATCTCTCTGTTGAGTTTCAATTGATTTTTAAATGACTTGAGGTTTTCATTAACAGAATTTAAAATTAGTTCCCTTTCAGTTCTTCTATTCCTGTCCTGGAGTGATCTTTTATATTTTGCAGTGTCTTCTTTATTTCAATCAAGTATTTGTTTGTTTCTTCTTTGAGATAATTGATAATTATAATATTTGATTCATCAACAGCTTATTTATGTCTTCACTGATCTCACTGATCATTTTAATCTCAAGGCAACCTAATTGTTCTCTCTCAATCTCAGCATTGTACTGCTTGTTGTCTAAATTTTGAAAAGCATATTTTGAATAACATTATCTAGTTTTCTAATGGAGCATAATATGTGGCTAAATGTGCTCTGTTTCTCTCCACACCTGAAATTTTTTTCTAACTTTAAATTTACATAAATGATAGCTTCCACAGACGTCATTATGAATCTCACTGTTTTAATACAAAAGAGAACATTTCATCATAATGTATGCTTCATTTTGAGAAGAGAGTTCCTTGTGTAAGGAAAATTAGGAGACAAGCAGGGAAAGGTAAGGACTTTAGTGAATCATCTGCCAAATACTAGCTGGAACGAAGTGGCCCCTGCTAAAGAGAACAGTCAGAATAAAAGAGGGAGAACTGATAAGCAGTGCACCTGGTTTTGAAGCCAGTGCCCCAGTTATTCCTCTCTTTCTCCAGTTATATACTAAAGCAGACAAAGTGAAAAGGTGAGCTTTATTATAGAAAAACTCACTCAATATATAAAACATATACTCACAACTTGGCACTCCATATATGCATATATGTATATACATTCTTATTCTCTCGTGACATTAATACCTAACGTGTATATGTATCCTTTCTTACTAACTCAGCCTGAATGTGAGGCTTTACTATAATTCTTACAGATATCACCTTGAAAAAAGTAAGAACTCAAAAAAATCTTATCTATAATGTGCACATAAGCAATGGAAAAGGACAGTAGTTAAATCAGCTAGTCAAAGCCTAAATTAGCTAACCAAGTTATAGCAACTTAAGGTGGGGAGTTCCTTTCTTGACATATAATAAATGAGGCTAAAAAAAAAGCCTTGAGCACTGGCTCTGGGCTCCCTACTTTATGCCATTGTAGCTGTCTCCTTATTTGTCTTCTCTTCCAATAATGTGATTTTTTTCCTTCTAGATATGTATCACTGATTCTTTATTTGTGTGAGTTTATGAACCCGAGATAAAATGTACCTTTATTAGGTTTGACAATTGCGATTACTATGTCATAGAAATTTAAGTCTATCCTAAGTCAATTGCAAACATATGTATCTTACAATATCAATGAATTTTTTTGGTTTTTTTCCTATCAACAAACTAAAATTTATAGCTTTACTTTTCAGTATCTATAAATGTATTTCATTGTTTTTTCTTTCTTTATGAAATATTCTAGGTTATTCCTGGATTTAGCTTTTCCCATGTTTCATAATTACTGTTCTTGTTGCTGAGACAAAATATCTGACACTCACAGTTAAAGGGGGAAAGGTTTATGTAGCTCACAGTTTGTAGAGGCTTAAGTACATAACTGGCTGGCTCCGAGGCAGGGTGGTATGGTGGAGGGGCAACAATTCACAACAGTAGATGAGAGCAAAAAAGAAGGGAGAAGAGGGACAAACTTCTCGCTGTTCCTAATATTATATCCAGTCTACCTGCACTAGGGGTTGTAACACTCAAATCCTTAGTCCAAAAATGACCATGAACCAATCACAAACTCTAGATTCAGTCACTTTGAAATATCTGTTCCCTATGACTGAATTAAGCTTTAAGGGAATATTTAGATACAAATCATGTAACAATCCACCCTAAAGCCTCCAAAAATTCATTTAGTCCATCTCTATGAGTTGCCAAACTCCTAACACTTTCAACATTGCTTAAAAGACCAAGTCTAAGATGTATCTGGGTCTTTGCTTACCCCTACTCTCCTAAAGGAGCAATAATGAATGAATTAAATAAAGAGACAGTAATATGATTTGGGGGGATCTCGAAAGATTGAAACTTTGGGAGTAAAAATGCTGGGAGTAAAGACTGTCTGGGAGTCGAGACAAAGAACTTCTCTAGATAGCCTGTATTTATTCCAACAGATTTGGTAGATGCAGGATTAGGTGAATACAAAATCCCAAGGCCCATGAAGTTGGAACAAAAGCAGTACACTTTGTGAATTAAGAGAATTGTTTGATCTCTAAGATTGGCAATTTGTTTGCTCTAGAATAGTGAGTGTTAGCAGCTCATATCTTTGGCTGTCTCATTTATGATGTTATGTAGACTTCAGAGAACTATTCATATGAGCTTTTCTAACACAACCAGAGATCCTTGTATTCTGCAACTTTACCTTGTTCAATCCAGTCTCCAACACATGTCTCTTCGGAGCTTTAAGTTGAACTCTTAGGAGTGAGCCTCTGTACAAATGAAAAGAAAGTTAAACACTTCCAACACTCAATGGCACAAAATAGATATTTTCATTCCACATGAAAATGCAAAGGAATAAGACCAATGCAGATCCAAAATCCAGTATGGCAAATTTTAAGTTTTGTGGCTTGATATGCAGCATCTGGAGCAATCTGTGGAAATATGTGAACTTACAGCACTTGGGTGACCCCATCCCTATGGCACTTCCAGTGGTTGTAGCTCTCATGGCTTCTATATGGGGCCCACTCTGTTGACTCTTTGCAATATTCTTCACCTAGTCAGTGTTCCTAGCTTCTCTATGCTGCTGATGTCTTCACATCTC
Source organism: Cavia porcellus (assembly GCF_034190915.1). NCBI lineage: Eukaryota > Metazoa > Chordata > Mammalia > Rodentia > Caviidae > Cavia > Cavia porcellus. Next base: position 22,023,580 of record NW_026947499.1, read on the forward strand.
CTTTGAATTTATTTCTTGCTTCACACACTGCCCTCTAAGGAGCACCTTGCCTGGCCTCCCAAGTCTTCTGAAATCTGGGTGGAAGCCTTCCTGACCCCACAATGCTTCCGTTCTGCATGCGTCTAAAACTAGCTCCATGTTGATGATGCCAAGGTCTACTGCCAGCTGGAGCAGTAGTCAGATTTTCCTCGCTTTTGGCTGTAACAATTGAGTCCCTGGATCACTGAGCACTGACTCCAGTTCCCAGGAAAGAATTCTCAAGACTGCCATCACTGTGGAGCATGGTATGGCCATTGCCATTCTGGAACATAGTGCTCTGGGGCTTTTTTCTCAAAGTAAATTAAATCTTTCACTTTGCAATTTTGAGCCTGTAAAGCATTTGGTCCTGCTGCTTCTTGTGACGCTCTTACGGTATGTTTTCTATTTTTCTTTTTTCCTCAGCAATTGAGATCTCCTCTGCTCTATGTTTGCAGTCCACAGCTTTATAGAGCTTCCCTTCTGGACAAACTCACAACATTTTAAGTCATTCTGGTGGACTCTTTGATCTTGATTCTCATCATAAATCTGCCTAAAAGATCCAGCTGTAGCCATGCCACTGATTCAGTGTTTGACTGCCTTAAAATTTCTTCTGCCAGAATAAGTAGTCTGTTACCCTTAATCTCAGTCTTGGGCAAAGTCTCTAAATGTAACCCAAAATGCAGACAAACTTTCTTCCAAGTCATAACACATCACTTTGAGTTCAATAACCACTGTGATCCTTCCCAACAGAAACTTCCTGGTCTTGGTCTTTACCAGGATCATTTCTGCATCATTCTGGTCTTCTGATCTCCAAACAAACTCTTCCATAGCAGACAGTCCCAGTCATTCTAGCTTTGCTTTTTCACTTGGCATTTCCAAACCTTACCATAATCCAGTCCCAAAGGGCCTTGAACCACATGATTTTGTATAGGCACAGCTACAACCCCAATTCTCTGGAATGAAATTCTTAAGAAAAGTCTTAGTTACTTTTCTCTCATTGCTGAGACAAAATACTTGACATCCAAAGTTAGTGGAGGAAAGTAATATTTATATCATGATTTTAGATGTTTCAGTTCATAATCAGCTGTCTCCAAGGCCATCTATAGTGTACATCAGAGGTGCAACACTCATAGTAGAAGCAGATGGCAAAAGCAACAAGGGGGTGTGCAGTGACAAACCTCTTTATGTCCCTTATATAATATCCAGTATACTTACCTGTGTGTGGGGGGGTAGCACTAATGCCTTTAAGTCCAGCATTGGAGTATAAATCAATCACAAACTCTAGATTAAGCCAACCCAAAAAGCCTGCCCCCATGACTATGTGAGGCTTTGGGACAACACATATGCACAAACCATAACACCATGTAATGAAAAGTGTCAAGATCCTTGAAAATAAATGTTGACATTATTGTATTGATATATAAGCATAATATTCCTAATATAATGGAAACTTCCCAACTACTATGCCATTTGTCTATATGTATTTAGGTTATATTTCTTTCCCTTTGAAGAACTTTTAATTATTCCTAGAACATCCCTAAAAATTCGTTGTCAGATTGCTGTCTACATACTGTTTGAGCTATGGGATTTAGAGACAAATCTTGGAACACAGGAGAAATATTTGGAGTTAAGTCCCATTCAAGCCCATATACTCAGTGAAGAAGCAGGTGCTGACTCACTAAAATTCAAATCTACAATATGATTCAACTTCATTCCCATTAGCGTAGTTACAGACAACGGACAGAGACAAATGTTAGTATAGCTGCAGAGAAACAGGGACTCTTGTACCTTGCTGATAGAAATGTGAACTTCTACAGCAAATTTGACAAACACTGAGGAATCTCCTCAAAGAGTTACCATGTGACTCAGGAATTCTTTCCTAGGTATTCACCCAAAAGAGATGAAATTTTATTCACAGAACCTGAAGGTTTCAGATCAATCAGTGTAAGTGAATTGCTCATAAATATCAAATACATATTAATCATCCAAATGTCAGCAATTGATGAGTGTGAACCAAACTGTAGTTCATACATACAAAGACATATTTTTTAGTGTTTTATTTCATAGTCCCACAAACTGAAACAGAGAGGCTTCTGGATTTAGTCCAGGCTGTTGTCAGGACTCTGAAGCAAAATTTGTAAAAAGGTGAGCCTGACTTATTTCCCACATCATGTTCCCCAGATAAAAGGAAAAATGAATGGAGAACTGATATCACAAGATTATATCACTGTGCTGTAGATTTAAAAACATAATTTTAATAAATTAATCTCTTAATTTATGCAGTAAACAATGTTAGTTATAAAAATTCCAATTATAGAAGTTATATTGTGATAACACTTTTATAGTAATCATAATTTGTTTATAGGATGGTAGAGAATGATAATTTATATTATGTGATTAATCCACAGATTCATAAGTAAGAAGAAAGACATTGTATTTTATTAATTGAGTGGATATCATAGTAGTAGGCACATTGTAGAATGGAATTGTTAAATGTAATGAAGATGACTTGATAGCTTATTTATTCTGTCAGTTATGAGTATGGTCTCAAGTCACATCCACTAACCTATGTGTGATCCTTTTTTATAGCTGAGTAGTACAAAAGGGTAAGAAGATGCTCAAAAGGGTAAAAGTAACTCAGATATGGAAATAGAGAAAAGAATGAAGGGAAAAGAAAATGTGTATAATTGTGTATGTATACACACGAAAGATAGCTAAGATGATTATGCTACTAATTCTATTAGTTCTTGAAACAAAACAGTTAACACTCATAGATCAATTTTGCATGTTTACATCTGGTAATCTGAGTAACTCTTTTGAAGATATCCAGGCAAAATAACAACCTTAGTTATGTACCTACCACCTTGTTTTTGAAGGCCTATATTGTTATTGTTTTGGGCTCTTTGTTACTGTTACTTATTTATCTCTTTTGTTCCCTGTTTTATCTTGTGTTTTGTTTTTCCCTCTAATACAGAAAGAATAGATATACATGTATAGGATTACATATGCCTAGAACCTCTCCTAAAGGATTTACAAGAATTGATCTTATTACATGTGATGGTATGAACAGCTACTTTGAAGAAAAAATACATTATGGTACCCATTGGTGATTTTCTATCATTTGTTTTGAAGTCCAATAGTGATCTAATTCTTTGAATGTTTTAAATTTTTTTACATATTATTTGATTTCAATATGCGTGAAGGTATGGAAGGCTATTTTGTATAGAATCAAGAGAAATTATGGGAGCCATTGTTGATATTCCTATTGTCTGGTTATAAAGGCTAGTCATACTTTAATTCATTAGTTTTATACTATTGTATTTTGTTTGAATTCATGGTGTGTGAAGATATGAACAACTATTTTGAAGAAGAAAAGAGACATCATGGTAGCCACTTTTGATTTCCTGTTGTTTTGAAATACTGTGTCACTTGTATTATTTTGTTGTGATCTGCTTTGCTCTGTTTTGTTTCATTTCGTTTTTTTTTATTATCTTTAAAATAAACAAAGGTAATTAGGATGAGAGGGATCAACTATTGCTGGACATAAAAATCTGTTCTCTGCTTTTAATTCAGAAATGAGCACTGTTGGTTTGCCACAGCCACCTACTTGGATTGTCAGAAACAGTTATGGACGATTACCTCATGGGAGGTTCGTGGAAGGTTTTTGTCTCAGTTCCACATTAGACTGGAACACAATGAAATCTTCTTGACTAAAGTCCCATGCTGAACAGTAAAAATCAGCATTATCCTCAGGGTAGGATTTGGGATGCTCAGGGTGGCTGTGTTTCCTGACTTGGAGCCAGAGAAGCGGTCAGGGATCCCTGAAGGCCAAGTAGTTCCAAGCATCACAGTTTTGGGAACAGCACCAGGAATCTGTTGATACCAGCTCACATCATAGCTTCCAACATTGCTGCTGCTTCCAGTGCAGGAGAGGGTAACCCTCTGTCCCACAGACCCTGACAATGAAGCTTCCTAACTTAGCACAGACTGTGCCCAGGACTCTGGAATATAAATGGTACAGAGGTGAGCCTGCTTTACTTGCCATGCCATGTTCCCAACATAAATAGAAAACAAACCCACAGCCTGCCCTGTATCTATCCTATCCACAGCCAAATTACCTGAGCAGAGAGTGACAAGGGTAAGGAGGATATGAGTCCAGGCCATAGTGAAGTTTCCCATGGTGGTCTGATTTCTTAAGATGCACCAGTATTTCAGAGCTGCAGAGGGTCTCTTGTACCTCTTTCCCCAGAGAGGGAACTGAAGGGCCTCCTATGCAAACCATGCCCCTTTCCTTGAAAGCCTTCCACTCCTCTGCCAAATTCTGTGTCATCTCTGATTGGGGCTGGGTAGAACTGATCTCAGCTTCCCAGGGATGAAGTTCACTAGCTGGTTTCTGGCAGGTCTATGCATGAGGAGCTAGTAGCTGGTGTCTTGCTGGGCAGGACCACAGTGCCCCCTGCTGCCTCAGAACAGATCTCTGGGCTGCACAGAATAGAAACATGCATAAAATATTTTCTCTTCTGTTTTCTTCTTCTCTATCTCCTTCTCAGACAGGAGACCTTTTCATTGTCTAAGAGCTTCCTTCACAGGCTATAATGGTCTCATAAGTATTGATAAGCCCTATTTATAGTGGTAGAGTAAACTTTTCCCACTGTAAATTATTTCTGGAGTCAGCACACCACAGAAGGAAGAAAGATGTCAAAATAGACATAATGTATTGGAACAAAGGCTTGCACTTTTGACTCTCCCCTTTTATTGGGAACTAGCCAAGCTCCCAATCTTATGGATAAGATCTGAATGAGGATTAAAGACAACAGACAAAGTAATATGTTTTGTGGGGTTCTAGGAAGAGAAGCTTAGACAAAGACTTCTCTGGACTGCCCATATTTATTGGGTCCTTAGCAATTCAGGAAAACACAGGGATGGTAGGGCACATCTCAGGCAAAAGCCCAGGAAAATGACTTGAGAAATTAGAGCTTGAGAAATTCAAACACAGACATTCTAAACAGCAAATCTTGCTAGTTAAGAGATCTGTCTTACCTTTAATGTTGGCAGTTATTGCCCTGAAACTAGAATGAGGGTCAAATGTTTTCAGAAGCTGTTGTCTTGCTTTTAGGGACTCTAAATATGACCTTTTCCAATAGGCTAGAGAGCTCTGTGATCAGCAATTTAACCCTTACATAGCCTGGTCCCAACACTCTTTATTCTGTCCAATTTCTATCATGGAATATGATATCTTCTCCTCATAAGTGTATTTTATCTTCCTTTTTCATAAATAATGAGAGGGGTATATTCAAGGTAGGAGATTGGTGATAATGAGAGACCTCAGCTTATTCTGTGGGTGCTCAGTTCTAAGAAATCTGAGGGACCCTCAGCCTTTCCTCCTAAGCCTAGTTTGGCCCGAGATCAGGCTTAAGTCTGATTATGTCTATGCACTGGGGACACTTAGGCAAACAGAACTGTGGTTCAGGTGGATGTGGAAATCTTAGCTGGAAGTACTCCAGGTACAGTGCACTTCTACCCTGGATGTGCAAAGGAAGAATAATGGATATTTCATGTCACCTTCAAGATCATACCATTAAGACCTGGGAGAGAGAATGTCAAACTGCCTATGGGTTTTGAGAATACTAAAATAAGCAAACACAAACATTTTTGCATTCTACATAAACATGGATGCTCATAGGAGGCTGAGAACAGAAAATTATAGGAAAACATAAGGGAATTTTACAAATCACTTCGTCCAAATATAAGTGATAAGATAGGAAAAGAGAATGACATTGGAACCTGGTTCCAAGGTAAAATCTCCAGGACTGTCATCCAGAAAGACCTCTGAGAAGAGCAAAGGCAGTACATTATGGATTGGACCTTTCCAGTTTGACTTACAGGGAGATTACACTGTAGTTCAGAGCGATGAGTAATAGGGGATTAGATATTGTCTTTATTATTGTAACATCTGAAAATCTCAAAGCTAGAAATACTGAATTTGAAGTTTAGAGATAGACAATTTGATTGTGCCTAGTAGTATAATGTCACACTCATGTTGAATTGGTTTCCACAAAATGTGACCAGTCAACACTGGATGATGAGGATATTGATTCTGGGAAGAAATAAAGGTAAAACACTGGATAACACCTCACTGACACATGAGTGAAAGGTAAAAGAGAATCCTGAAGTGTGAAGAATGGCACACACCTATAATCCCAGCTATTCGGGAGGCTGAGGCAAGAGGCTCTCAATTTTTTTTAAAGTTTGGGGTGGGATTGTAGCTCATGGCAAGGCCCTGGACTCAATCTACAGTATCAAGAAAGTTCCCAAACATATTTTTTTGGTAAAATCTGGTTCTGCTTTATGTGTATATTGTTGTACATACTCATGCTATGTGTTGATGGAGTAGATGCTCATTTTGGCCCACATGTAGGTGGTTTGTAGATTCAGACATCACTTTGTGTGTCCAAAAGAGATGCTACAGGGGGTCCTGCTGACACTGAAGATGAGTTGGCTGTGAATATCTGCAGACACTGACATAAGAAGGGGACAGGCTGGGATGGCAAGAGGACTCTATGGGTGGTAGCATCCAAGTCAGGCTGCAGTGAGACAGCGGGAATTCCTGAGAGGGAGCAGATGAGGAAGGCTGGTCCTCACTGTATTAAAAACTAAAACTTTGACCTCCCTGTCTCTTTTTCACACCTTCCACTTAATTTCTCCCCATTATTGGAATTTTTGTAAATGTCTCCTTGCTACATATTGGCTATTTTTATTTTCATGACTCTGACAAAGTCCCACATTGTTTTAAGGGAACACTTGTCATCTTTTATTCTCATTCTACAACTCAGTGTGACAAAGAAAAATACATCATCTCTAGTTTCTCATTTATATCGAGAGCACACACGCCATTCAGCAGAAACTCTTCCAAGAAAGCCTCAAGGACAGCACTGCATGTGGCTTCATGTACTGTGGGTCGTGTCAGCCTCTTCTTCATGAGCTCAGACACTACACCTTTTCCTTGCAGTCAAAGCTTTAATTCTCTTCTGTCCTCTTCCTCTAGAAATAGAATTAAGAGGCCACCAAAAATTCACCCTTTATTTACCAAACATGTCTTTTTCTATGTTTGCTTCATACCCTGCTACATTATTTATTGATTTTCAGCCTTTTCAATGAAGCTTTGAATTTTCCATTTAAGGATCATGCCATATGAGAATAAAGATAATTTACCATGTATTTATCTTCTATTTCTTTCTCTCGCCTGAATCACCTTTAGTCTGAGGTGACTAAAGACTGGTGATAGTGGATATTTTATCTTGCTCCTAATTTTAGAGAAAAAAACTTCTACATTTTATCCATTTAGTATGACATTGGCTGTGAATCTGTCATAAATGGCTTTTATAAGACTAGATAAAGTCCTATGCCTATTTTCTTCAGGGTTTTAAAAATGAGACAATCATATAATTTTTGTCCTCATTTTTGTTTCTGTTACATACTAAATTTATTGATGCATATGTGGGGACCATCCTTTGATCCCTTGAATAAAGTCTAATTGGCCATGAGGTATAAGATTTTTAATGGTTTGTGGCCTTATTTTTTTTGCCAGTATCCTGCTGACAATTTTTGCATATATGTTCAATAAAAAGATTGGCTTGTAGTTTCTTTTTAGTTGAGTCACTGTCCGATTTGGGGGTCAATAAAATGCTTGCTCTCAGGAATGAATTTCCAGTACTTCTCTTTCAATTTTTTGACAAAATGGGAAGCATGTATCCAAATCTATTCTTTTTATGTGGATATTGAAATATTACAGCACTATTTCTTATAAAGCTTAAAATAAAAAAGCTACAGTTTGTATATTCTAGGTAACACTGTTGCAAATCAGTTTTAAATAAATGTATAGATTAATTTCTGAATTATCAGTAACATCTCACTTCATAAGATGTTTAAGGTATGCCTGCACCATGCTATACTCTGTCTCTCTCTCTCTCTCTCTCTCTCTCTCTCTCTCTCTCTCTCTCTCTCTCTCTGTCTCTCTCTGTCTGTCTCTCTCTCTCTCTCTGTCTGTCTCTCTCTGTCTGTCTCTCTCTCTCTCTCTCTCTGTCTCTCTCTCTCTCTCTCATACAGTTTGTACATGAGAAAAATTCCTGAAATAGTTTATTTTCTATTGCAAAACACTTGGCATAAAGAAGCTTTTTCTTGCATACTGGTTTTTAATGAAGTGGAAAAGGATCTCTGATTTCTAAGAGGAGGTGACAGGCTAAATAATTTTATACGATTTCATTCTATGAAATGGATCAGAGCAGAAGCAAAAACTTCTATTCTAGGTGTAGATAGACAATGATCCAGGTTTGTGTAGCACAGGGGGTCACAGGAGGAAGTCATTGTTACTAAACTAGTTGAAGTCAGGATTCAGCTAACCAGACTGAAGCAGGTTCATTATTGAGGATTATATAAGTGAAATTCTTCTCAGCACTCATCATTGCTAAAGAAATACTCAAACAACCAAATAAGGACTTCCAAAAGATGCTGATGCGAAGATGATTAATATTTTCACTGCTTGAAGCTGATCCAAATTTAGAGATGATGTATTTTAATTCTAATTCTAAGGTGCCTAATTGAACATTTAATTCTATGACTCTGTTGAATTCCACATTTCCCCCGCAGATGCTGAGGGAAATTGTCTACAAATTAGGAGATTTGTTATCTTTGAGTTTTTGAGTACAAAGTGGCTACAACACTATTTTGACAGCCATGTGCAGAAGCATGCTAAGATTGTTCAAAGTGGAGGTGCTATTCAGGGGGTGACTCTTGAATGTCTATTGGGAAGGAAAGAGCTCCAAACACAAGGAGAAAGTTAGGCTGCCTGGGTCCAGTGCTGCTCACTGGCTCAACTAGCAAAGACCTGGGAACAGCTCAAGATGTGATCTGAAATCATAATAACTGAAAACTGAAGACAGGGATCCTGAGGGTTTAACATCCCCAGAAAGAGTGGTTGCTGGAGTCCTTGAATTATTCTGTGAGCATGAGGTGGTGGCAAACTGAACAAAATTCAGAGGTTTTAACTGGCCCAAAATCTGGGAGCTGGTGCATTTTTGCCATTTTTAATGGTTCCCCTTCTCCAAATCCTGAGACAAAGATAAATGACAAGATGCTGGTAAGAACTGGAGCTGGCAGCTCCTGGTACATTCTGCCTGATGCATTGAGAAATGGTGAAACAAGGTATCAGTCAAACCCAGCTGTGGGAAGGTTTCAAAGGAATTGACTTCTGTGGCCTGATCCTGAGGAACAGGTTTCTGAATTACTAAATTGGTTCTTTGTCTCCTCATGGCATGTGGCTTTGTGGCTCTGAGTTTCCAGCTTCTGACAATAATATTTATTCTTTAAAATGCACTAGAAATACTTTGAGTCTTTGGCCTTAAGCTCCATCTCCTCATTCTTCTCTGTCCTCCTGAGTTATGTCCTTCTCTGTCCTCTCTAGTTACTGAAATAGCTTGCATGTTTTTCTCTCTCCAAGTTGATGGAATGAACTTGCTACAAAACATTCTACACTACAGATTCTTTCATAAATTTCATTGAAAAGATGCTTATAATCAAGATCTGGGTGCCTAGAGAGTACTGTGTTATGTCCTTCTTATCTAAAACAGTGAGAATCTGGACCAGCTAAAACTGTCATGTGTTGTAGCATGGTAATAATCAGCTTTGTTCTCAGGCTGAAGCCCAGAGGACAACAAAAGTCCACTTTAGCTGGAGGCTTCTTGAACCAGAGAGGTAGCTGGAGAACTCAGATTACCAAAGATATGCTATATTTCCTATTACTGTACCGGGGATAACACATAAATTTTCATGACTTCTGTCTGTTCCAGTGTGCAACATGCATTTTTAAAGATTGTTATATTTGATTTTTATTATGCATGGTAAGCTTAATTTTCTCTTTGGGAATACAGCTTCAAATATAATAGAAAACAGTGACAAAAATGTTCCTATCCTTCCTATGTAGAGGAGTCTGTACAATAGAGTGGGTTATGTCACATTCAGGGTGCAGGTGAGTCTCACAGAAGTTCCTGGAGATGCAGACTCAGAGGGAAGCTGATTCAGCACAGACTTGCAACAGAAAACTGCAAGCTCATATAGTCATGTTCTTGTGGAAAAAAAAACATCATGTGAAATCTGAAACAGATGAGACTGTATGTTTGAACTGGTAACAAGGCTACATGGGCCTGTCCTTACTTATGCAATGAGAGAAGAACAAGAGTAGAGAAGTCCAGACTACAGGAGATGTAAGCTCCTGAAGCCCCAAATCAGTACTGAGAGGCACACATCTTTTTAAATGTTATCACTATCTCAGAAGAGGAAAAATCATAAGTGCAAATTGATTTCCCTCTCCCTTGACCTTTGCTGTATCCTGAGCATCAGTTAAAGTTGAGCTTTATGCTTCAGTTAGGGTTCCTGAGATGTAGGTGTGAGACTTATCTTCACTAAGGGGAGTGACTAGGGAGGAAACCTCTGCTGAAACCTTGCACAAACATATTAGTAGAAGACTACTCAGCCCAGAAAATCACAGTTGCTCTTATCCTATCAGTAAATCAAATACTAAGCCATAGCACTGGAAACTTGAAAGTATCATGACTATGGGTGCCCACTGTATGTACTGTGGTAGACTTACAGTGACCCCTGCTTCTCTTAGGGTTCTATCCTCACTCTGTGCAAACTCATCTAAGTACACTCTTTTGTAGGACTAACTGTGGGCATGATTTTATCCAGTTCCCCTAATATAGCTTCCAGTGAGACTGCCCACAGTTAGTCCAATCATGCCCATGGAATCCATGTTCTGGTATATCTCAAGGAATCGAAGGTAGTAAATATCATTTGCTATTGAAGAAATGTAAGACTCTTGGGAGGTTTAGCTATGGAGACTGTGACCCTCATACCATGTGACCAGGGTGCATGGAGGTGAGAACATACAGGGCTTTCACAGCCTAAACCTGAGTGACTCCTTTCACAGGGGCCAGGGAAGGAAGCTACTGTGATGTGAGTGGGTAGGAATTTAGGGTCCTAAATCAGGGCACAGAATGGATGGGAGACTGACACTGGAGATGTAGGGTTCTTCAATGATGAGTGTCTCTAAAAATATTCAGACATATAAACAAAAGTATAGAACTAGGAAACGGACTGACTCGCTGCTCTTTGTTTCACAATACTTAGTAGATTCTTGATCACACTGTGCTTCCATACTTCTACATTTCTTCATACAAAAGAGTGTACTTAGATGAGTTTGCACAGAGTGAGGATAGAACCCTAAGAGATAATTGTACAATCTATTCTCACAGCACCTCAGAATATGGAAAGTGTTGTTGTGTATCACTGAAGAATCAGGAAATGACAGCCTTACCTTATAGTGACTATTGTGACATATCAGAGCACACAAATAATTATTCAACACATGCTTGATTTTTTTGTATTTGTTTAGAGTCCACAGCACAATTGATGTAATATTGGGTTGATTTTGTTTTTGTACCAGGCAACAAACTCAGGACCTCATACTGTCCAGGCAAGCACTTGCCACTGAGCTATATCCCCAGCCCAATGTAATGTTTTTAAAATTACAACTATTATTTCATATATGTTTGGATTTAAATTGCTGATCTTTTCACTCCCATTGATAATTTTCCCCCCTTGTACCACATCCCTAAAATGCAGGAAACTGGAAAGCTGAGGAAACTTTCACAAACTCTCAAATTTTTAAAAAGTTCTCTCTCCCATCTAATTTTATGTTATATCTCTTATTATAACATCATTTCTAATGTAGTTTTAAATGCAGTGACTCTTCAAATTAGAAGTAATGTAATGTCTTAGGATTGGTCACCGAAAACAAACTCCTTGTCACATAATGAGAAATGTCTTTAGTCCAACAGTTAGAATCTGGAAAAGAGTATAAACCTGTGACACAATATAATGAGGATTCCACAGAACAGCAGGGGTCAACAACAACTGCTGAATTATTTGCATTATTCTGTCTCTGCAATCCATAGGAAACTGGCCATGCAAGCTGTTTTTCAGTGACTTAGCAGGATTCAGAACATACATGGGTCTGTACTTTTAGATATTGTTTCAATAAAATTAACATTTTTTTTACTGTTTAAGACACCAGAAACTAAGAGCTGTGTGGTGATCTTTGACAGTAGATGAGAAAAAATAATTTTTGTCTCATTTCCCCATTTATTTGCTTCACTGTACATTAACCACCACTATAACTCACACCGCATAGTCAGCCTCGTCTTCAGGCTGGATGTTGGAGATGCTTAAGTGGCGATCAGCCCCAGAGCTGGAGCCTGTGAATTGATCAGGTATTCTGTGCCCTTGGTATGGCTTCCAGCACTCTTAACATTCATCACATAATCAGGGGACTTCCCTGGCTGCTGCTGATACCATGAAATGTAGTAACTGCTGTGCTTACTACTCAAAGTACACGTGAGCTTAATCGAGCCTCCCAGAGAAGCAGAAGCAGAGGGTGACTGTTTCAGCTCAGGCAGGCAAAAGGATCCTGAAAATAAGATATGCATTATGACCTGGGAAGAGGAGCAGAGCAGAAAACCATTCTGGTAATAATTTAAAAGGCAGTTTCACTGAGCTGGGGAACAGAAAGATGAGGACCTTACTAACCTGTGCAGTAGAGGAGGAATGTGAGGAAGAAAAGAGGGGTCTGAGCCATGGTGCAGACACCACAGAGTTCTAGTGAAGAAGCCATACTGGTGCAGGGTCTCTTATCTACCCTCAAGTCCCAGAATGCCAGGATGCCCAATATGCAAATCTATTCTTTTTCTAACCAATCAACTTCATCCATGGGCCTATGTTGACACTGACATCTAGTATCACTTTGGGACGGTGGGCTGGGCAGAGCCTAGTCTGTGGCTTCTCAGGGCAGAAAGAGGCTTCTAGACATAATGAGCCTTGGGCAGACACGAGGAGAGAGGTTCCTGGTTTCCTGACTCAGAGCCCTATGGCTCCACTGGCTATGTCTCAACATTGTGCGGTGTCTCCTGGGCACACGTCCAATGTCTCTAGGGCAGATGGCCGGTGGTCACATACCTGCCTCCACCAAGGATTTGTCTAATCCCTGCTCTGTACTCAGGAGCAAACTACAGCCACGTCTCAGAAGAATTCTGCTACCATGCCTCAGTCAGTAATTTTTTTGTTCAAGATTCGTTGATGATAACAAAGCATACAATTCATCTCACTTTATAAGGAAGGGAGGCTATTTCCATGTGCAAACATAACATGAAAGAAGGTTGAGTTCCTGGATAGGCCAGCCATAAACCTATAACCCAGGTTTTCCTCCAAGCCAGGTTTGTCTTTTCCTGTTTGATTCCTCACAATATTGGATGAGCAGGGGCATATTAGTGAGCATATGTAAGAGTAAATGAGAACATTCTGTGAATCACGGTATACATTAAAAATAAGAAAATCCTAGGAAATACAAAGACAAAGTGCAAGTGGAATTATAAAAGAATTTCTGGAGATCGAGCTTCATTTGAAGTAAGCTGTCAGAGTAGTTTAAAGCAGAACACATATAAACAGTTTTAAGACTGAAGTAAAATGTGGCAAAAACTGTCCCTGATTTTTCTAATGTAAAGATCTTAACATTAACAGAGGAGGTGACATGGAGAAAGGTTAAAGGGCAGAGAGGCCCAAGAACCATGGAAGAAACATCAGCTCTCCAGGTGCAGGAGAAGCCAATAGGAAGATTGTGTAAGTGCTGGGCAGGAGTTCGGGTGAAAGTGAGATTTTCAGTGTGTCTGTGTGGGGGGTGTGTGGGGGGTGGGTGTGTGTTCCCTGCTTTTAGTGCTTTTTAAAGAAAGTGAAGTTCAACTTTACACATGTCACATGTGGTTGTGTCCCTGCATGAATTCATGGATTTTAAAAATATCAGGAATGTATTTTATCTCTTTGAAGCTGTCATTCGTTTCTGTCAGACAATGTTCTCTAATATATTTTAAGCTATTCTCTAGAATTGATGGCTTTACATTATTTGGGGAAGGGAACATTTGGAAATGCAGAATCTCAAGCTCCATCCCAGAATTCTGACTTAGAATCCATATTTTACTAGATACGCAGAGAATATGCATCTTGAACTCAAGGAAGCAATGGTGTAACATAGGCCCAAGGATCCCGCTATTGTTTTAGTCGTGTCTTATTCCTCATTTCTGTATTTTGTATTCTACCAACGAGTGCAGCAAATGAACACCTTGATTCCCATTTTGCACATTATAAATGGGGCTTAATATACAACGGAGTTCATACCCAAAATGCCAAGTGTCCTTTTCAGAATGCATAAAATTTACAAAAACATCCAGAAGTGTTTTTTAATAGTGATAAGATCTTCACATATTTACCTATTTTACCTCTCAATTCCAGTTAGATATTGGAGTTATGAAAAAAGTATGAGTTTACAACAATAGACATAATCTTAATCATATTAATGGAATACTTATATATTTGAGTCCTAAAGACAGAGCAGTTTCTTATTTTATGATCATATATTTAGATAAATTGTAGGTCAAAATAAGAAATCCATACAAATTCAGATACATGATTAGATTTAATGCTTGGAACATTAGTCAACTGGGACTAATAATGAATCATGAGGAGACCTTACTCCAGTACAGTCTTATCTTATTTAAAGATATCTGAAAAAACACTACTTTTTAATAAGGTCATATTCTGTGTACTGAAGAATCAGCAAATTACTATAACAATAAAAAGAAGAATTCTTTCCAAAATGTTAACTTTTAAATATTTTTATAATTGATAGGAAAGGTAGTTGAATGTTGAGGTCTGTACCTAGATCCCAAATCCCCCAAACATGGTCATGATGAAATCTCAAAGAAATGAAACAGAAACCATGGTCTTTAGGGCTGCAGGAGGAGTGAAATCCTTGGCACAGCCCTTAACTCTTCTACTCTGCCAACTCACTGGCGCTAGGCAGCCCGAATTTAATCAGAACAAGCAAGGAGTTAAGTGGACAATGGAGGAAGCCTGAGAAGAATCTTGGGAGAGGTGCAAGGACCCCTCAGAGCAACAAAGATGCTAATTAAGGAAAACTATACAGAAAGTCTTCAGGTGGCCTCAGGTCAGCCATGCCCAGGCCATACCACAGTCCTGCACACATATCTAGCTTTAATGGTCTCCAACAGTTGTATGCAATACAATTAAATCTAATGAAATATACTTTATGAGTAGTAACAATAGGAGATTTCTTTGCATTGGTCCTAGATGAAAACCAAAATATCACTAAAGTTGTCTTACTCTTGAGGAAAGATGTTGGGCTCTGATTCCTGAGTTCTGATTACTGTTACTATATTATACTACTACCATTCTTTTGCCAAGGTGCATTAACTGGATTCTGGTTTTTTTGAAATAACTCAAAGAATTCCCAAGTACTTTCAGTGTTAACACTCAAATAGGAATGTGTATCAAGACAGTTCTCTTCAGCGTTCTCTCTAAGGATCATCATCTGTAGACTGCCTGAGAGCTCAGGGTCTGATTGGGCATCTCCAATATCAAGTGATCCTATCTGTATCCAGCCTCACTGAAAAGCACATTTACATTTGGTTTCCCATTTGGAACTCACTGATCATCACTGTGTTATCCCATGCAGCAGTACTCAGCCTTAGCCTCAGGCTGCTCTGCCGAAATGGACTTTGCCTGTAAAGTAGAATTCTGAATGCCCACCAGGTTACATAAGGGCTTTCTGCTTGTATCATAAACCAATGTCCTGAGACTCACCAGGTTTCTGTTGGTACTAGCACAGAAAGGAAGCATCAATGACTATAAGAGAGCATCAGCTGCAGATGAGAGTGAGCATCCTTCCTGCAGATAGGGGCAATGAGGGATCCAGGGTCCCTGCAGTCTGAGGTGAACTCCGAAATGAAAACACACATGTTAGGAATGAAAAAGGACACGGAGTCATTTGAAAGCAGATCTTTGAAATCTCCAGTAACCTAGGCATCTTTGCCTAGGCAAAAAAGAAGGCAAAAAAGAAGAAAGTTGTCCAGGCCACGCTGTGGACTTTCCATGGATTCTCAGGATGCATACGTAATGCTGGACTCCACTCTGCCTTTATCTCCTCTTCAATCTCTTGTGTAGGCTGTGTGCTTGCCTTCTGTATTATACAAACGCGAGCCATTGACACACATGAGCAGCATCAGCTGTTTCTATGTGGCCAATCAAGGGTGCAGATCCTCTATGAGGGAAGACTGTGAGTTCCGATTTTGCCTTATAGGAGGAAGCACCTGCTGTAACCTCTAACCCAAGCCAGTGAGCACAGCCCAGGCCATCAACTGTGAGCCTTGTCAGTCTGTTTCATGGCTTGTTCACCTCTGAGAAGAGCCACAGCACCCCCTACTATGCAGTGACAACTTTACTCATTTCTCTACGTTAAATGTCTTGTCTCATATATGAATGTTACTTTCAGTGTCTTCTGTTATTGGGCCCCACAGCTTCACTGTGCTCTATAATTTATATTTGCTTATCTTTTAAGATTTCTAAATCTGTTCTGAGATTTACTCCTTTTCCTCTTGCTTCAAGAATATCTGAAATTGGAATAGGCGGGCGCACGCTATCCCTGGAGCCCAGCCTATTTGGGACTGCTGCACCTCACCATTGGTGTGCACAGGAGGGGCTGGGCGGACCTACATCCGCCTCCCCGTGTGTCTGGAGGACTGAGGATATCTCAGCAAGCAGGGGAAAGTCGCAGGCTCCAGAAGCCACGCGGCCTGTGGTAAGTGCTCAGCGCACTCTGCCCAAAGCCCATACTGATCGTGACCCTCCAGGCTTCCAGGTGCAGTGAAATGGATAAGTGGGTTTGAGGCATCTACATCTGCCTCCCCATCCCGGCTGCGCTTGGAGAACTGGGGAATTTCCAACAAGCGGGGGCGGGGGGGGGCGGGGGGGGCGGGGAATGTGCCTGAAGCCCAGCTTATCTGGAACTACAGAGTTCTAAACAGGGAGAAGAGGGCCATTGGTTCTACAGGCCCAGTGGCTTGGGGTAACGGGGTGCCAGAGTCTCAGGAGCTACAAACATAGAAGGGGATTTCCAAC
Source organism: Cavia porcellus (assembly GCF_034190915.1). Taxonomy (NCBI): domain Eukaryota; kingdom Metazoa; phylum Chordata; class Mammalia; order Rodentia; family Caviidae; genus Cavia; species Cavia porcellus. The sequence continues at coordinate 22,040,677 of NW_026947499.1, forward strand.
AGACCTTGAGGAAGCTTTCAAATAACACTTGAAACAAAGAAACATAGGAAAATGACAAAACAAAAGACCAAATTACAACCTCAAACCTCCAGTCCATCTCAAGAAACCCTAGGAGCAATGTATATAGAAGAAAATATATGCCATTCACCTCAAATATCGGACACAATAGCTACTGAAATTAACAAGCAACTCCAGGAAGCTTTAAAGGAATTCAAACTCGAAATAATCTCCCAGATAAAACAAGAAATGATAAAAGAAATGTAAGAGATTCTGAATATATGTAAAGAAAACACAGATAAAAAATTGGAGGACTAAACAAAAACATAGAATCCCTAGGTGAGCAATATAAGAAACAAACAGAATACATAATGCAGATGCACAGAGATATACAGGAAATAAAAAACTCCACTGAAAGTTGTAAAAACCCCCTCAATGAAAGTGAAGATAGAATTTCAGACCTTGAAGACAGGATTGCAGCTAGTGAACAGGAAAGGAAAGATCTTTTAAAAATAACAAGGAATCAGGAAACAACAATTCAACAACTGCAAGATGATGCAAAGAAAAATAACATAAGAATGATAGGGATTAATGAAAAAGAAGGAGATAACATAAAGGATGTCAAGAGGATATTTAGAGAAGTAATAGCTGAAAATTTCCCAAGCATGAGATCAGAAACCGACATCAGGATCAGTGAAGCTGATAGAACTCCAAATAGTCATAACCAAAATAAAACTACACCCAGACATATAATAATCACCATCCCAGAAATCCAACACAAGAATAGATTATTAAAAGCTGTCAGGGAGAAAAGACAGATCACTTATAAAGGAAAAACCTATCAGAATCACAGCAGACTTCTCAACACAAACAATAAAGTCAAGAAGAGCATGGAGTGAAATATTCCAGATCCTAAAGCAAAATGATTTCTAACCTAGACTGATGTATCCTGCAAAACTATCATTCAAAATTGATGGTGAAATATGATACTTCCATGACAAAGAACAGCTGAAGAACTTCATGAACACCAAACCAACCCTGCAAAAAATATTGAGACAGTTTAGATACACAAAGGAAAACACCACTAAGCAGAGCAGATAATTAAACAGAGCAGAAAGATAAAGATGCAACAGCAGAGAGATAACATGTCAACAATAAACCAGCATTTAACAGTAATAACCATTAATGTAAATGGTCTCAATGCACCAATCAAAAGAAACAGACTAGCAGAATGGATCAAGAAACAAAATCCAACCATATGCTGTTTACAGGAAACATCTAACCCAGAAGAATATTCACAGACTGAAAGTCAAAGGCTGGAAAACAATACTTCATGCAGCAGGAATCAAAAAAAAAAAAAAAAAGTAGGAGTAGCCGTTCTGTTTTCAGAAAACGTGAACTTTAAACCAACAATGACCATAAAGGACAAAGGAGGTCACTACATACTCTTTAGGGGAAAACTCCAAGAGGAAGAGATAACTATCTTAAATATATATGCACCAAACTCCAGAGCACCCAGGTTTATAAAACAATATTAACAGAAATGAGAACTCAAATTATCAGTAACACAATTGTAACAGGAGACCTTAATACACCATTGACACCAAGGGACAGATCAACCAGATTTTAAAAATGAGCAAAGAAATAACAGAACTGAATCACACCTGTGAAAAAATGGATTTGATAGACATATACAGAATATTCCACCCAACAACATCAGAATACACAGTCTTCTCAGCAGTACATGGATTATTCTCTAAAATAGACCATATATTAGCTCACAGAACATATTTAAACAAATGCAAAAGAGTTGAAATCATCCCTTACATGTTATCAGATCATAGCACTCTGAAATTAGAAATTAATGATAAAAGATACTGCAAAAATCCCGCAAACACATGGAAACTGAATAACACACTCTTGAGTAATCAGAGGGTCACAGAAGAAATTAAAGAAGAAATTTAACAATCCCTAAAAGAAAATGAAAATGCAAATACAACTTACTGGAATTTGTGGGATGCAATGAAAGCCGTCCTCAGAGGAAAATTTATTGCCCTGAGTTCCCACATCAGGAAAACAGAATGAATACAAATAAATAACTTGATGCTACACCTCAAACAGCTAGAAAAAGAAGAGCAAGTCAAGCCCAAAGCCAAAAGAAGAGAGGAAATTATAAAAACCAGAGCAGAAATCAATGCAATATAAGAAAACAATCCAAAGAATCAACGAATCAAAGAGTTGGTTCTTTGAAAGAATAAACAAAATTGATAAGCCCCTAGCCAATCTATTTTTAAAAGGGAAGAAAAAGCTCAAATTCATGAAATAAGAAATGAAAAAGGTGAAATCACTACAAACCCAATAGAAATACAGAAGATCATCAACACCTATTTCGAAAACCTCTACTCTCAAAAGTTTGATAACACAGAAGAAATAGACAGATTCTTAGAAACATATGAAGTACCAAAGCTAGATCAAGAGGATGTAAAACTGTTGAATAACCCAATCTCTGTTAATGAAATTGAAAATGTAATTAAGTCCTTACCTACAAAGAAGAACCCAGGCCCAGATGGACTCACTGCAGAATTCTATGAGAAATCCAAAGAAGACCTAATGCCGACGCTCCTCAAACTATTCAATGAAATTGAAAGGGAAGCAATCCTAAGTCATTCCTGGAAGCAAATATTATTCTAGTACCAAAACCTGAGAAAGACCCAACTAAAAAAAAGAACTATAGACCGAACTCCCTAATGAATACAGATGCAAAAATCCTCAATAAAATATTGGCAAATAGGATGTAGCAAATCATCAAGAAGATTATACATCATGACCAAGTGGGATTCATCCCAGGAATGCAAGGATGGTTCAACATACGTAAATCAATACATGTAATCCACCATATCAATAAAGCCAAAAGTAAGAATCACATGATCATTTCTATAGATGCGGAAAAAGCCTTCGATAAGGTCCAACATTTATTCATGATAAGAACTTTATAGAAAATTGGAAGAGATGGTCTTTACCTCAATATAATAAAGGCCATTTATGACAAACCAACAGCCAGCATCATACTAAATGGCCAAAAATTGAAAGCCTTTACTTTAAAATCAGGCACAAGACAAGGATGTCCTTTATCACCTCTCCTATTTAATATAGTCCTGGAAGTACTAGCCAGGGCAATTAGGAGAGAAAAGGGGTAAAGATAGGAAAAGAAGAAATTAAATTATCATCGTTTGCAGATGACATGATATTCTACATAAGAGACCCCCTAAACTCCATTAAAAGACTCTTAGATACAATAAATAAATTCAGTAATATAGCTGGATACAAAATCAATACTCAGAAATCAATAGCATTCCTATACACGAACAACAAAATCACAGAGAAGGAAATAAGAGAAACCACACTATTCATATTAGCAAGCAAAAAAATGAAATATTTAGGAATTACTCTTATGAAAGAAGTGAAAGACCTATACAAGGAAAATTATAATACACTGAAAAAAGAAATTGAAGATGATCTCAGAAAATGGAAAAACATCCCTTGCTCATGGATAGGAAGAACAAACATTGTGAAAATGGCCATTCTCCCAAAACTGTTATACAGATTCAATGTAATCCCAATAAAAATACCGTCAACATACCTTATAGATCTAGAGAAATCACTCTTAAAATTCATCTGGAACCAGAAGAGACCTAGAATAGCAAAGGCAAGGCAGGAGGCATCACAATCCCTGACTTGAAGTTATACTACAAAGCAACAGAAGTAAAATCAACATAGTATTGGAATCAAAACAGAGCCGAAATCAATGGAATAGATTAGAAGATACAACCACAACTACAAACACACTCAACCACCTTATCTTTGATAAAGGAGCCAAGCAGGTTCACTGGAAGAACGACAGTCTCTTTAATAAATGGTGCTGGAAAAACTGGATCTCCATTTGCCAAAAACTAAAGCTAGGCTCATGCCTATCACCATGTACTAAATTAAAATCTAAATCGCTCAAAGATCTGAATATTAAAAGAGAAACACTAAATTTATTGAAAGACAAATTGGGTAGAAACCTTAAAGACATAGGAGTAGGTAGAGAATTCATGAACAGGACTCAAACTGCACAGGAAATACTTCCCAGAATCAATAACAGGGACCACTTCTTATTAAAAAGTTTCTGCATGTCAAAAGAAATCTCCAGCACAGTGAAAAGAAAACCCACAAACTGGGAAAAGATTTTAGTGAACTCTCTCTCAGACAAGAGATTCTTGTCTAAAACAGATAAAGAATTAAAAAAACTCAGACCCCCAAAATTCAAAGATCCAATCCAAAAATGGGCATCTGAGATGAATACACACTTCTCAGATGAAGAAATACAAATGGCAAATAAATACATGAAAAAATGTTCATCATCATTTGTCATTACAGAAATGCAAATTAAAACCACACTGAGATACCATCTCACTCCTGAAAGAATGGCCAGGATCAAGAAAACCAACAACAACAAATGCTGGAGAGGCTGTGGGGAAAAAGGAATTCTCCTACACTGTCGGTGGGAGTGTAGACTGGTACAACCTTTGTGGAGGTCAGTCTGGAGATTTCTCAAAAAACTGGGATTGGAAGTCCCATTTATTCCAGCTATTCCACTTCTAGGCATATTCCCAGAAGAACTGAAAGCATCAGACCACAGTGATATATATGCACCTATGTTTATAGCAGCACAATTTGTAATTGCCAGATCTTGGAAACAACCCAAGTGTCCATCAACTGAGGAATGGGTAAAAAAGTTGTGGTATTTCTATACAATGGAGTATTACTCAGCTATAAAGAAGGATCACACTGAGATATTTATCAATAAATGGGCGCAGCTTGAGACCATACTCATAAGTGAAATAAATCAATCTCGCATGTGTGAATACTGAATAGTTTCCCTAATGTAAATAATGAGTCAAATATATAAAAATATGTGGTAATCATGATTCCCAATTATGTGGCCTTGAAGCCTTATAAAGTTTTCACTTATTAATTGGAAAGGCTTTATTCTGGGCTTCTTGACATGGAAATATTTGAAGCTATAGTATATGAAGTTTTATTCAAATATTTCAAGGAAAAAGACAGACACTATGGTAACTACTATTCAGTCGGGTTATTTGGTGGTGAAGCACTAGGTTGCTGAAACAGTCATGCTTTGACCTGTATTGTTGTATTGTTATGTCCTCTTTTATCTCAATCTCTCCCTTATTCATTAAAAAATTATTTAGTTATTTTTTATGTTTTTTTTAATTAAGGGGAAAAATTTTAAAAATTAGCAGGACATATAATAGTAACTTTTTTTGATTTCCTATTAACTTGTTTTGAAGTCCTGTAATACTCCCACTATCTTGCTTTGACTGATTAGACTCTGTTCCATTCTGTATGATAGTATCAAGTTTGAGGGTATAGGCAACTACTTTGAAGGCAATAAGATTCACTAAGATGCCCATTCTGGTTTGACTATTGTCTCCTTTGGAAGTCCTGTAATGTTTACAATGCTTAAGTTTGATTGGTCTTGTTCTCTACTGTTTTGTTCAACTTTATAATACCTAATGAGATAGACAATTCTTTTTGAGGAAACAAGAGACATTATGGTAACCATTGTTGATAATCTTGTACTGTTTTTACATCATGTGCTATGTCTACCCTTGGTTTTGACTGACAGCTTTGTTTTGCCATATTTGACTTTATTCTCTCCCAAAAAAAAGTAATAAGAACTAAGGAGTAATAAAACCCAAAATGTATAAATTTTGTTGTAAAAAAGAGAAGGAAAAAAAGTGCTCTAAAGGATACAACAGCAAGTGTGTTTAGGGGTGTTAAATAGCTGAGCATATTAATGTTTTTGGTTGGATTATTGAACACAACTGTTTGCAGTCTCTCTGTTTGAATGTCTACTTTGTATGCTTTGATACTGTGACTTGAGCAACTATCTCTAAGATGATAATATGCAATCTATTAACTGGTGATTTCTTACTGGTTTTTTTTGTAGTTCTGTATTATTTGTACCCTTAAAAAAAAGAATATCTGAAATTGGCAATGAATAGAAATTAATGATTGTCCATTTAAAAATTTACCACATAATTTTAGCAGTGCTTCATCTAAGAGTTTAATTTTTAATTTTATTTATTATATATTTTAGCTCTATAATTTATATTTGGTTTTTGTTTATAGCCTTTGTTTTCTGAAGTTTGTACTTTTCCTATTTGCTTCAATAATATATGAAATTGCTCATCGATAGAATTTAATGTTCCTTTAAAAATAAATCAGACACACAAGCTTGAATATCACATGGTTTCTCTTATGTTAGACACTCTAAATGTAAGTAGGGAGGAAAAAAAAGTTAGTAGGAATGGAGATGTAGATCTTTCCCAAATGTTAAGAGGACCAAGAGATGGACAGAAGGAGGGAGGAGATTGCTACAAACAAGAATACTTAAAAATTCTACCACAAAATTGCAGCCATATGTAACTTAAGTGCAGGTGGCTGTGGGTTATCAATGCCCAATTAAGTTGAGATTTTCTTGATTCCTAATTAAAATTACATTTAGTGTTTTTTCTTAGCCATTTACAACATTGTAATTGGGGATTCCACACAGGAAGTCAACGAATCTGAGAAAAACGTCTGTTTGCCTACCTTTTTTTGAGATAGTACCTTCTTTGCATGCCTTGGTTTTCTGTATTAATTTTCATTTTTTCTAAGGAACAAAGGGACACCTCTCCCTTGGGAAGCACCTATTTTCAGTTGTTTCAGACAGTCATTTTCTGGCAGAAAGATTCAATTACTGCTTGTTTTCTATCTGCTGAATGGCTCCAGAAGCCACACATTGTCACTTATAATACCTTTCTATTTTTCGTTGACATTGGCCAGTGTGTTTGAGTGTTGATTATGACCTTAGAAAGGAAAATACATGCCAGTTCTGAATTGACCACCAAGGCTGATCTTAAAGATGCTTTTCATCATTCTTTCTGACGCCCAGAGAAAACATCCTCTAACTGACCACAAATCAGCTCTCCAAAAGAGACTTGGTCAAAATAAAGGACAGATACCTACACTCACTCCAATGTGTCACTACTCCCCCTTTTTCCACACCATTGCAGTGGTTCATATGCCACCAAGCCTATTGTTACCCAGGGTCATTTTTGAGCCTGGTATGTTTGATTTTTCTTTATTGCTGGAACCGTACAACTGTTCAGGGATCACAGGACCTCTTTGTTCATGTCTCCATTAAACTCTAGCGATGATATGGATCTCTTGCTGTGGGCCTGTGGTTTGGACACCAGTTAGGACAGCCCAAGCAGTATAGCTGCAAGTACATGTGAACAGCAAGTGCTGTGGACAATGAAGCTTTCCTGACCAATATACCTTAGGCAGCATCTCTATGCTCTATATGAATATTTCTTTAAATTTGACTCCCAATTGCTCTTTGCTAAATTTATTGTTTAAATAGCACCATTTTGAAAATATTCTTTAATGAGTATCTCCTTCAAACATCAAATATTTCCCACTAAAATGTTTCCCCATGGACCTCTAAAACAGTGCAATGATAGAGGATGTTGCCCTATGCCTAATATCAATAAACACCATTATTTTTAGGAAGGAGGACAAATCTGAGATACGTGAGGCCTGGTGTTGCTCTGGAGGATCAGAAGTTGTGAAAGCTTCAAATGTAGCTATAGCAAAGCTCTGTACTCTTTGACAGCACTCCTGCTATTCATCCACAGTAGATGCTTCCATCTGTTTTGATATTTGGTCAATGATTGTGGTTGAGTTAGCCCCACCTGGGCAACTGTGATTGGAGAGAGAGATGAGTCCCAGTAAGTGAGGGAGTGGTAAAAGATGTTTAGGCTCCTGTATTTAGTCTTATACCGTCTTCTGTGCAGATTTCAATGAGCACAGTGTGGGAACAAGTTGATCACATTTTAGCTGCTCAAGAACTCTGCAAGTTGAAACTGCAGGACAAACATTCGGGTGCCTTATTTTCTTTTGTTCTTTACATGCTCCAACTGAGGGAGATTTCCTACATTCAAACTTAGCTTCTCCTTGAATATTTCCAGTCCATCCATCCCCTAAGTAGTGTTCTCTTTTCTTTGAGGACAACATGAAGCATGAAGGCTTCATTTGGACCATTCCTTGAAGACCTTCTTTTCCTGACACTTAGTACAGAAACATTCCTGGCATATCATAGGTCAAAACTCAGCATCAGCTCAGCTCCATTCTAAACTTTTGAACATTTTCCCAGGTGTCACAGCCAGACTGACCTTCTGGGGAAATCCTTCAAAGTCATAAGTTACTCCTGACTGACACAGAGAAAGGCTGTATTATTGAGGTCTGTACCTGCATGCACTTGGTGGCGCTGTTCAGCTCATCAGAAGCTGATGCTGATGCCAAGGGAAGTGGCTGGAAAATCAGGAGGCAATAAGTAATGGTGCCGAGAATCAACAAGTAGTATCTTACTGAATTAAAGTTTCTGCACAACAAAGAAATTGCCAAAATGACATTCCTAGAGTATAAATGTTTGTGTACCATGGCCTATTGAGGATGTCTGTGACAATGTATAGGTTTAGCTCAGGGCTGTATTCTTTTCCGGGTAGGTCTTTTCTGGTAACTACACTATTCACATGTTGTTATGGTTTCTGTCTAGGTATTCCCCAAAGCCTCATGTGATCATATGTGGGACTTTTTAGAAGTTGCTGAATCTAGAGTGTGTAATATTGGGATTAAGAGAGTGTAGTTACTGAATTAGTGTACTCCTTGCTCTGACATTGTTCTTTAGTGTAATGGGCAGGCCCACTCCGGATGTGAGCATTCCCTACTCTAATGGCATGTAGCCTGAGTAGAACAGAAGGGAAACAAAGAGGGTTGCTGTTGACACTTGCAGCTTGCAGCTTGTTACTTCACTACTTACTGCCTTCTGCCTGTGATGAACAACTTAACCTCTACAATGGCCCTCTGCCTTGTCAATCTTCCTTGGAGCCAGCCCACTATGAAGTGAAGCTTCTACAAACTGTGACCTACAATAAACATTTCCTCCTTTAATTTGGCAGTGTTGGGTATCTTGCCTCAACAAGGAGAAAAGTAACTAAGACAGGTGTATTCATGATTAGACACATAAACCATTCAGTACCATTATCTGTGATATCTGCAAATGCTATTGTTTGCTAGAGCATAGTTTTTCAGCTGTTGCAGCATTTTATACAGATTTTTGGAAGCTAATACTTTGTAATGTCAGAATCTGCCTTGTCCTTTGTATTTCTTTCTCTCTCACTTAATGTTTATTTCCCATTTTTCAAATCAAAATTGATAGAAACATAATGCCTATTTTCTAAAGTCAAAGGGTTATCTTGGTATAATAAGGAAAGGGGCCAGGGTCCTGGCACATGCCCATCTGCCTGAGGATGTCAAATGCACAGATGGCATAGGGTGTGATGAGTACGTGATCTGGGAGAGGTCACAAATGTGAGTGCTGAGCAGAGGGCACCATGCAGGACCAAATGGCCCATTCCAGCTCTGATCCTGCCCAGAGTCCTCAGTAATAGGCCTCCATGAACAATTGGTGTCTAGACCATTGACAGAGTGACTCTATGTCCCCAGAGACACTCCACCTTCCCTACTCCACCTGCCTTCAATGTATTCCAAGCTTTTCCTAGTCTGGCTCCTCCATTACCTCAGGGCCAGTTTCAAGCTCTACACAGACTCCTCCAGGAAATCTGTGTAACTGTGACTCTCTCGATTATTCATTGCTCAGGACTGAGGTGGTGTCTCTGATATAAATTCCTCCCAGATCAGGATCATGAAATAAACACAAAGCTTCTAACTGAATTAACTTGAGCAACAGCCAGAACCTTCTTAAGCCACATGTCCCGCTGCGTTGTATCCGGTCTCAATTGTTGCAGCCCCTCTGGCCTCAACAAAGGGTGGACTATTCAGAGAATTGCATCCTGATCACTACTCTCTCTCCCTACTCTGTGCACTCACAGCTTTGAGTTTCTGGGACAGAGAGGCTGGCCTTGTGCATTAATTTGCCCATGAAAACAGCTACTGAGACCACATCCAGGCCAATGTGCAGAGGCTTTTGCCTGGTCCAAATCCCTTAGCTGCTCTAGTCCACACAGGAAGAACAAGAGGCACAAACTTGGGACCTCATGTCAGTTGATTTTGGAGACTGCCAAGCTGTACTCTCCTGAGAAATGAAGCCCCACACCTCCAACTCTCCCTGACTTCACCTTCCATCCTATTCACAGAGACATGCACAACTGGCTTTATTGAAACAAATGTTCCTTTAATTGGCTAAAAGAATGTGATTGATTTGGGTGGAGATTGATTTTGGATGCTCACTCATTCCTGCAGTGAAAGTGCCAACCATTCATATGTCGGTATATATCAAACTACCCCTTGCTAATTAGAGAGCCTTTGTGTCCAGTACAAAAAGGTTTTTTTACAACCAAAGAATGCAAAATTTCTTTTCCCTAGCACTCTGCAGCCACCCACACTCACCCCCATTGATATCAACAAAATCCATGAGCTTAGGACTTTGCCCTTTTGTTCTACAGAGATTGTTCATCATCCCAGAGCTCTGCATCTGCAGAAATTTTTCTCTTTGTCTTTGTTTTGCATCCATGAGCCATATCTTCCATTTGGAGACTTAAACCCTCTGTAGGGGTTTTGCTAACTCAGTTGCTCAGCTGTGAGTTCTGACCTGAAGAACCCCCTGCTCATCTAAGAGCCAATCACTTCTTTTACATTACCCTAACTCATCTTCGCTTCCTGGCTATTCTCCCATATGCCACGTATGTGAAAAGAATCTCTACCAAAGACAGCAGAGTGTTGTTCCTGTGTGGCTTCCACTGACACCATTTTCTGCAGGGTGTGGAGGGACTCCAGAGACCTCATGAACAACCTGGAGCTAAGGATAAGGCACCTTGATCTGAAACAGAGTGGATCTGTCTAAGAAGACTGCTGAAAGCAGTGGATGATCAGTTTCTGTAGCCATGTAGCCTGACAGTGTGTCAGATTCTACTGGGAAATTACTGTTTCCCTGGTCTATGCCCCCTGAATGTATGGTGCACACCAGCCTGTTCTGGCTTCCCTTTGGGAGGTCACATAATTCTAGATGTCTTCTTCAGCCCATGAGAGAAACGTTGAGGTTTGTCAACGGACACTGTGCTTCAGTGGCTGGCAAGGAGCACAACTAGATTACTTTTTCATCATAGCAAAAACACTGAAAACATTGTGTTTTATGGTTAAGAAGGAGTTATTTTCAACCTTCACTATTGGGATTTTTTTTGCCATCAATTGCACTATTTATATAAATAACCTAAATATAAACCAGGACTTTTAAAAGACAAATGAAAAATATCATAACATTTTAATAGTGTACATATATCAGTAATGTACGATGTTCCATTTTATTCCAATTGTGTATTATTTCAGCAATAATCTGTAGTATCCTCTATTGATAAAGTTGAAACATAAATTAACCTCAATTTTCTTTTTTAGAAAAGTTTTTCACTTGCCTATTTTCGTTTTTTCACACCACTTGTGTTTATTGCAGCACTGTGCCTAATAGTCAAAGTTTTGTTTCTTTGTTTTTAGCCGCCAGCATGTGTTAATATACATAATGTTTACTTTCCTTGTGGGAACTTTGTATATGTATATAATACACTTTTCTATTCCCTTTCCCTTCCCTCCTAACCCCCTCCATTCATCTCTCATCCCTTTTCTTTATTTGTTCATGCATTGTTTCTCTTTCATTTGCTCAGTCCAGTGCTGGAAGCAATAGGATCTGTGACTCTCCAGATATAATCTGCATTCTGTTCCTTTTTGCCCTGCACTGGGTGATCAGCTCAGTGGACACAAGAGTGTATCTGAAAGCTAATCTTACATGAGATGGTTTCTACTAGCACAAATATTCAAAACACTTATGTGGGGGCTGGGGATTTAGCTCAGCGGCATAAGCACCTGTCTTGCAAGCAGGCAGTCGTGAGTTCGATCCCTGGTACCGATAAAAAGGAAAAAGACAAAAAAAAAAAAAAAACACATATGTGTAGAAATTTCCTATAGACTTTGGCTGCACCCTGAAATCAAGCCATTATTCTTGTACTTGCTTAAATTTTTGAAATTCTGTCTTGAATATTTTGAGGATTCTCATTGGAATTTGAGAATGAGTTATAGTTTATCCTAACTGCATTTTAAATACAAAACTACAAGTATTACTTCATAATAATAAAAGTATAATTGATTCCCATACAAAAACATTCATAAAAATCACAGGCAAACCGTGTTAGTACACAAGCTTTTACACTAATGAAGATTTCTTTTCTTTTATCTCTCTCTCTCTCTCTCTCTCTCTCTCTCTCTCTCTCTCTCTCTCTCTGTCTTTCTCTCTTTGTCTTTTTGAGACAGGATATTGCTATGCAGTTCAGGCTGGCCTTGAGCTCACTTTGTAGCACAGGTTGGTCTCTAATTCACAACGATCCTCCTGCCTCAACCTACCAAGTGCTGGAACTACAGGAGTGCGCCACCATACCTGCCTTAACAAAGATTTTTGATTCAGAAAGAAAGATGAGCAATCACATTTATGACCAGTTCCCAGGTAATACTTTTATTTCAAGGAAAAAAACAATTATCAATTTGATCTCCATTACCAAATAAATAAATGAAAATACATCCATTAGTCTTTCTGAATAAGAAGAATCTGAAAAGTAGGTGATAAACTCTTGAGTCTCACTGTTGGTTTACACATTTTGGAGGACAGCCTGCCCCCTGTATTATCAACCACAGAGGGAAAATGAAAGCATAGTTTGAGTGGAGCCTCACTGAGAGGAGCCATACTGACTTGCCCCGGGAAATAAAATACCCAGGCAAAAGCCACTGGACAGGAAAGAGACCATGCAGCCTCATTTTTATCTATCATGCTGTTGACTTTTCACCCTTTCTTCTTTTCTCCTGCTTGTAGTGTGGCGCTACCTTTAGCAGGCAAAAGTGTTTTGATTACACTTCCTCATAGGCTTAGCTCACTGTGTAACTGTTACTTCCTACGTACAGTAAACAGTAATAATCAGCTTCATCCTCTGTTTGAGCTATCATGATGGTAAGGGCAATGGATCCAGACAAGTGATCAGGAACTCCAGAGAAATGGCTGTTTGTGTTGTAGGTAAGAGCATATGGAGCCTGGCCAAGGTTCTGCTGGTACCAGCTAGGATAGTTATTAGTAGAGACGAACCCAGAGCTTAGGCAACAGGTGAGAGTGACTGTCTCTCCTGAAGACATAGACATTGATGGCTCCTGGGTGACTGAAGTCTGAGAAACGACTCCTAAAAGCAATAAGAGAGACAGTTATTGATATGGAGACAAGTGTCACCCTCAGACCCAGTGTTTATGCAGTCTCTGCAAGGATGCAGTGTCCATTCCCCTGACCTGAGCTGTAAGTGAAGATTCCAAGAGGAACCATTGTCCAGGTCATGGTTGGGGTTCTCACAAGGACTGAATATCCCCAGACTCCTCAGCTGGAGTTTATTTTCCCCTGGATCTTTTTATGTCTCTCCCAACCCACTAGAAAGGGCAAATTTTTCATGAAAATCAGCTTCCTTCCTAGACCTCCCCCAATTCAAAGTGATAGCCCTTGGGAGGGTTCTTAAGAGGCTAGTGCTGGGACTTCATCCAGGCCAGTGTCTATAGGGAGACTGACACTGAGAGGTGAGGTTTGGTGTCTTTCATCAGATCAGCTCCCACATTTGTGGACCTTAATTAACAATCTAATCTCTAGATAGCTAAGCACTGATAATGGAAGGATGAAGTCCTTATCTCCTACAGTGTTTATCTGACCTATAGCAAAGCCAAACTCATCCCTGGGAAGATTCCTTGCTTTCCAGAGAATTGAGTTTAAAGATAATTTCAAGACTCTCATTCTCTACTACAGGGCTCATCTGGACAACACAGAGCTTGGTCCCTGGGGTCTCCCTTACCACATCCAAGGGCAAAAGTCACCTATTGTCTCAGTCCCCCAAAGTTGCCTTATAACTGCTGCAGTGGGGACACAGGGCTGGGATGAAGCCACAGGGAACAGTACCATGCAGCTAGGGGTGATATTTCCATTTGCAGTAAGAAGCCACATATTTTATTAAGTAACTTCAGTGAAACTGAATTTTTAGAAGAAAGTTAACCATATCACCATTAATTTTAAGATCCTCCCAGCAATAAAAATAACTGTGTATGAAAATAAGTGTCTCATAATAAGAAATAAATCTAATAGTATCTCTGACAAGTTAGTATGGGCACCCTGGGTATGTTAAAACACTCTTTCACTGATGAGTCTCCTGGGAAGTAGGAGTCTCATAAATGGTGGGTGAGGCTTCTAGGGACATTCAGAAGAGTGTCAGGGAGGTAAAAATTGTCCACTTGCTTTTTGAGACAGAATTTTCAAAAAGCAGTGTTTGTTGCAATGAAAACTAAAGCATAATTTGATGTTTATTTCTAAATTGCTCATACATACTTATTAATTTGTTTATTATTTTCATTTCCATTTCATGTATATTGGAAAAGATCAACTCATACTAGACATGAATATTAATTTCAATGTATGTTTTGTCCAATAACGTAGCTGATACAATATATGCACACAGATTTGTGTTTGTGTACATTTGTGTAATACTGAGAGAAAGGGGAGAATCTGAAATTTAATAGATATAAGTGTTAAATGTTTAATGCAATTTTAATTATCAGTTTTTGCCAATCAGTATAAAACTTTCTAAAATAAAATGACAAATAGCAGATCGGTATGGTATATTCTTAAAAACAGGATAAAGAAAGGCCTCAAACATTTGTTAGTTATTTTGTAATATAGTCATAGCAACCTGCAAGTAACTGTGACTCTTTATGAATCTCTGGGCTACTTCTACAAATGTCTCAGACATTCTCAGGACACCAAGAATCACAAAAGCTATTTCCACCAAGAATGTTGGGGGCCGATATGGAACCAGAAGTGCATGATTGGTAAGCTGGATATGAAAGAAGATCCCAGGGCACCAGAGCACTTCCCAATGTAGGAGAGGCAGAGAGTGAATGGGTGTGACACTGCTTGACCTAGCTTTCCTTCAAGTGTGTATTTGATTCCCAAATGACAATCCAATCCCAATGGATGCAGTGCGCCAATGACAGTCTTTGCCGTGAGTCCCACAGCTCTCTTACACACTGTCAGAAACTAACCAAGGAGCTCTGCCCCTTAATGTGGCATCTGACATATGGCTCAGCACCTCTCATTCCTGTTCTCCTTCCAAACAAGTTTGTTATCCCACTCAGCCTTCACCATGGTTCTCTTTGCAGTCTGAACCCATTCCAAAATTTAAAGATGGATTTAAATATGGATATCATTGGTTAACATGCTGAGAAATATTTCCTTCTTTGATTATGAATTCATTTATGAGTTGTTTATGAATCAACTACTTAACCAGTCCAATTGTTTAAATATAGGGCATTTTGGGGGTAACCAAAACATATTTTTTCATTAATTTTTATAAGATAATGTAACGGGAAATGTAAAAACAACAGTTTCATCAAATTTTCACAATACATTAATTGACTAATTGAAATGCTAGTTGCCCAAGTGACATTCTGGATAGCCAGTACTTAAACAAATGCATTGCCCTAGTGACAGGGTGACTCTCAGAGTAAACGCCCAGGGCTAAGTACTTAAATTGCCATATTATACTTTGAAACCTAATACAGCAATCACTTATGTGCTGTATAAGATGAATTGGGAAGAGACAGGTGAGTGTTCACCCTTTTTATCAATCAGTGTGCAGACAAGAATAACCACTCATGTTACCACAGGCCTAAATATTGTAAAGGGAATACTTCCCAGATTATTTTTAAACATGATATGCAATGTCCTTATTGGCTTTAGTGCCACCATTTTCTTAAAATAAGAAAATAATGATAGACTATGTTTTCCTTACTAAAACCTTGAATGAAAAATTATTGGTATCTTGCATTTTGTTTCGAAAAAGTTGTTTGCTATTCACACACAGATTTTAGACACCATGTGTACTATAAAACAAGGAGTCAAGGCAATTCCTGGAAACAATGAGAGATGATTTTAAAGAATGAGAGGATTCAATCCATCTGTCCTGATACTGCCACTGTAATCAAAGGATGCAGGCGTGCTTTAGAGAGGACTTAGTCCAGAAGTCTCAAAGAACTATGTCTGGTAACCCACCAGGGCAATCCATTGGTGAAATAGGGAAGGAATTTATTCACTGTGGCTGCACTGGGAAGGCAGCAGGTCTAACAGCACCCTAAGATATCTGGGTATTTCTAGTGATAGAGTTAGTTAGGCTCATGGTTCTGTATGTGCCAGGTAGTGATGCTGCAAATCAAAGGAGGTTAGGAGATTTTTTTAATTGAAAATAAGGAAAATGAGTACAGCTCCAGGATTTCTAGGAGGAATCCTAAATGCGTAGCCTACTCTTCCTCCCCATTCACAATTATTTATAAACAGCACAGGAACTGCTTGGTTGTTTAGTGGTCACCAATCACAGGTGGCTCTGTGGATTTAAAATTACAACCGGGACTCATGCTTTTAACCTAGTTCTTTAAAATGTAGGGTTTCAGTGTTATTCGCTGAACGAGAAACCCAGTAGTGTCCCTCAGACCTCCCGTGCCCAGCTCCTGCCTGTCACCACGTGCCTTGACTGTTCTGCTCCCTTCCTTTTCGGGGCTCCTGCAGCCCGTGGTCCCTTCTGTCCGGCCCCCGCCCCACTGTGCGCACGTTCTCCAGGGCTAGGTGCACGGGATGCCTCAGTGCTGCGTGGGTCCGTGGCTCAGTCCCTCATTGCTGCGGCCCGTTCCCTGCTGCGTTGGCAGACTGCGTGTTTATCCGCTCATCCATGGTGGACGTTTGGATTGTTTCCACTTCAGAGCTGCTGTGAATAATCGTTTTATGAACGTTAATGAACAAAGTTTTGCAGGAAAATTTTTTCGTGCAAAAGGGGCATTGCCTAGTCCTGTGGCCACTGTATTGTACACTGGACATCAGTTCTACTTGAGTCCAGCATTCAGAGATGAAGGAAATGGGGGGAAAGACACGGTCCTAGTGATAACTTCTATTACTGTTTTTTCTTTATTTTCTTTTTAGATAGGAGAGATTGTTGTGACCCTCTTACCAACTGGTCACTGCCCAGGATCGGTTAAGAAAAGGAATTCATGTATTTTGCTGTTTTACTGTATGTAAATGTGCATTATATTTTTATAAATAAATTTTTAGGGGCTGGAAAATAATAAAAAACAAAATAAAATATAGGGTTTATAGGAAACTGGGATCCTAGAAGAAAATGGTTCATTCACATTATAATTTCCTCCAAATTCAGAAACGTGTTAGGGAGTGGCTGCACCTCCCTTTAGCACGGAGTGGACTGCATTCTATGCTGCCTGAGAAAACTCATTTTGTGTGTGTGTAAAGTCCTAGTTCACTGTCTATTCTGAATTTTTATCAATTTGTTCAGTCCCGACTATCTCAGACACTTTCAGCAGCTTATTCATAAACTAACCAAATAAATGTCTCCAAAATTGTAGTGCAGAAGAATGCAGTCAAATGTACAATTAGATCGAATCACACGTTTCCTGGTCAAGCTGTGATCTGTTTTATCATAAGCTCAGGTCTATTTCTGTCGGGCAAGATAGTACCAAGGAAGTCAGTTTTGCTTGAAGATATAATTTCAGTTCCTATCATGAAGTGATATGCTCACACGTTTCAGGGTCCCTGAAATTTTAGACAAGAGAGGAGGGAGAAATGACTTAGAGAGAAGGAACCATTTAGAGGGAGAAATGGAGCTGGGACAGTAACTGGATCAACAACCAATATCAGGAGGAAAAATGGTAATTGGCCCTGGTACACTTTAATTACCCCTGATAAAATCTCTTTGGTCTTTTGACTGAAAGTAGACAGAAGAATCCAAGTCATGATGGAGATGTCCCTAGAGATGTGATTGGTGAATCCTCTTTTTGAGATTGAAACTTTTCAAGTGTATCCTATTCTCAGTTTCTAAGTCATTTATTTGTCTCTGTGCTGTGCTTGTCCATTTGTTAAATGCAAAGCATGTCCATAAGTCAATGTGCTTTGATCACTGGTTTCTGGAACCCAGATGCAGGAAAGTCACATGTTAGGAAGCCGTGAGAATCAGTAGAGTATTTTCCTGTGTGGCTTCATCTAGGCCCCTACCCTCTCTGGAACAGTGCAACAGTGCACCCTGCTGGTCTCGGATTTCTAGTCTTTTGGCCACTCACCCAGTTCAGCTCTCCTGGTAGGGAGTTCTAATTATTCCAAATAGATTTTATTTTATTTTATTTATTTTTGTTATTCTTTGACACAGGGTCTCACTATGCATTTCAGGCTGGCCTTGAACTCACTTTGTAGCCAAAGCTGGCCTTAAACTCATGCAGTCTTCCTCCCTCAGCCTCCCAAGTGCTTAAATTATAGGTGGGCACCACCGTGTGCAGCTCCAGATAGATTTTTCTGAAACTAATTCAAAGGAACGTCAAATGAATAGATGTATTTCATTTCATATATTTGAGACTTTTTAAGTTCAATAATGACTTTTGCCATCTAAATATAAAATGCATTTCACAATGCTTATATCACTACATATTTTATGATTATTTTTTCAAAGTATTGCTGAGAAAGACAGACTGCAAGTCCTTCTTCTTGCCTCAGTCTCCAGAGGAACATTGCAAAATTTCTGTCTCTTCCTTCTTTCTCTTTTTCCTTTCGTCATTCCTTTTTCATTCTTTTTTCTTTTTTTTTCCTTTTCTTTCATACTAGGTGTTGAAACCAGAACCCCCAAACATATATATGGATTCCTTTTTTTATTTTGAAATGCAGCCTAAGTTGCTAAGGTTGGCCTTGAACTTGTGGTTCTTCTTCCCTATCTTCTCTGAGTGCTAGGATTAATTTCCCCCTGCCTAATGGCCAACAAAAACACTCCCTGGCTTTATCTGTAGCCAATGTCTGGGTGTCATTTCCAGAAGTGGGCCTGGCCTAGGTATGGCCTGGCCAGAAAGAAGCCAGATGCTTTTGAGTTTAAGCAGGAGATAGGTGTCTGTTTACATCTACATGCTCCTAGCATCCTCAGCAGCACACCTGAAGCATCCTTTCCCCCAAGATCCAGTTCTATCATGTCTCTGAGCAGGTGACAGGCGGTCCAGACAGAGGTTTCTTGATATAACCAGGAACTTGACCAGTGACCACACCCTGACCAAGAATATAGCAAGGCTCTACTTCAAAAACATCTGTCAACTTCATCTCAATGTTTTGTTTTATATTTGGGCTTCCTCAGTAAGAGAAGTTCTTACAATCTTGTCTTTCCTTACTTTGTTTCTTTTCCTTTCTTTGTTTATGAGATTAACCAATAGGGAACATATTGGTGAGTGTTTGTAAGGATAATTAGTACACAATCTTACTTTCTGAATTCATTGCAAGTGAGGAAACCTGGGTAATATAAATAAAATGTATAAGTGGGGTTCTGAAGAAATAGTAATTATGGATATTCTTCTGAAATAAGTTATTACAGATGTTGAAAGAAGTGAGCAACAGCACCACAGAAAGCTCTCAAGGGCTGTGTCTGAACTTCCTATTATAATGACATTGATATTAATGGAAAGTTTACAGAGGAAAACAAGACAATAGAAAGGGAGATGAATCTGAGAATCAAAAAGTAATGAATCAAGATAAAAGAGAAGCCCAGAGAGACTTGACAAGAACTAGAGGAGGTCAAGGTGATGTTTATTGCATGTTTGATTTATATTTGTCCTTCTCAAAGAAAGTGGACCCTCTCTCAGTATTTCTTCTGTCTTGCATGGTAATATCCCTTCATGTACTGGACAGTTCACTTTTAATCAAAAATTTGAATTAACTCCAAAGAGACTTCTTATTTATTTTTATTTAAAGAAGAAATAAAATTAAAAAACAAAAGAGAAAAAAAGTAGAATACAGAATTGAAAAAAGTTAACATCATAAAATTACTAGTACATACATTACATGTTGTCATCTTAACAGTAATTGTTAAAATTACAAAGTCAAAGCATAAAACATGGCTAGACACTCAAACACTGACAGTGTGAACTCTTTTGTTCAATGATCTAACAGAAATTTAGTAATACAGTGATCTATCTTATACACTATATTTTATCCTTTAAAGCACTTTCTTTTCCTTTAATATTTACAATATCTATTATATTTTTGGGATCCCATTATTTTGTCAGTTATTATTTTTTACACTAGAGAGACAATGTAATATTTACTGGTGTGAATCTTGTTTATTTCACTAATGAGGATATTCTAAAAGTGCCTCCATTTACCTATAAAGGCCTCACAATCATCTTTTTTATAGCTGAGTAGTATTTCATTTTATTTAAAAAAACCACATTTTTTTTCATCCACTATACAGCTCATAGGCATTTTGGTTGTTTCTGAGATTTAGCTATCACAAATTGTGATGCTATGAACATGGTTGCACATATATCTCTGTGACATGACCTTTTCTATTTTTCTGGAGAGGAATAACTGGATTGAATGGAACTTCAAATCCTAGTCTTTTGAGGAATTTCCATACTGATTTTCACTCCCACCAACAGAGGAGAAGTGTTCTTTTCCCTCACATCCTGGCCAACATTTATTATCAGTTCTTTTCTTTATGGCATGGCTGCCATCTTTCTGGGGTGAGGTGAAATTTCAATGCTACTTTAATTTGTATTTCTCAAATGATTAGTGATGGTGATGAACATTTCTTCATATATTTGTTTATCATTTGTATATCTTCATCTGAGAACTGTGTGTTCATCTCCAATGCCCATTTTTGGAGAGGGTCTTTGAATTTAGGGTCTTGAGGTTTTTCAGTTCTTTGTGTGTTCTGGATATAAGTCCTTTGAGGGATTGTTGGCTAAGTATTTCCTATACTTTGAGTTTTCTTTTCACTTCATTGGTGATTTCTTTTGAAGTGCAAAAAACTTTTTAGCAATAGGAGATCCCAGCTGTTGATTCTTTGAAGTATTTACCATGCAGTTTGCATTTTATTCATGAAATCTCTCCCTACCCATAGGTCTCCAGCATTTTTACCTACCTTGTCCTCCAGTAGATTTAGTGTTTCTGTTTTAATAATTTGGTTCTTTGATCCATTTTGACTTTAGATTAGTGTGTGGCGATATGAATGGGTCTATTTTCAGTCTTTGGCATGTGGAAAGCCAGTTTTTCCAACACGATTTATTAAACAGGCTATCTTTTTTCCAATGGACAGGTTTAGCCCCTTTGTCAAAAATAAGGTGGCTGAGTGTCTTCATAGTAGTGTTTGCATCTTTTAATCTGTACCATTGATCCTCAGGTCTTTTCCAGGACCATGCTGATTTTATCACTTTGGATTTGTACTATAGTTTCAGGTGAGAAATTGAAATATCTCTTGTCTTGCCTTTGTTGCCCCGAATTTTCTTTGCTATTCTAGGTTTCTTCTGTTTCCAGATGAATTCCTGATGAATATTTTCTCTAGATCTATAAGGTATGTTAATGGTATTTTGATTGGGATTGCACTGAATCTGTATAACAGTTTTGGGAGTATGGCCATTTTCATAAAGTTGGTACCACCTAACCAAGAGCAAGGAATATCCTTCCATTTTCTAATATCCTCTTCAATCTCCTTTTTTAGAATAGTATAAATTTCAGCATATAGGTCTAAATTTTTGGTTAGGTTGATTCCTAGGTATTTCATTTTTTAGATGCTATTGTGGAAGGCAATATTTCCATAATTACTCTCTCATGGAGATTGTTGTTTGTGTACAGGAATGCTATTGATTTTTGAGTGTTGACAGCTATGCTGCTGAATTTGTTTATTACCTCTAGTAGTCTTTTAATGAAGTTTTTGGGGTCTTCTATGTAGAGTATCATGTCATCTGTAAATGATGATAATTTAACTTCTTCTTTTCCTATTTCTATTTCGTTTATTTCTTTCTCTTGTCTGATTGATCTGGCTAATATTTCCAGAACTATATTGAATAGGCGTGGTGATAGTGGACATCTTTGTCTTGTTCCTGATTTTAGACTGAAGGCTTTCAGATTTTGTCCATTTAGTATAAAGCTGGCTATTGGTTTGTCATACATGGCCTTTATGAGGTTGAGGTACATACTATCTATTCTGAGTTTCTGTAGGGTTTTTATCATGAAAAGGTGTTGGCTTTATTGAAAGCTTTTTCTGTGTCTATTGAGATGACCATGTGATTTTTATTTTTGGCTCTGTTGATGTGGCATATTACATTTATTGATTTGTGTATGTTGAACCATCCCTGCTTTCCTGGTATAAATCCCACTTGATCATGGTGTATAATCTTCTTGATGACTTGCTGCATTCTATTTGCCAATATTCTATTGAAAATATTTGCCTCAATGTTAATTAGTGATATTGGTCTGTAGTACTCCTTTTTGGTAGGGTCTTTCTCTGGTTTTGGTATCAGAGTGATACTTGCCTCCAAGAATGAGTTTAGGGAGGACTCCTTCTTTTTCAATTTCATTGAAGAGTTTAAGGAGTATTGACATTAACTCTTCTCTAAATTTCTTGTAGAATTCAGCTGTGAATACATCAGGAACTGCGCTTTTCTTTGTTGGTAAGTTTTTAATCAAATTTTCAATTTCAGCAGCTGATATTGGATTATTCAAAATTGTGACAGCTTCTTTGTTGAGCTTTGGTACTTCATATGCTCCTAGAAATCTATTTCTTCTGTGTCTTCTACAGTAGAGATTTTCAAAGTAGGTGTTCATGATCTTTTGAATTTCCATGGGATCTGTAGTAATATCCTTCTTTTCAATCCTTATTGTGTGGATTTCAGTTTTTTATTTCTTTTTCTTGATAAGGTTAACCAGGGATTTATCAATTTTGTTTATTCTCTCAAAAAAAGCAGCTCTTTGATTCATTAGTCCTTTGTATTTTTTTGTTTCAGTTGTATTAATTTCTTCTCTAATGTTTACAGTTTCCTCTCATCTAAGAGCTTTGAGTTTGCCTTGCTCTTCCTTTTCTAATGCTCGAGGTGTAGCATTAGGTTATTTATTTGTGCTCATTCCATTTTCTTGATGTGACTATTTATTGCTATATAGTTTCCTTTTAGGACTGCTTTCATTGTGTCCTATAGGTTATGCTATGTTGTATCTGTATTTTCATTGTATTGTAGATATTGTTTTATTTCTTCTTTAATTTCAGAAGGTTATTTAATTTCCATATATTTATGCAGGTTTTCCAGGGACGTCTTGCCATTGATTTCCAATTTTAGTATGCTATGATCAGATATTATGCGTGAAATAATTTCACTTCCTTTACATTTAGTTAAGAATGCTTTATGGGTTAATATATCGTCTATTTTGGAGAATGTTCCACGTGCAGCTGAGAAGAATGTATATTCTGATGTGGTTGAGTAGGACACTCTGTAAACATCCACTAAGTTCATTTGCTCACAGGTCTAATTCATTTCTGTTATTCAGTTCTATCTCTGTGACAGTGGCATGTTAAGGTCTCCTATTATAATTGTGTTCTTGTGTATTTGATTTTTCATGTCCATTAGTATTTGTCTTATATAATTGGGTGCTCCTGTATTGGGTGCATAGATATTGTTAGTCCTTCTTCTTGTAGTTTTCCACTTACAAGTATGTAGTGGCCTTCATCTCATCAAATTCTTTTAGATTTGAAGTTCACTTTCTCTGAAAACAGAATAGCTACCCCTGATTTTTTCTGGGTTTCTGTTGCATGAAATATTGTTTTCCATCCTTTGAATTTTAATCTATGTGTTTCTTTTTGAGTCAGATATATTTCTTATATACAGTATATTGTGGGATCCTGTTTCTTGAGCCATTCTGTCAACTTTCTTCTTTTGATAGGTGAATTGAGCCCACTTACATTTATGGATATCACTGATATGTACTTTGCCTGCTGGTATCTTTCTGCTGTTGTTCTGGAGATTATGGCCGCTTTTGTGTCTATCGAGTGTGTCTCTCAATACTCTTTCTAGGGTTTGTTTGGTGGATATGAATTTCTTCAGTTGTTCTTTATCATCGAAGTATCTTGTCTTTCCATTAAATATGAAAGATAGTTTTTCTGATTACATCAGTCTGGGTTGAAAGTTGTTTTCTTTCAGGGCTTGAAATACTTCACTCCAAGCTCGTCTTAACCTGAAAGTTTGTGCAGCAAAGTCTACCATGATTCTAATAGGCTTTCCTTGACAGATGAGTTGTGTCTTTTATCCAACAGCTTTTAGTACTGTTTTTATGCTGTATGTCTGGGATCTTAATTATTGTATATCTTAGTGTAGATTTATGTTAGCTGTGACTGTTGGTATTCTATATGCTTCACTTATTTGTATAATATTTTTCCCCATGTTTGGGAAATTTTCTGCTGTTACTTCTATGAATAGTCTAGTTGTATCATTTCATAGACTTCTGCATCTTCACTGATGCCTATTAGTATTATATTGTTTTTCTTGGCATCACCTTGTACTGCTGGATTGTCATTTCACGCTAGTTTGTTGTTTTCACAAGTTCTACCCTTTCATGATCGCTATCTGTGATCCTGTCCTCAAGGTGTGAAATTCTATCCTCAGCTTCTTTTAAGCAGTTTTGCCAGTTTTCAATAGAATTTTTTGTTTCTTGGATATCTCTTTGAATTGTTGCATGGATTCTGCTTGTTTTCTACATTTTTCAATATCCTATATAGTTTTATCTAGTTCTCCTCTAGCTAGGTTGAACAACGCATTTATTAAGGTTATTATTTCTGTCTTTATGTAAGACATTATTTCTAATTTGATTTCCTCTATCGCCTCATGAATTTGTTTCTTTATTTGTTATCTTTTTAGAGATTTCTGGTGTATGACTTTTAAAGTCCTCTATTTCAATGTTGTCTGTAATTACTCCTGATGGACTAGATGTTTGAGATTACATTTGGCCTTTTTGTTTTTGTCATTTTCACCTTTGGGGTAAATATTTGGTCTTTCAATCCCAACAGTCCCAACTGTGCATAGTGTGAATTTTTAGGTCCAACTGTGTAGTTGATGTTTGCTGGATACCACAATGAAGAGGAGAGCTAGTCACCTGAATTCCTTCTACAGGGCCTGTTGGGTGAGTCCTATATTCTTTTTGGGCTAACTAGTCTAAAAATATTGATGTAGGTCAGCTCTTAGTTCCTGCTGTCACTATGTCTTCATGTTGTTGCAGGTCACCAGATCTCCCTGTCTATAGTGTTTGTGTCAGCTGAGGCCCGAATGGAGAGGCCTTATTGGTACACCCCTCAACCTGTCTGATATTCTCTGTGTGGAGGAGGGTATTACCCACTCTCTTGCTAGGTTCTCCAAAGTCTTACACTTAGAAGGAGTTTCACTTCCACTCCTATTTACCCCCTTCAGAGCTCTATTTTAGGGGCAAACTCACCACACTGACTGGAGCCTGCTGAGGTCTTCTTTTTGGGTGAGGGGCTCCTGACTCTCCCATTGAGCCAGCACAGCCTAATCCTGTGTAGTACAAGGTTCTGGGAGAAGAGGTTGGATACAGAGATCAACCACAGTACTAGGTCCAGGAGGCGGGAGGGTTTCCAAAGGGGCAGGCCCACAGCAGTTGTTGGGGTGTCCCAGACCTGCCAGGCCAAGGGGGCTGGCACATGGCAGCAGTCCAAGGTGGCTCAGTAGTGCCAGAGGCATTCCAGGTGTTCTGGGTTGAGGGGCAGGCCTCTTGCTTTATTTATGTCTGTTAATGGCTCCAGATCTAATTTTACACCATTATTGTGAATTTGTTTACTAATATAAGAGTGTGGGTTCTTTGGGAGAAAGAAATTTTTAAAATTTCAGAATCACAAGCCCTATGTCAGGTACACTAATTCAAAACCCACATAGTTTAAGACACCTGAAGGATTCATGCTTATATCAAAAACTGGCAACCACTAGAATAATACCAGCAGGAAGGCACTGGTATGGTTTGGTTATAAATTATTCTTCACACTTTATTCTGTTTTCAGTTAATCTGATATGGAACAAATTTTCTGATTTCCATTTGTGCATTGTGAATCAAACCTAATGTGTTCTACGGTCCCCGCAGTGCTGTCAAAATGCACCAAATGTCTGAATATTTTACACTGACAACAAAATATTCTCCATATGTTCACATCTTTCATGCTGGTGCACCATGAAAGTGTGTAAGTACTATATTTGCCCATCAGTGGTATTAATCTTTATAGTATTAATTAGTCCTTGTATATTTATATATATTTAAGTCAGAGATACTCCTTAGGTTAATAGTTATAGTCTTAAAGGTTAAACATATGAGTATAAATATGATAATACATGTAGAAAAATTGATGGATGACAGGAAGTAAAAAAATGATGCAAACATCAGCATAGCAGGTCAGTTCCAACTCCCCTTCTCAACACTCCTCCTCACTTCTTAACCCTATTAAAAACCTTGAGTCTATAAAGAGATAGAGTGCTTGGTCCTCACACCAGGAGTCCCTCTCAGGCTTTAATCCCAATAAAATCTGTCTTTGGTTGTGAAGCTCTATTCCTCGACCTCTCTTCCTAACAGACATGGTTATTCTTGTCATTTCTTTCAGAAAATTCAAGGGAAATACTTGTTTGTGGGGAAAAAATAATCTTGGTGGCATTGGGGGATCACTAAGAAAATGAATATTTTCATTTAAGCCATGATTACTGAGACTAGGTCCTGTTTTTCATCCATTTTGATTTTTAGTTTAGTACCTGGTGAGAGATAATAGCATTGGATCCAATCTT
Organism: Cavia porcellus; assembly: GCF_034190915.1. Taxonomy (NCBI): domain Eukaryota; kingdom Metazoa; phylum Chordata; class Mammalia; order Rodentia; family Caviidae; genus Cavia; species Cavia porcellus. The sequence continues at coordinate 22,067,488 of NW_026947499.1, forward strand.
CTGCATATGGATAACCAGTTGCAGTTTTTCCAAAACCATTTATCAAAGAGGCTATGTTTTCTCCATTGTGTGTTTTCAGATCCTTTGTAAAAGATCAAATAGTTGAATGTACTTGGAATTATTTATGCATCCTCTTTTCTGTTCCATTGATCCTCATAACTATTTTTCATCACCATAATTAAGCTTGCTTTTAAAACACAATAGTAATGTTATTCTAAAAAATTAAACTTACTTTCATTTTTAAAAAGTGTATTTGTTGGTATGGGAATATGTAATAAGGTAATAAAAGATAGAACTCTTGCCTTCTGCTTTTCTCCATATAACATACACTTTCTTTCCTAAAGTAATTTCAACTTTTTCAATCAGGAGTTATATATCACAGATTTGCTCCTAAATATAGGAAGAAACCCAGAACAAAGAAACCCTTTAGAGTCTCTGGCCATGAATGTCAGAGTCATCCTTCTCATAAAATAGGGAAACAAGAAGTAAAGGCCAAAGCAGAATGGGAAAAACGCAGTTAAAAAATAGTGAAAAAAAAGGATGAGAATTTCAGCAGAAAGTACTGAACCCAGAACAGACCATCCTCAGCTGGCAGGTAAATTCCAGATTTAGAACCTTTTAGGGGTCAAAATTATGAAGAACATATTCATAGGTCTTGTGTGCATGCCAAGCCTTTTCAGCTTGCAAAAATAATCCTTTAGATACCCCAGGACTAAAGGAATGATATTCTATCTTCTTAAAGCCTCAGAAATCCCTGAGGTCCTATAAAAGGGGCCAAGTCTGAGCTATGGAGTGGTGGAAAACAGAGGGCCTGCATCTTGCAGTCACAGACTGTGTGGTTAGAATCAGGACAGAGCTTTTCCAACATAGCATAACTGGAGGTGACACTGTGGTGACTGAAAAGAAGCCTTGGCAGTGACAGCACATAGGAATATGTGCCTCACATTCTCATGGGACTTGAGTATACTGTGAACACCACTGAAGCATGGCTGATACCCCAGAATAAATATCAGAGTTGAGCCCAGGCATCAACAAAACCCCAGAGGTGGTCAGGGAGGCACTTTCTAACTGGGATCAGCGAGTTGGCCTGGCACTTATGAGCATCAAGCTTATCCCTATAGGGAAGAAGATCAGGGCGTTTCTAGGTTCAATCGGAGCAGAAACAAGTTTTCCTTCATGCTATTCTTGTTTCTTGTGGATGGAGTCTGTGTATCCTGGAGACTCCAAACTTGAAGGTAGTTGGATCAGCACAGACTGAATCCTGTCTTCCAAAGAGACAAAGAAGACAGAAACTGCAGAGCTAGAATAATGTATACTTAAACAGATAGATGTATGTGTATATATGTGTGCAAGACAGAGGCAGAAAGAGAGTGAGAGAGACAGAGCCAGAGAGAGAAAGAGAGAGAGAGAGAGAGAGAGAGAGAGAGAGAGAGAGAGAGAGGAGTCAGAGATGGAGACAAAAACAGAGAGAGAATTTATACATACATCACCCTTTGGAAAATTAATACACCCATTACTCACTCCATTTCACCAATGACAGTACGAGTTCCAGTGATCTCCATATTTATTCTTCTCTAACACCTGAAAACTGGCTCTACACACAATCCCAGACCTAGAGCTCATTTCCTGTAAGACCACTGAGTACCCCTAACCCAAGATGTAAAAAGCCCTGTTTACTTTTGAACTAAGTAGATAGATTATTAACAAAAAGAGCCGTGTATGCAAATTTTGTTTAGTCAGAAGAAAAGCTCTATGAATTGGAAGAAATCTGTCTGTTGTCTTTCCTGCTGGGCTTGGATGCAGGTACACACGTACAGGTGCAGGGTTGCATAGCACCCATTTCCTGCCCCACACACTCCATAGCCTTGATCCCTGCGCTCCTTATGCTCCTAAATATCTCTCATCAGGTGATTACAAGAGATAATTGGCTTCCACTTTGTAATAGGACTAGTGAGTTGGACAACAGGGTCCTAAGTAAAATGAATTCTCTTGATGAAGTCATGTTCTACAAGTCTTTGGGATACAGACTCTAGGCTGAAATAAAACAGTGGGTTATAGAAGAGATGGTATCTGTCTTCCTCCGTTGATCACTGTAATACTAACCATTAATACTAATATATGATTTCAGTATATACTATATGAAGAAAATTAGAGACATTGAAAGAAAAAAAGGAATGGATCAGAGAACCAATAACCAGCATGTGCATACAACTAGCAAATATACAAATATAACAACTTTAAAAATTAGATTATATAATCATATTAAAAAGTGACTGTAGGTGAAAGGAATAGGAATTCTGCCATGGAAATAAGTGTAGAAATAACCATGAAGATTTATATGCTAAACTGATTCCCAATCAGCCTTCTCTATAAAGAAAAAGGTTGGAGAATCAATGCCACAACAAGAGTATTTTCAGACTTATCTGAAGCAAATAAAGTGATAGGTGAAACATTTTACAACCCTAGAGACATTGGACAGCCTGAAGGAGGCAGGAAAAAAAAAGAAATTAGAGGGTGGGTACTTCTGAAGATATCATCAGTAAAAATCTACAAGGCTGTATCCACTGGATGTGCGGGTGGTTCAGAAGAAGAATGAATCTATGGGCTGTATGAGTGTCACTGAATTGCTTGTGGACATGCTACTAATTACACAAAGTGTGGTATTTATAGAAAATGATGAGGTAGTGATGATGTTCAGCAGGTCTGTACCGGTCAGTATTTCCAATTGCTGATTAGGGCATCCATTCTTGGTTAGGTATGTCAGAAATTAAGGGCCTCCAACTGTGGACTTTGATGTTTTCAACCTTCTTTGCTTATCTAAGATCCCATAGTGTGCCTCAGATTATAGGCATAACCTTACATGTTTCTTTCTCTTGGTTCATGGATCTATCAAGCAGCCAAGGAACAAAATACTCTAAATGTGTGCTCAAACCAATGTCAGAGGGCCAAAGAGTTTTTATGTCAGGTCCTTATGATCTTAAGCACTGTGTGAAAGTGTACAATAACTTATAGCACAATAGTAATTAGCTTTATCTTCAGGCTACAGCCCAGAAATAAGATCTCTGCAATGACTGAGCTATCTTTGGATCCAGAGAAGCATCTGGGAGGTACTGAGGAATGCTTCCTTACTTCTGCTTATACCAGTATATGCTGCATTCAGTAACAGTGAGGACACTGCTTAAAGTACTGTTGAGCCTCACTGATGTTCCTGGCGATGCAGAGAGGTTGACTGAGTCAGCAGAGTCTGGAAAGGGAACCTGCAGACATAAACACACAGTGATGGGGCAAAAACCATATTTGAGCTGTGGGCAAAATGAATCAAAGGGAATAAACTCAGGGAAAGAAGACTACCCAGGTCTCCAAGGTCTGACATTGCCTCTGCAGTGAGAGAAGAGCAGGGTTAAGAGTCCAAACCATGTCAGATGCAACACCTTGAGTTTCACAGTCAGACCAAGGATCCCCAGGCCTCCCTTTGTTCCAGAGATGAGCTGTTCATACAAATGTTTTCCAGAATGATTTCCCTGGCCCAGTTTAAGCTCTGGTACTAGAGCTCAGTTCACAGCATGAACAGAGAAGGATGAAGTTGTACTTTCATGCTTGCCGTATTCCTCAGAGGAAGCACCTGCTGAGACAAGGTAAAGATCCTTGATTGGAGACTCTATTTGTCAGGACATAGTTGCTGAGACTTCCATCAGTGAACACAGAATCCAGACCTGAGGCCAGGATTTTTTGCATGAAAGACCCTTACAAAAAGCTGGGTAGGCATCAAAAAGAAGTCCCATACAGTTCCCAACTTGCAAGGGACACTAACTTCCCTACAGCCTGGAGACCAAATAGCCTAACTGCCTTGGCAGCCCACTGGTCTGATTTCTAAATGCTCTGCTCAATATATTTTAATTGATCATCACTTCTAGAAGGATTCCTGTATAGTATAATATACAAGAATATTCATAAATAGCAAGCTAATTTTATTTTTCCACTGAAAATGCTGTAAATATCCCATATTGGGGCTGGAGATTTAGCTCAGCGGCATATGCACCTACCTTGCAATCAGGCGGTCTTGAGTTCAATCCCCTATAGCGATAAAAAAATCCTATAATATAACTAGAATACAATTTAAACCATGCATATATTTTTAATATTCTAAAGCTTTTGTTGATGAATTGTATGTATTCTTGTCACTTAAATTTATTTCTGTTCCTTTTTGCCACATTTTGAATATTTTCATTGTTCTAAATCATACATTGAATAAAGTATGGTGAACTCTAAGGAAGGCAGCTTGGGTCTCAATATGCCATACTCTACCAAAATAAAGTCTAGCCTGGTATTCCCACTCATTAATTGGATTCTGGTACATGCTCTAGATTAGATTTGTCACTTCTACAGACATAAGATATACAAGCACATCACTCTTTCTAAGAAGTTTCCTTACAATGGGATTTAAGGATTGAATAGTTCATTATGAGATTTTTTTCTGTATATTTCTTACTTTGAAACATATATTTCCACTGCTACTCCTCTGCTGAGGTTGGGTCTCTATATTTCTCAGTATGCCTATTTTGTTCTACTTACCTTTCTATTCTGGGACGTGCTTTAAATATGTCTCCATGGTGATCACAGAGTTAATGTGATACTCTTCCAATCTCAGGACATTGTCCTGTAGCCTTGTGTTAAATATATTTTAATCCATATTATGTTGAGTTTCTTTTTGTTTGAGAGGGCTGCAACTTGGCACCTCTTTTGCTATCATAGCTACAGTCAATGGTACATCTGCTTTCATAAATCTTGTTTCAGGTTGTATGTCTCTTAAATATACTCAGACACAGAATTTCACAAAATTTTAGTAAATTTGTTAAGGTGTATTCTGTTTATCTTACCACTTAGTAAATATAATCCATTGGAGCTCTGCTATTTCCCTTGGCAGTATCAGTGGTCTCATGCAGCTACTAAGTTTTATTCTGGAAATTCTGACAAAGAAGACACATTTGAGGTGGTCTGATCAAAACCTAAAATTCTCCCTCCAGAATACTAGACATACTGATATCTACTTACCTTGAAAAATATCTAATATTTTAAAAGGTACAGTTATATAACATATAATTACAATTTACAAGTCACCTTGGCAGTGACATTCTAATTTTTTATAAATTTTATTGTAAAGAGGATAAAATTAAACAGAATAAATAGATCAGAAGGAAACAATGTAAGAGATACAGATTTCATAAAAAGACAACAAATCTTCAATTGTCGATCATATTTTCTTTTGTTTTATTCTAAATAGTTGTTCATATCTTCACACAAAATGGATTTATACAAGGCAAAGCAGTATCAGAACCGAATGATGAAGGCATTTTAGGTCCTCAAAACCAGACAATAGGGAAGTGAACAATGGCTGCCACCATGTCTCTCATTCTCTTCAAAACAGTTGTCCATACCTTCATGTATGTTGAAGATAAACAATACAAAACACATTAAAATCACTCTGAACAAAGAGTAATAATATTTCTGGATTTCACAGCATGATGCTATGGAATCAGCACGGTGCCTTAGTGTCTCTTTTTCTTCAAAATAGCTGTTCACATCATCATGCATTATGTAATCGATTCTCACAAACTGTTTAGACGCATACGCATGTATGAATCTCTACATGTATAACTATCCTTTCTACATTAAAGGGAAAAACAATAGAAAACAGCACAAACTCCTCGAAAAACATAAACAAAAAAAGACAAATACATAACAATAACAAAGAGCCCAAAACGAAAATATAGGCTTTCAAAACAAGGTGGTGTGGTCATAACTAGGGTTGTTATTTTACACAATGATTTTCAAGATTTCTCAGATCACCATACAATAATATGCACAATTGTTTCAATCCTATGATTGTTAACTATTTTGTTCCAAGAAATTATAAAATTTGTAACACAATCATCTTAGCTGTCTTAAGTGTGTTTATATAATTTTATATATTTTTTCTTTTCCCGTCCTTTTTCTTTTTCCTCATTTTCACCAAGGTATTATTTTACCTTTTAAGCATATTCTTGTCCTTCACTGTATTTATTGAGTTTTTTATCTTATGTACTCTTATCATTTCTTACACTATGGAGACTATATGGTATTTACACAGGTGAGACTGATTTATTTCACTTATGAATATGGTCTCAAGTTGCATCCGTTTACTTATAAATATCTCAATGTGATCATTCTTTATAGCTGAGTAGTATTCCATTGTATAAAATATCACATATTTTTATCCATTCCTCAGTTGATGGACACTTGGGTTGTTTCCAAGATCTCCCTATTACAAGTTGTGCTACTATAAACATCAGTGCACATATATCACTGTGATATGGTGTTTTCAGTTTTTCTGGGAATATGCCCAGAAGTGGAATAGCTGGGTCGAATGGGACCCAGCTTTTTTGAGAAATTTTTGAGAACTCTCTAGACTGATTTCCACAGTGGATGCGCCAGTCTACACTTCCACCAACAGTGCAGGAGAGTTCCTTTTTCACTTAGAAGACACAACTACAACTACAAACTACAAACTTTACAACAGCCTCTCCAGCATTTGATGTTGGTAGTTTTCTTGATCCTGACCATTCTTTCTGAAGTGAGATGGAACCTCAGTGCTGTTTTAATTCGCATTTCTTTAAGGACAAATGATGCTGAACATGTTTTCATGTATTTATTTGCTATTTGTATTTCTTCATCTGAGAACTATATATTCATCTCAGATCACCATTTTTGGAATGAGTCTTTGAATTTTGGGGATCTGATTTTTTTTAACTCTTTATATGTTCTAGACAGAAGTCCTTTGGCTGAGGGACCATTCACTAAGAATTTTTCCCGATTTGTGGAGTTTCACTATGCGATTTCTTTTGACATGCCAAAACTTTTTAATGAAACATATCCCAGTTATTGATTTTGTGGAATATTTCGCGTGTGGTTTGATTCTTGTTCATGAATTCTCTACCTACGCCTATGTCTTCAAAATTTCTACCTACTTTGTCTTCCAACAGACTTAGTGATTCTATTTTAATATTTAGGTCCTTGATCCACTTAGACTTTCATTCAGTACATGGTGATAGCCATGGGTCTAGTTACTTTTGGCTTTGGGCTAGACTTGCTCTTCTTTTTCTAGATGTTTATGGTGTAGCAGCAGGTACATACGAAAAGCCAATTTCTCCAGCACCATATATTGAAGACACTATCTTTCTTCCAGTGGACATAATTGGCGCTTTATCAAAGATAAGGTGGCTGAGTGTGTTTGTAGTTGTAGTTGTGTCTTCTAATCTATTCCATTGATCTTCAGCTTTGTTTTATTCCAGCATTATGCTGATTTTATTCCAGTAGCTTTGTGGCATATCTTCAAGTCAGGGATTGTGTTTCCTCCTGCCTCACCTCTCTTGCTTAGAATTGCGTTTGCTATTCTAGATTTCTTCTGGTTCCAGATGAATTATTGGAGTGATTTCTCTAGGTCTTTGAGGTATGCTAGTGGCATTTTGATTGAGATTGCACTGAATCTGTATACCAATTTTGGGAGAATGGCCATTTTAAAATGTTTGTTCTTCTTATCCAAAAACAAGGGATGTCTTTCCATTTTTGCAGTCCTCTTTGATGTCTTATTTCAGAGTATTGTAATTTTCCTTGAATGTATCTTTTATTTCTTTTGTTAGATTAATTCCTATTTCATTTCTTTGGATGCTACTGTTAAGTGTGTGGTTTTTCTTATTTAATTCTCATTGTTTTTGTTGTTATTGTATAGAAATGCTATTGAATTTTGAATATTAACTTTGTATCCAGCTACATTGTAAATTTATTTATTGTATCTAGGAGTCTTTCATTGGAGTTTTGGGGGTCTTCTATGTAGAGTGTCATGTCATCTGCACATAATGATAGCTTAACTTCCTCTTTTCCTATCTTTATTCCTTTTATTTCTCTCTTGTCTAATTGCTGTAACTAGCATTTCCAGTACTATGTTGAATAGGAGCGGTGATATGGGATATCCTTGTCTTGTGCCTGATTTTGCAGTAAAGGATTTCAGTTTTTGGCCATTTAATATGATGATGCCTGTTGGTTTATCATAGATGGATTTTATCATATTGAGGTAAAGACCATCTATTCCAATGTTCTGTAAGGTTCTTATCATGAATAAGTGTAGGACTTTATTAAAAGCTGTTTCAGCACCTATAGAAATGATAATGTGATTCTTATTCTTGTTTCCATTGATGTGGTGGATTACATTTATTGATTTGCATATGTTGAACTATCCTTGTGTGTCTGGGATGAATCCCACTTGGTCATGGTGTATAATCTTCTTGATGATTTGCTGCATTCTGTTTGCCAATATTTTATTGAGAATTTTTGCAACTATGATCATTAGAGAGTTTGGCCTATAGTTTTCTTTTTTGGTTGGGTCTTTCTCAGGTTTTGGTATTAGAGTAATATTTGCTTCCAGGAATGAGTTAGAAATAATTGCTTCCCTTCAATTTCATTGAAGCGTTTGAAAAGTGTCTGCATTAAATCTTCTTTGTATTTCTTGTAGAATTCTGGAGTGAATCTGTCTGGACCTCAGCTTTTCTTTGTCGGTAAGCATTTAATTACATTTTCAGTTTCGTTAATTGAAATTGGCTTCTTCAGCAGTTTTACATCTTCTTAACCCAGCTTCGATAATTCATATTTCTAGGAATCTGTCCATTTCTTCTGTGTTATCAAGCCTATGTGGGTAGAGGTTTTTGAAATAGGTATTGATGATCATTTTTATTTCCACAGAGTCTGTAGTGATTTTGCCCTTTTCATTCCTCCTTGAATGAATTTGAGTTCTTTCTTTCCTTTGTTTTATAAAGTTGACTAGGGTCTTAGCCAATTTTATTTATTCTTTCAAAGAACCAACTCTTTGATTCATTGATTCTTTTGATTGCTTTCCTTGTCTCTACTGAATTGATTTCTGCTCTGATCTTTATAATTTCCTTCCTAGTTTTGGCTTTGGGCTAGACTTGCTCTTCTTTTCTAGATGTTTGTGGTGTAGCAGCAGGTTGTTTGTTTGTGTTTGTTCCATTTTCCTGATGTGAGAGTTCACTGGAATAAAATTTTCCTCTGAGTACTGCTTTGTGTCCCACAGATTCCAGTATGATGTATTTGTATATTCGTTTGCTTGTAGATACTGTTTAATTTCTTCTTTAATTTCCTCTGTGACCCACTGATTGCTCAGGAGGGTGTTATTCAATTTCCCTGTGTTTGTGGGGGTTTTTCAGTTTCTTTTATCATTCATTTCTAGTTTCGTGGTGCTATGACCTGATAACTTGTGTGGGATAATTTCAGTTCTTTAGCATTTACTTAAGCACATTCTGTGGGCTAGTATATGGTCTATTTTAGAGAATGCTCCACCTGCTGCTGAGAAGAATGTATATTCTGATGTTGTAGGGTGGAAAACTCTGTATACATCTACCAAGTCCATTGTTTACAGGTATGATTTATTTCTATCATTTCTTTACTGGTTTTCTTGTCTAATTGATCTGTCCCTTGACGTCAATGTTGTCTTAAAGTCTCCTGTTATAAATGTTATTGTTTATTTAATTTTTTATTTCCTGTTAATATTTGTTTTGTAAAGCTGTGTGCTCCTGAGTTTAGTCCATATATATTAAGACTGTTATCTCTTCCACTTGAAGTTATCTTCTAACTAGTTATCTTCTAACTAGTAGTGACCTTCTTTATCTCTTTGGATCATTCTTGGTTTGAAGTTCACATTATCTGCAAACAGAATAGCTACCCCTGCTTTTTTGAGGGGGAGATCCTATTGCACGGAGTAGTATTGTTTTCTATCCTTTGACTTTCAATCTATGAGTTTCCTTTTGGATTAGATGGGTTTATTTTAGACAGAATATGATTGGGTTTTGTTTCTTGATCTATTCTGCCAGTCTGTTTCTTTTAATTGGTGAATTTACATTAATGGTTATAACTGATATATATTGGTTTACTTTTGACATTTTATCTTTCTGCTATTGAATCTTTACCTTTCCACTCTATTTAATTGTTTGCCTTGCTTTGATTTTTCCTATATGCATCTAGACTGTCTTTCAGAATTCTTTGCAGGATTGGTTTAGTGGTCATGATGTTCTTCAGATGGTTTTTGTGGTGGAAGTATCTTATTTCTCCGTCCTTTTTGAACGACAGTTTTGCAGGGTACATCAATCTATGTTGGAAGTCTTTTTTTCTTTAAGATCTGAAATATTTCACTTCATGCTCTTCTTGACTTCATTGTTTGTGTTGAGAAATCCTCTGTTTTTCTAATAGGTTTTCCTTTATAGGTGATCTGTCTCCTCTCTAGCACCTTTTAATATTCTGTTTTTATGCTGGATTTCTGGGATGTTGATTATGATATTTCTAGGTGTAGTTTTATTTTGGTTATTGTTTTATTTTGGTTATCGTTATTTGGAGTTTTATATGCTTCACTTATCTGTACATCAGTTTCTATCCTCATATTTGGAAAATTTTTCAGCTATTACTTCTGTAAATAGCATCTTGATATCATTTGTGTTGTGACCTTTTTTGTTTACACTTATCAATCTTATGTTTCTTTGAGTCTTCTTTGCATCACTTTTGCATCATCTATCAGCTGTTGAATTGTTATTTTCTGGTTTCTTTTTTTAAAAAAAGATCTTTCCTTTCCTGTTCACCAGCTGCAATGTTGTATTCGAGGTCTGGAATTCTATCTTCACTTTTGTTGAGGCAGTTTTGACAACTTTCAAATTCTATTAATGAAATTGAAAATGTAATTAAGTCCTCACCAACAAAGAAGAGCCCAGGCTCAGGCCCAGAGGGAATTCACTACAGAATTCTACAAAAAATACAAAGAAGACTTAATGCCAACACTCCTCAAACTCTTCAATGAAATTAAATGGAACCAATTCTTCCTAACTCATTCCTGGAAGCAAATATTACTCTAGTACCGAAACATGAGAAAGACCTAGCAAAACTGAGAACTACAAGACAATCTCCCAATGAACATAGATGCAAAAAGTATCAATAAAATATTGGCAACAGGATGCATCAAATCAAGAAGATTATACACCATTACCAAGTGGGATTCATCCTAGGCATGCAGGGATGAATGAACATACATAAATCAATAAATGTAATCCTCATATAAATAGAATCAAAAGTAAGAATCTCATGATCATTTCTACAGATGCACAAAAACCTTTTGATAAGATCCAACACTCATTCATGATGAGAACCTTACAGAAAATTGATGGTCTTTACCTCAAAGGCCATCTACAACAAACCAACAGCCAGCATCATATTAAATGGCCAAAAACTGAAATCCTTTACTGCAAAATCAGCCACAAGACAAGGATATCCCTTATCACTACTCCTATTCAACATAGTACTGGAAATGCTAGCTACAGCAATTAGACAAGAGAGAGAAATAAAAGGAGTAAAGATAGGAAAACAGGAAGTTAAGCTATCATTATTTGAAGATGACATGATACTCTATGCAGAAAACCCCTAAAACTCCATTGAAAGATTTCTAGATACAATAAATAAATTCACAATGTAGCTGGATACAAGTTAATATTCAAAAATTAATAGCATTCCTTTACACTAACAACAAAATCCCTGAGAGAAAAGTAGTTAGGAATTAATCTCAAAAAAGAAGTAAAAGTTCTATACAGGGAAAATTACAATACTCTGAGAAAAGAAACTGAAGATGACCTCAGAAAATGCAAAAATATCCCTTTTTGATAAATAGGAAGAATAAATATTTTGAAAATGGCCATTCTCCCAAAGCTGTTATCAGATTCAATGCAATGCCAATGAAAATACCACTAACATACTTTATAATCTAGAGAAATCACTCCTAAAATTCATCTGGAACCAGAAGAGACCAAGAAAGCAAAGGCAATTCTAAGCAGCAAAGACAAGGCAGAAGGCATCAAAATCCCTGACTTGAAGTTATACCACAAAGCTACTGTAAAAAAAATCAACATAGTACTCAAAAACAGATCTGAATATCAGTGTGATAGATTAGAAGATAGAACCATGACTACAAGCACACTCTATCATCTTATGCTTGATAAGGGGCCAAACACATCCACTGGAAGAAAGGTAGCCTCTTTAATAAATGGTGATGGAAAAATTGGCTCTCCATATGCTGAAAACTAAAACTACACCCATGCCTATCACCATGTACTAAACTAAAATCTAAATGGATCAAAGATCTAAATATTAAAACAGAAACACTAAATCTATTGGAAGACAAATTAGGTAGAAATTTTGAATGCATAGGGGTAGGTAGAGAATTCGTGAACAGGAATCAAACTGCATGGGAAATAATTCCCAGAATCAGTAACTGGGATCACGTCTTATTAAAGAGTTTCTGCATGTTGAACTCTCTAGCATAATGAAAAGAAAACACACAAACTGGTAAAAAAAATCTTAGTGTACTGTCCCTCACATAAAGAACTTCTTTTCAGAACATATAAAGAAGTAAAAAAAAATCAGACCCTGCAATCCAAAGACCCAATCCAAAAATGGGCATTTGAGATGAATACACAGTTCTATGATGAAGAAATACAAATGACAAATAAATACATGAAAAAATGTTCACTATCCTTAAATCATTAGATAAATAAAAATTAAAACCACACTGAGATTCCATCTCAGTCTGGAACAAATAGCCAGGATCAAGAAAACTACCAACATCAAATGCTGGAGAGGCTGTGGTGACAAAAGAACTCTCCTGCACTGTTGATGCGAGTGTAGACTGGTACAACCACTGTGGAGGTCAGTCTGGAGATTCCTCACAAAGCTGGGATTGGAAGTCCCATTCAATCCAGTTATTCCACTTCTAAGCATATTTCCAGAAGAACTGAAAACATCATGCCACAGTGAAATATGTGCACTCATGTTTATAGAAGCACAATTTATAATAGCCACATCTTGGAAACAACCTAAGTGTCCATCAACTGAGGAATGGATAAAAAAAGATGTGGTATGTTTATACAATGGGGTGCTGCTCAGCAATAAAGCAGGATCACATTGAGATATTTGTAAACAAATGGCTGCAACTTGAGACCATACTCATAAGTGAAATAAATCAAACTCACATGTACAGATACCGTATAGAACCCTGGTGTAAGAAATGGTAAGAGTACATAAGATTTTATGGTAATCATGGTTCTCCATTACATTGCTTTGAACCTTTATAATGTTTTCATTCATTAGTTGGAATGGTTTTATCCTAGTTTGTTTGATTTTATTATCTGTGATGATATGAAAAGCTATTTTGAAGAAAACAAGACATTATGATAGCCATTGCTGATTTAATATCATCTTGCTTTGAAGTCCTATACTGCTTTTGTTCTTCTGTTTCCATTGGTTCTATCATGTTGTATCGTATTGGATTTTAATATGTGTGACAGTAAAAACAAATTTTCTACGAAAAATGAGATAACACAATAGCCATTGTTCATTTTTGGTTATTTGATTCTGAATGCACTGTCATAATTTCATTCTTTTGAGTGGTTTTATACTATTTTGTTATGTTTGATACTATTGTATGTGAAGGTATGCTCAACTATTTCAAGGAAAGAGACATTATGGTAGCTACTGTTAATATTGGGTTGTCTTGTGGTGAAGTACTGTGTTGCTTACATTGTTCTTCTCTGATCTGGTTTGTTCTGTCCTCTTTTGTCTTAATCTCTTTAAAATAAAATTTAAAATTTTTTTTAAAAATCAATCAATAACAAATGCTGCCTGAGCTGCGGAGCAAAAAGGAACCTTTTTCCACTGTTGGTGGGAGTTTAGGCTGTACAGCTCTGTTGGAAATCAGTGTGGACATTCCTCAAAAAACTAGTATTGGAGGTTCCATTCAATCTAGCTACTCCCCTTCTGGGTATTTTCCCAGGAGAATTGAAAACATATTACATCAATATTTGTGCACCCATGTTTATAGCAGCATAATTTGTAATAGTGAAATCATGGAAACAATCCAAATGCCAATTAACCATGGAATGGATAAAAAAGATGTGGTATTTTTTTTATAATGGAGTATTACTCAGTTATTAAAAAGGCTATAACTTGAAACTTTTATAGGTAAATGGATGCAACTTGAAACAATACTCATAAACAAAATGAAGCAGACTCGCATGTGTGAATATTGTATTTTCTCCCTAGTGTAACAATCTGAGAGAGTAAATAAGATCCAAAATAAGCAGCAGATACTGTGCAAATGAAAGGAAAAGAAACTGCTCAAAAGAAAGAACAATTGGGAGAATGGAAAGGAGAAAAGGAAAAAGAGAAAAGATCGCATACACACACACATAAAAGGTAGTCAGCTATACTAATTTCTGTTCATCAAAAAGAACAGTTTGTGGTTTCATTGTTCGATTGATTTTTTTATTCTTATATTTTGTAACATGAACATCTATTATGAAGATAACAATATGCAATATATGAACCATTCTTAATCTCCTGTTATTTTGTTTTGAAATCTTGCATCATCTTTTTTTTCATCTAAAATAAAAAACATATTTAGAGGGGCTGGGGATTTAGCTCAGCGGCATAAACACCTGCCTTACAAGCAGGCGGTCATGAGTTCCATCCCTGATACCGAATAAAAATGAAAAAGACAAAAAAAACATATTTAGGAGTTACAAATTACGTTGTTTTTTAAAATAAAAAAAACATACAAAAGGCAACTATTAGAAGGGAATGCAAGTAACTATCATACATAGATGTCAAAAACATGCCTATAAGTTTATTTTAATTTTTTAATAGCACTTGTTTGCAATACATAATGATTACATTTAGCTTGGGGAATTGCTACATGTATGTAATATATCTTAATTCTTTTCTCCCCTTCCCCTTACATCCTTCCCTGCTCCCTCAACTCTTGTTCCCCTTCCCATTTGTAAACGTTCCATTTCCATTTTTAATGTTTTTAAAATCCATTTTTCCTTCTTTGCTACCCCACTTTTTTTATCTCTTATTCCCATACTCACTTAAAAAAGATCCCCCAACTTCTTATTATCTATATATTTTGCTCTTTATTTTTTAATTTTTTATTTTATGAAAAAATAAAATTTTACATCGAATAATAAAGAATAGCAATAAGAGTTACACTGTGTATTATTATTTTTAAAGTGATTACTCAGAGTACAAGGCAAAAACCAAAAGGATTCTTACAAAAGTAGGTTTTTGCATTTGAGTGAAACCATGTGATATTTAAAATAGTTTGATTTATTTCACTTATTGTTAAAGTATCTCAGTGCATCACTTTACCTACATCTGCCTCAAGTTTATTTTTTCTTCATGGCAGAGCAGTAAACCAGTGTTTATAAATACCACAGTTTCTTCACCCATTTTATAACATATATAATATATGGGAGGGACCAGTAGAGACCACTGGTTTTGTATAAAGACATCATGACAGAATTTATTGTGGCTGGGTTCAGGCAGGCAGAGCACATGATAAAATCATCTGCCCTGAAGAAACATAAGTGTGCACCTTTTATATGAAGGGAGAGAAGGTAGGGGACATAAGGCAGACAATTACTATAAACATCTGTAGTCAAAGTTCTCTGACAGTCTTGCATGTCAGTGTTACAAAGTCCTTGAAGTGTCCGGTGTACATTATTGGGTATCTCCAGATGACCAGATATTCCTGGAAGCTGCAAAATTTCTTGCCCTACCTTATCTCCCTTCCTGTGCTTGCCATGACAACTTTTGTACTGAGCTGAGTTCCCTGCTAAGAACTGAGCTTTCTGCAGACAGCAGTGCTCTGGTAGCAAGCAAGGTGGGAGCTGGAGGAGTCAGGTCCAAGTTGATCCTTACCTACTCATCTGTGGATCGGCATATAAGTTTCCAAGGTTAGCTGTTATAAGTTGTGCTGCTGTAAACATGGATGTGCAGTAGATTCACGTGTGATGACATGGTTACTACACAGCCTTACTCAGTGGGGAGGGAGCTCGAGGGTGGTCCTGGTGTTCACTGTTCCATTTTACTGTGGAGAAAACTCTACTTAATACCCTTGAAACCACAGAAACATGCTTCTCTGAGCCTCAGGAGGAAAAAAAGATTCCTCCTTCCACAGGCTGGAAGTAGCAGGTGCAGGAAAATGTGACTTCACTTTGGAACAATGCAGTGGAGGTAAGGTTGAAACACACTGGACCCAGTGACCAACCAACATCTCTCAGGTAATACACATCTCTCAGTGAGATCTAGACTTGGGATGTTCACAGGTGGAGTCAAACACTTGCTTCCCACTTTATCATCTGCTTGAAGGGCTAATGAGCCCTGAGAACTAACATGCTGCTCTGATACTATAGGTATGATTAGAATATGGATGTATTTACTGTTAGGTAAATGCATTGATCCAGTGAAGAACATAGAAGCCTGAATTTGGGATTCAGAATGAGATTTTCCCAGAATGATTAGGATCCCAGGCTGGGAGAGAGAACCTGCAGGAACAAATTAACATCTTACCTAAGGAAATGGAAGACATTTGCACTTCTTGTTTTCTCCTAGGAAAATCAAGTGTTTGCAAAAAACAATGACAGCAGAAGCCACCCTCTAAACTATGCTAGGTCAGACATATCAGTAGCAGTGATTGCATCAGAGAACAAGAGGAGATATTTGTTTCACTTCCTTGTGGGGTGGGAGCACAGTGTAAGTCTTTGCAGTGCCATCCCACGTGCCACAGTAATAGTCAGCCTCATCCCCAGGCTGGACCCCAGAGATATGTAGAGTAACTGTGTTAGCTGAGGCATCTTTGGATCCAGAGAAGCGGTGAGGGGCCAAGGAGTCCTCATACCCATCAGTGTGTGTGGTGGTGGTGCAGCAAATACCGGGGAGGACTCTCTGGCTTATGCTGTATCCAGAATACGATATGGTTGTTCACATGGAAGCCACTGCTCAAGGTGCAGCTGAGTCTGGCTGACACTCCTTGAGACACTGAGAGGGAGAGTGGCTGGGTCAGAGGGAGAGAACCTGAAGGAATAAATGCACATGGACCACAGATTAGGGGTCAAGTTTTTCAGAAGGCCAAGCCATAAAAGACAGACTCAAGCCTCAGGCAACCCGATAGCTAAGAGGTGTGTCCCTACCTGTGCAGTGGGACAGGAGAAGGAGAAGCAGAAGACTCCAAGTCATGGTGGACACCGTTCAGTTCAACAGTGAGGCTGGGTTGACCTGGGACTCCTTTTCTTTCTCACCTTGCCAGAAGAGGGTTTGTTCATGCAAATGTGTTTTCATAAGACCTGCCTCAGCTCCTCCCTGAGTGGCCCAAAAGTGGTCTCAAAATGATGTCAAACTAGTTTAAATAGTGAAGAAGTTTGAAGAGAGCACAGCTGATATGCAACCAATGTTCCCAACACATCTAATGGTTAAGAGCTTCTGTGATACTGTTCAGTGATTTAAAACGACTCAACAGAATATATAAAAATTATTCTCTCCTTACTTCCTTTGTTATCTTGTTTTCTTATAACTTGAAATATTGCTTTGATCTTCTGACAGTGTAGGGTTTTTCTGAAGGAATAAAATTAAGTCATGTGCAAATTAAGCTTATCTTGTTTCATATCCCTGTCTTGTAGACTCTTGATCTTGTGTCTTAGTACTTTCTGATCTTTCTGATCACTGAGACACAAATCCAACACCCACAACACTAAGGAGGAAAGGTTTATTTTTGACTCAGTTTGTAGAGGTTTTAGTCTATAATTGGCTGGCTCTAAAGCAAAACAAGATTACAGGAAGGCATGACAGAGGAGAAACAGTTCATGTTATGGTGACAAGAAGCAGAGAGAGAGATCAAGGAAGAAGGTAGGCAGATATATCCTATCAGGCCAGGCCTCCAGTGACCCACATCTTCTGACCAGGTTTCACCCCCCAACATCACATTCAGTAATAAAAGCATCAGTGGACTAACCCACTGATAAGTATCATTCTCCTGTGATCCAATTACTTCCCAAAAGCCCACCTAGGAGCCCATGAGTCTTTGGGTGGACACCTTGATATAAAACATAACTTTCTACCTCTA
This sequence comes from Cavia porcellus, assembly GCF_034190915.1. Classification (NCBI taxonomy): domain Eukaryota; kingdom Metazoa; phylum Chordata; class Mammalia; order Rodentia; family Caviidae; genus Cavia; species Cavia porcellus. Next base: position 22,085,525 of record NW_026947499.1, read on the forward strand.
GTCCCCAAAAGATTCATGTGTATACATTTATTTAAAATGTAATTGCTCCATCTGTAAGAGATGTTAGTTTTAGCATTTCTGAAAAGTTCAAATTCAGAACTGTCTCTGAGATTTAAAGGAAACTCTTACCTGTGAGCCCCCATAAAAACCAAAAAGAAATTTAAACACATTCAAAAATCAGGAGATAAACTTAAAGGGAAAAATAGAAAGGAATAAGACAAGTAAGACTAAAATCCAGGGGAGCAAATGCTAAATCTTGTAGTGGTATGTCTGGCATCAGAGGTAAGCTGTGGCAAGGAGATATGAATTCCATATTCATAGTTCCATGTTTGCATGGGCCCACCCCTATGGCACTGCCAGTGGTTATGGTTCTCATGGCTTTCTCTCAGGCTTGTTTTGTTCACTCCTTGCAGCTTTCCTCAGACAGTGAATCTTCTGAGCTTCTCCAACTTCCTGGTGTCTCTACTGCACGTTTAGTTTCACTCTCACAGTTTCATGCACTGCCCTTTCAATAACAACTGCCTGGGCCCCAAGACCATCTTCTTAAATCTGGATGGATGACTCCTTGTACTAACATTACTGGCATTCTGCATGCTTACAAAACCAGCACTGTGTGGGTGATGCCAAGGTCTGCTGCCAGCTGGTGAAGTAACCAGGCTTCCTTCCATCATGGCTGTGAAGGTTTCTAGGTCCAGAGACCTAGGTCTCCACGTGGTTGAGTCCTATGAACTGAATCCTGAGAGAAAAATTCCCTAGGCAGGAGCCATTCTGGATCACGTGCTCCAGGGCTGTCTTCTCAGAGTAAAATCTTTCACTTTTACAATTCTGAGCCCAAGAAGACTGGACCTTACTGGTTCTTCACATACCTCGAAGTGATCATCCTATTGTGTGATAAAGTACTTGTCTTTTTTAATGCTAAGTTTTCAGCCTCCAACTTCTATTCTGCTCTATCTTCTCATGTCTTAAAGTTATTGGAGCTTCCTTTCTGGCTAAATTCAAATCTAAATTATTCATCTGGGATAGTGCTTTTGATTCTTAATGTAGAACTTGCTAGAATTACCCCCCACCTATAGTATCCAAGTCACAGCCTGAATGTTTGGCTGTCTTAGAATTTCCTCTGCCAGATTAATTCATCTGCTTCCCTTAATCTCTGTATCCATTAAAGGCTCAAGATATGAGCAATTGTAGTCAAATTCATTGCCAAAATAAACACACATAATTGATTGTCCAACTACCAATGAAGTTCTTGTTCCCAGCTGAAAATTTCTAAGCCTGGAATTTTCCACCTTCATTTCTATCAGCATTCTGATCTTCTGAGCTTTGACCAGAATCTTCCATCACACCCCACTTCAAGTCTTCTAGGGCTGTTTATCCAGCTAGCAATTCCATACATTTCCCAACTCCTCCCTCAAACTAGTTCCAAAGACTTCTGAGAGAATCAGACAGTCACAGCAGTGATATTCACAGTAACAAAATCTGTTCACTGAGACACAAAACTTGCCATCCACAACTCTAAATGAGAAATGGTTTATTTTGAATCACCGTTTGCAGAAGCTTCAATCCATACCTGGATGGCTCCAAGGTAGAGAGGAATGGTAGAGGAGAAAGAGCTCATGGCTTGGTAGTAGGAAGCAAAGAGAGATCCAGGGAGAGAGTTGCACCATTCCAGCCCATGCTCTCAGTAACCTACCTCCTCTGACCAGGCCCCACTTCCTAACATCACATTTAGCTATAAACATATCAGTGGACTGATCCAGTGGTGAGTAACATGCCTTCATGATCCAATCATCTCAAAGCATTAGGTCTGAACACATAAGGCTTTGGTGGGCCATGTAGATATAAACTATAGCAACCTGCATCATTCAGCACCTTACAATCCAGAACTCTCAGGACACACTGTGGCATTCTGGGAAATCTGCAGTGAAATATTCAGTGCTAGATCCACAAATGAAGGTGACTGTCCCTCCCGGAGTCATGGAGAGTGAAGATTGTGGAGTCACCACAGCCTGTAGGAAGAAGGGGCCAGGGCTTTCCTTCCTTTGTGGCTTGAGTTTCCCTCAACACACAAAAGAGGGTTAACATTGGTAATTGTGACTAGAATACAATGGAAGAATTTTCAGTGGCTGAAGTACTTGTGGTAGTATACTTACATAAACCCCATATTTTCAATTTTTTATAATTTTAGATTGTTTTACATTTCTCTATTTATGAGGACAGAATTTTTACTTGTTTCAATCATTTCCTCTAATATTCACTTTGAAGTGGTGTGTGTCTGTTTGTGTATGGGTATGTCTGTGTATATATGTGTGTGTATATTTTTTGCCTCCTCTGTCCACTACTATGTAATGGATGACAAATCTTAAAGAAAATCTTTAGTGAAAACAGTTATCATAAAATGATGTTCTTAATAAATATTTTAGAGTGTTGGTTAATAGATTAGATTACCTTCTCTGGGGCCATGGGGAGTAAGAAAACTAAGCCCACACTGGCTAGATGGAGTCTTGTTGTCAAACACAGATATTAGGAGCACAATATGAGGCTGAGCAATGTTCACTTGTCTCACTTCCCCGTCTGCATGTGTCACTGTGGAAATGGTTGCTGTACCACAGAACACAGTAATAGGTGGCCTCATCTTCAGGCTGGGCCCCTGTGATGGTGAGAGATGCTTTGTTTCCAAGGAGAGAGCCTGTGAATCTGGCAGCAACTCCTGGGACCTGATTGCTGGTATCACGTATTAGACCCTGGAGTATTTGGTAAGGATTCTGTTGGACCCATTTAGCATAGTTACTGGTTGTGACAGCCCCAGTGCTAAATCCACAAGTGAGGGTGACTGTCCCTCCAGGAGTCACAGAGAGTGAAGATTCCTGAGTCACCACAGCCTGAGATGAGGCCTCTGAAAACAATGAGACAGTGTGTGGTTAGGAGAGCAGACTGAGACATGTTACTCATTGCTGCCTTTCCCACTTCCAGCCCGGAAAATCCCTGCTGACCTGTGATGTGAGCCAAAAGTGTGAGCAGGAGAGGAGCCCAGTCCATGGTGCAGACACCTAGGGCTGTGCTTTTCAAGACTGCTCCACTACACAAGCAGCACCACAACTCTCATTATAACTCTTAACACCTAGTTAAGGGTGGGGTTTTCATGCAAATAAACTTCCTTTCCACCGAAAACCAGCTGGCCAGACAATAGCTATTGAATTCTCACGCATTACTGATCATCTATTAATGGGACCCAGCACCTGTAGGACCATTTCTCAGCTGGTCTTCTCTTTCAGGGCCTGATACACAATGCCATCTAGTGTCTATAGTGAGACTGTCACTTCTAGGAAGAGGCATTCTTGTTATCCACTCTCTTCCCATCTCCTTATCAAGTCTGAAGTTTTTAGTTCTAGCACTAGCTTGAAATTCCTGGCTGGAAGATACCAGATGGTGAATTGGGAAAAGGAATTCAGGGAAGTGGAGGCCTGGATGCATCACTGCCTGTCTTCCTCCTTTACTTCAGTATACATAGAGCAGCTATATCTGCTGAGTATAAAAGCTAGTACTTGGGGCCTTCTGACTTCTTAATTTACATTCCCCAGAAGCATATCTAATACTGTACATATATCAACACCTGATCTATTGATTATTTCCAGATCATATGTTTAATCTCTAATGGTGACAAGGATGATTCTACAATTTACTGTTTAAGGCAACCTGTTTCCATAGCACTCCAGAATTTTAAGGAGCTATATTACAAGTTTCCTATGAATTCTTTCCAAGGACTTTACGTTTTCTCTGGACAGTCATTTGTACTAGGGAAGCATCTGAAAAGTAATCTGACTCCATTGACAAGAATACTTACATCATAGCGTGTGCTGGGTATGCTCTAAATTCTCTCACACCAGGTGTATTTTAGTCACTCAAAGAAGTGTTAAGAGTGTTGTGAGTCTGCTTGGGAATGAAGATTGTGAGAATATTACTCTGAAAGGAGTAGTCAGCTAATTCACAAACTGTAGGATCCTCAGAAGAGTGGTAGGTTCACTGATAAGATTAACTTCTTATACTTCCTAAATTTGCCTCCAATTCTCTGGATCTCTGTGTATTACTAAGGATTATGATAGATGTTCCATTGTAATATGTGTCATTATCTTTTTTACAAAACTAGATTTAAGCTGCACTTATAATTAAACCCATTGACCTGCATACTCAGACTACCACTACTTTTTTTTTTAACATACTCTCTCATTAACTATCCCAAAATAAACTCAAACATGTAGTCCTACTGCCTTAGCCTCCAGAGAAGCTGGGATTATAGGCATGTTCACCATGCCATATAGAACAACACTTACATTACATAGTTGCCCATTCTCATTGTATATGTATAGTATTAGATATTAAGTACTGCCTATTAATAGTATGGAAAAGCATCCATTTTTAAGATTACTGACTCAATACAAATGCAACTGAGGCACCGTTTATCTTGCAACATCAAAGACCACAGTTTCAGTTGGTTATTATTTGTATTTACAGTATTTCACCTTGATTTGTGAGGTGCCTCCTGGTTTATGTTATAAATAAGAAAACTGCACTATTCTAAGCAGTCATATTTTCTTTGAGTTCTGTTCATTAGATGCGAATTTTGAAACCTCAATTGTTCATGAACATATCTCAATTTGTGCTGAATGAACTCCATGTGTAATTTGTCTAGAATCCCTGAACTTATGGCTAGTGTCACGAGTAGAAAGCTGTCTCTAATGAAGGATTGTCCTTTTCACTTATAAAATATGAGAGAGAATTGGGTGAGGGGAGGAGAGGGTAGGGAAGGAGGAGAAGGGAGAAAAGGAGGAGAAGGGAAGGAGAGAGAAAAGACGAAAGGAGAGGAGAGGATGTTAAAATATGTGATTCTGTGAATGAAAGTCAAGCTCTGGAGTATCTAGCAAAATGTTCAATACCTATGCCTATGTAGAAAACTCACAATGTTAAGTAAGAACAAAAGAGACACAAGACAGGTCAAGTATTATACTGTAAATGCACTGTGAACAGCTCTATCAAGTGTAATTAAAATCCCATCAAAACCTTGGTGAGTGGGAAGAACCACACGTGTCCTTGTATAAACTCCAATGTATCAAACACTCATGAGAAAATATTGGCACCCAGAACATGTAATTGAATATACAAATTACCTGGGAAGGAAGAATTTCTCAAGCAGGCTCATTTAAATGAGTCAGTTAAATGAAAGGGATCTGAGCACAGGACAGATCAGCCTGGATGTCGGGAACTACAAATTCACAATGGTTAATTCTGTGTCCTTCCTTAAGGGATGATAAAGTGGAGGCTTGGCGTTATCAATACTACCCATTTAAGATTTCTCATTGACTCTGCTTAGCATAAGATCATCTATGCCCTCTTGAGTCACCCCAGGATTATATTCCACGTCAAGAGCCTTCTTAGCATATGATCACCATTTTGAGTCAGTTTTCTGCTGCACAGGAATTTTTCTGTAGCCTTGCCTAACACAATATGTACCCAATAAATAGTGAGTATTTAAGATTATAATGAGAGGACCCATCAGGAGACACTGACTTTCCAGCAATCATGTGTTACTAAACTTGTCTCTGTTTTACATTTTTCTTGCCATACCTTCAATACACAGTCAGGACACTATTACGGGGTTCTGATACCTGGAGGATTTTGTCTCACTTCCCCTCTCTCTCTGTGTTACTGTGTATAAAACACTGCTATTGACAGCCCCACAGTGATAGACATTCTCATTCTCTTCTTGGACGTTCTAGATGTCAGGCACTGACCCAAATCAGAGCCTGATCCTGAGAATGCATCAGGGATTGCATTCCCCTTGGATCCCACAGTACTGCTAGTACCCACTCGCATCACAAACCAAGGGCCTTTTCCCTGGTTCTTTTCTACCAGTACACACAGTAACTATTGTAACCACTGCTCAGGGTGCAGGTGAATTTGACTCTCTGTCCCAGCGGGGCAGATCCAGAGGGCAACTGAGTCAGCCCAGGTTGGGAGAGGAACCCCGGAAACGTAGATCTCCATTAGAAATCCCATTGGAAGAAAAGAAAGGAGTTGTAGAGAAAGAAAGTGTCTGGGCTTTGGTTATGGGCAATAGTGGTCACTATGGAGGCAGAGAGCCTTGCCCATATCTGACCTGTGAATAGACTAAAGATGGGGAGGAGCAAAGGAGTTAAAGCCATGGTGAAAGAGAAACCCAAGTGCTGAGCTGTTCAGTCCCCTCGCCGAGCCAGAGCTCCCAGGCGTCTTATTCCCTCTGCTTAGTACTGAGGCAGGGCTCACTATCTCATTCATGCAAGCCTTCCTACTACCAAGGCCAGTACTGACAAGGTAAGATGGCAGGGGTCATTGGGAGCAAGACATAAAACTGAGATTTGTTTTGTTTCTCATATTTCATTCTTTCTTCCTGGTTCCTAGACATTAATTTCCATCCTCAGGACTCAGAGACACTTAGCTGAGTCACAGATTTTGTATGGAGCCCAGGTACGTGTCCTTCAAATTCCTCAAGACCAACTTCCCATGTTCTCCAGTTACTCTGCCTCTCTGGTATCCCACAGTGGGGTATAGCAGCTACTCCTGGAAACTACTCATGGCTCCTGTTCAAATTTCATTCCAGAATGTTACAAGCTTTCTACTGTTACCCAACAATGCCATTGATGTAATTTATGTCAGGTCACTACATATTCCTGACCCAGGGGAGGAAATAAAAACAGAAAATCCAACCTCTTTCCCGTGGATATTTGGTTCTACACAGGAGATGCCTTGCCCACAATTATCAGCTGATGCTGAGAATTTCCAAGGAACTTTTGACTGCTTCATCCATGGGAAGCAAAGAGGTTTACCACAGTTTTTTTTTTTTTTTTACTTGTTTGTTTGTATCGGGAATCAAACTCACAACCTCGAAGTGCCAGGCAGGCACCCATGAGCTAAATCCCCAGCCCTTGTGTTTTAATTCATAACTATAGTGGTAAAAATTGGACCTGAGAAGCAACTATGTGAAGATGAAATCATTTAAGAAGTAGCTTACTTCTTTTTAGCTGTATGATTCAAACTTCAGTTTTCCTTCTTGAGGTCCTTTTATATTAAAAAAAAGTCACTGAAATGAACCTATTTCTTTACACAGCTTCTGGCTGATGCAAAACTTCCATTCAGGAAATTCCCACTGGGAATCAGCACTTCCAGAGTTTAATATCATGGCTGAAATCTCTTGTCTTTCAGAACTCTATCTCTACTCATTTTGATTATGCCAGTAAGTGTCTGATGTTCGAGAAGAATCATGTAGTTTTAACTATAAATACCAATTATAATTTGCAACATGATAAGCATATAAATTAATTTACTACCCAGAAGGAGATTTTCTAGGAATTCATGCTGACTCCCTGATTCAAGCCTAGGTGAACAACTGGTCCCCTTGCCATTCCCTTATTCCTGGTGCAAAAAGTTCAGAAACTACAGGGTTAAACCTATTTATTTTAATACCAGGCTGAGGAATAAAGTGAAAGGTTTCTTCACTATGAGTCATACTCTCTATCAACTCAGTCTGTATTTCTCAGTGCAGGGCAAAAGGTTGTGGGTTAATTGCTAATCTAATTTGATTAGAAATATTTACAAGGGGGCTGGGGGTTTAGCTCAGCGGCATAAGCACCTGTCTTCCAAGCAGGCGGTCGTGAGTTCGATCCCCGGTACCGATAAAAATGAAAAAGACAAAAAAAATTTTTAAAAAAGAAATATTTACAAGAATGGGCTCATCAAATTTCTCAAAATCCTTCTCATGAATCCAATGAGAACTGGAATGGACCAGGGGAACTATGTGAATTTGGGGGCTGTTCTCTAAGTGAATTGTCCTGTGAAATGTCTCATCTTTTATCAATAAAGGGGAGTAAATTTTATTAAAATTAGGTTTTATTAAATAAAGTCTTGCATGACAGGCTATCCAAGAGTAATAGTGAGTTGCTTAGGGAGATGCATGAACAAGGCTGGAATCAGTGTCCATATATGTGGGTGGCATGGGGAAAGTTGAGGTCAACAGATGCTATGTTCTAAATGTTTGAGTCCTCTCAAAAATCTTATGTGAAAATTCTATCCCCAAGATGAAAACATTAGGAAATCAGACTATTTGAGATATTGACCTTCCATGAATAAGATTAATATCATAAAGAAAGAGTCTTAAAAGAGTTTGCTTGCTTTTATACAATGTATGGATACAACAGGGCTGTGCTATGTAAAGGAGATCAGGTCTTTACCAGACATTAAATTTTCCAATACTCAGATCTTAGACTTAACATCATCCACAATCATGAGAAATTTGTGTCCACTAGGTTCGTGTATTCTATGACTGCACCTAAAACAGAGTAAGGCAAAGGGAGAGGAACAGATACCATTCCTAGATAATTCAGGTCAGGCCAATCTGAATTATCTGGAGTCTCTTAAGACTGTCTTTCCTGACTCACTGTTACTAGAAGAAAATCCTTAACTCCATACTGGATGTCTGACCAAGCCAGTTGTCTCCAAAGTTTATTTTTTAAGGGTTACTCAGCACTTACATCTCTCAGGTGCCCCTTAAACTGTCTAATAGATTGGATCTTGAATTTGTCTACATTCTCTGTGCATTCTGGAATTAGTAAACTACAAGCAAGTGTAATAGATCATTTTAGCGATAAAGAATAGAATTGGTTACTAAGTAGAGAATGATTCCGATGCTTAGGATGACTGTGCTCAACTACAGATTACAGACATGGCTTCTCCTCACTGTGGAGAAAATGTTATTTCCTTTTCATCCAGAGAACATTGTTTCTGAGATTGAGCAGAGAATCACATTTTCCAGAGAGTCTGGGATTGGCCAGTTTGGGAATGGTGACTTCATTCTTGCAGCTGGTCTGTAAGAATCAGGGTACCATGGACCCAGTGCCCAAAAAAGAAACCCTTAGATTGTGTCTCTGTCTAAAGTGAAGATTCTGAGCCACATATGGGTAGTGTTAACCTCCTCATTCCACATTCACCATCTCCCTGGAAGGAAGAACTGATTTACACAGTTCTTGATATGACCTTAGAGAGAAGGTTTTAACTATGCATCTAGAAAAGGAGAATATATTTTTACAAGTACAAGTACTATAAAAAGAGATAAAACAAGTAATGATGTCAGAGGGCAAAACCCCGTGGGAGACTGGCATTCAAAAGCAGTGCCAGTTGGAGGTGACCGTGGCAACTGATGTGGACTCATGGATGAGCAGTACATGACTTAGCCTCAGCCTTGGAGGAGATATCTGAGCAGAATAAGCTTGATAAGCTGTGGGAAGAGATGGCCCTGAGCCCTCACCAGCAGAGAAGGCAGCTTTGAAAACGCTGAGGTCAGAAGTGCCTGTCTGACTTTACTTACCTGGCAAAGCACACCTGCTGCTAGTGAGGCCTCTGAGTCCAGTCTGGCTGAGGCCACTGAGGACTGTGTAGAATTTGCCCCAGGCATTAATTTCAGTGACTGATGACACAATGGTCACCAAACAGCACTCATCCCTCAATCCCATTGTAAGACTAAACAAAATTCTTGTCATGAATCTGACTACTTTACTCAAAGTGCACCTGTTGATCACTCAGCCACCATTCAAAGGTGAAGCAAGTGACTTCACAGTTGGCTGACAGCCTTCAGCTGAAGCTTAAGGTGTCAGATTAGAACTACGAACAAAGCTCAGGTTCAACTCTGCTAAGAAACAGTGTCTGTCTCACTGGAAGCAGAAAATTGTCTGGATCTCATCTGGCCATGAGATGTGTTGAATCATCAGAAAACAGGACTTTCCTAAGCAAAATCGAAAGGAAGGAAAGAATGGGATGAGAAACAGATGAACAAGTACAGGACTCCGATGAGAACATGTCAGAATGTGAAACCAGCAGTATGTATAGCAATAGTGACATTGGACTCTTGTCCAATAATATGGGATGGCAAGGAGCTGATGAACAGTGATTGGTTCTATGAAGGAAATGTGTCCTAGGAGTCACTGTTTATAATCTTGTGCCCAAATCGGCTCCTGATCACTGTGCTGAAATAGGAAGAATGGATTCTGCATGGTATAAACTTTCAGATTCCACATTCCCTTTATCTTCTTGGCAGGTTCAGAGAGGATACCACACTTGCTTGAATCATCAGGATGCCCCAAAAAGGGACAAAGAAGGCTGGTTGGGAAGGAGGTCAGTGTAAGTACTCTGGGTACTGAGAGATTAAGCCATATCATTAATGACCCCTGACATAAAGAAAAGAATGAAGCATTGCCTTCTAATTTTCTTCACATTTCTGCTTGTGCACAAGTTGAGTCCCCTCTCTCCCCTTTACTCCCTGGATGCTTCGCTGGTGCTTCTCCCCAAAGATGTTCACCAGCACACTGCTCTACCTGACAGGCAAATGTACACTGGGGACCTCAATGTTCATGTGACATCAACAGGAAATGGAAGCCAGTAGCCACAGCACCAGTGTCCAGCCCCAGTGCCGTTCACTTGGATGCAGTGGGAGAGACAACCTCAGCAGTGCAAGACCAGAAATCGAATTCTGACTGGTTGGTCTGGACCTCTGCAACAGACAAAGCCACTGACTCAGCTATGGAAATATTTTTTAAATGCTGTAGGAGAAGAACCCTGGATGCAGCCAGAGAGCTTGGGTTCCCCTCTCAACCCACCTCCCAGGAGCTGACCGCATGTGCTATCCAGTCTTGCAGATTCCCAGTCCTTTCACCTCCAGGACCAATCTAAACAAATTCTTACATGGAATTGTGTCTGTAGCAGATGAGGTCTGCTTCGATCCAGGTCTTGATTCACTCAGAGTATCATTAAGATAGATGTCCAAGTTCTCAATTTGGAACCTCAAAAGACACAATAGGAGCACAGACTTTAGGAATCTCTCTGGTGTTTCTGTGGAGGGTCTGATGGAGTCACCAGAAACTGCACTGTATTTTATCTCATCTTCGGCACTTGTGTTCTATGGAAAGAGAAACATCTCTACACACAGATAGGTGTAATGAATAAGTTGCTTTATGTCAGTGACTGTTTCAGTGATACAATCAGTCTGCTGTAGCAAATGTGCCTTAGGTTCACCACTACTGATTTAGCACATCAAACTTAAATAGTCATCAGAGTTAGTGTTATATAGTGTTACAGAGAGGTCAATAGCCTGCAGCAGAACTTCATACTCTATTATTATAATGGCTTCTTGGGGCCATGTTTTCTGGGAGTAAAACTGTCTTTTGGACATGCCTTTGTACTTGGGTTGTTTATGAGAACTTGGGTACATACAGTAGTGCCTGAATCAGATGCAACTTTGTCAAAATGAGGATTCAATGACTTCCTGGGTCTGCTGGAAAAAAGCTACAGTTTCAAAAAAAAATATGACCCACAGTGTTTGTCATTCAGTGGCCTGCTTGACAGAAGACTGTGTTTCTTGTATGACTCGAGTGTTTCTATTCTGAAATACTTGGAACGATTTGATTCCCATTTTTGTACTGTGGAAAAGGAACATTCACCCTGCACCTGGATGTTTTCTTGGACATGGGTGCAGAGGAGGATGCAGCTTCTTTCCCCAAAGTGTGCTGTTCCCTTCCGCTCTCACAAAATGTAATTCATGGAAGATTGCTCTACCATGTTCCTTTTTTTTAAACCAGGAATTGAACTCACCACCACATGCTTGCCAGGCAAGTGCTTATGCCACTGAGCTAAACTTCTGACCCTCTATCATATTCCCTTTAAACATTACCATTCCAATCAGTAGAAGCTCTAGAATTGCTTTATCAAGGAAGTGAGCAGGTGGGTGGATGTGAATCTGGTTGGAATGGGGAGTTAGAAGCAAAGTTTATGTAGTACATTATGTAAAACCAGGACCATGTCAGCCATCCACAAAAGGAATATAGTGGAGGGGGAGGGGAATGGAGAGTGTGCATGGCAGGGAGACAGTGCAGATGCCAGCCCAGCATCCTGGAATCATCCCTGTTGTCACATAGCAGTGAATATATTCACAAGGTGTCAAAACTGCCCTTCCTTACCTAGGATCTGCACCCACAGTACAGAAAATATCGTGTCTGAATGGATATAGAATAGCACTGCTGACTCACTGTGGTGATAAAGATACATTGTATTGTCATGTGCAATGTCACCTAGTCCTCACAATGGTGTTTGGCATATATAATAATATGCTGGGTGATTTAAGGAACAAATTTATGGAAGCAACACTTTTTCTTTGTGCTGAGATCTGTGGGTCATGCAGAGATTAGTCCTGTGGTAAATGGGTAGAAAATTAGTTTTCTGAGAGACTAGAATATTAAGCACAAAAATACTTTCCAACACATTTCAAGGTGCTGAACATGCATAGTTAATGAATTATTAATCAATTTATTCTGCTTGCGGCTTTTTCTGTATTAATCAATTCTAGAGTAACCTTACAATCAATTGTATTTTAAATCCTAAATACTAATTTTCTTTTTATATGGCATAGTATAAAATGTTACAAATTAAGAAATATCTGTTACATTTCAAAATAGTTTCAAAATCAGGTTATCTAATTATGTTGAAAAAAACTGAGCATGACATATTTGATGATAGTTTTTGAACACATGTGTTTGATCTACTAGGAATTAACCTGGTGTGTTCCTCAGTTTTTATTTCTGATTCTCACTTATCCCTGTTTACTGCACTAACTATCTGCATCCTGTTAGTTTCCCACAGGAGCAAAAGTCAAAACATTATCTATTTGCATGAGAAGAATTCATAAAAATTCAGTTTTACTTAGAAATAAAAAAAAGATAGAAAAACAGATAGTGACCAGAAAGACAATAAGAATTTGGTTTTAAATTAGTCTTAGTCCTAGCCAGTTCGGTTGTCATAAAACATTGCAGGGAAAACAAAGCAGACATTTTAGTCTCACTTCCCCTTCATCTCTAGCACTGTGTAAGTACCACTGTTGCTGTGATGTGTTAAACAGTAGTAGTCAGCCTCATCCTCATACTGAAGTTCAGAGATGAGCAAAATTCCTGCGTTAGCTGAGGGGTTTTTGGATCCAGTGAAGCGGCTAGGAACCCCAGAGCCCTGGTGCTGATTTGAGTCTGAGTAATATCTCAGTAGATATCGAGGATGGTTCCCTGACTTTTGCTGGTACCAGGAAATGTGGTAACCAGAAACTACAAAGCCGCTGCTCAGGGTGCAGGTAAGTACGGCACTTGCTCCAGAAGACGCGGACAGGAAGGGTGGTTGAGTGAGCACCGGCTGGGAGAAGGAACCTGCAGACAGACATAGTCATGAGTGAGCAAACGAGGACAAAGTGGAGCTTCTTCAAGACTCTGGTCAAAGCAGAGTAATCTAGGCTGGCTGCCTGATCCTCGATATATTGGTAGATTGTGCCAGTCCCTACCTGTGCAGTAACAGAGGAACAGGAGGAGAAGAGGAGTCCAACCCATCGTGCACATAGGACTAGGAGCCCCACAGTGAGACTGGGCTGCCTCAGACCTTTTCTCACTCAGGCTGTGAAGAGGTGGGGACTTCCATGCAAATTTGCTTTCATCATACCTAACTCCTCCTGAGCCCTGATGCTGGAACTTAGATCACATTGTAAACTGCAGAGGTTGAAGATTTGCTTTCCCTTTGAAGGGAGCCCTGGGTGAAGCACCTATGTGATGTGAGAAAATAAATGTCTCTGCTCAAGGAACTTTGCCAGGTTAGAAAGGCTACACTTGCTCAGTTCCTATTAGTAAACATAGAAGCCAAAGAAATGGTCCTTTTTGAGCAGCTACCCAGGAGTGAAAGGCAATCTGCACAAGGCCCCCTTCTGGTCACACAATGCATCTTTCCCTAGGGTTCAGAGGCCTGACATTCTAGTTAGCTGGTTTCTACTTTTCACCAAGTCACCATGTCTAGCCTCCCATGAATAACCTGGGGCTTCTATGCTTTCATTTTGATGCTTTTTGATTTTTACTGAGGTTAGTTTTACTAAGGAATTATAGTTCTTGGACTGTGGTGGGTATAGAATATATGTAAATAAAAATGCAATGTATTTGTTCTCCCACAAAAGACAGCATAAAGATATCATTTCCTTTATGCATAATTTAATAATAAATACGTGTTTAATGTTCCACAGTCTTTTTTATTAAGTATATATATTCCAAGCTTTGCTGAATTGATTTTTTAAAATCCACTATTAGTTATTTTAATTATTGAGGTCACTGACAACAAGTGAAGGAGGCAGAATCAGTAGGTTTCCCGGTGAGATACATTGTAATAAAATCAAGTTGCAGCTGGCACAAACATCCTCAAATACTCATTCAACAGCCTCATTCAGCCACTCCCAATGCAGATTGTGTCTGTTCTGGGTCACTTAAAATTAAAACAAATGACAGGAATGAGACTGTTCCATGGGCTTCTCCAAAGCTTTAATAATGACAACTGGCTGCGTATTGAGCTTTATAAGGAAATTCTAGACTTGTTATGAGGCTTCTTCAGTGAAGCTATTCTGTTGAATCTCATAGCTACAACAATTTGCAGTCCGCTACATTTCAATGCTAGAGTAGAGACACTTATTTTTACCCTTTATGCTTAAAAATGACAAAGAAGAAATAAGACTTACATGTATTAAACAAATGCAGGCAGCTTAACATATAGCTGAAGACAATGATTCCCACAAAGGCCAAGAAATTCCTTCATGTAATCCTTTAATTAGTATGCCTGCTAGAATTCAGTCAATAAGACTTAAGAACTACAGTACATATAAACCCACATATGAACAAGCAAAACAAAGAAACTATTCTTATCCAGAGGCTTTGTAACAAGTATCTTAGTGTGACATGGAAACTGGTATGTTTCTTTAACTGTCAAGCCAATGATTGCCCCAGACTACTCCAGGATGATTGCAATTAGTTTTGATGGTAATGTATCCTACAAATTACTTGTACCTCTTCATTTCAGTAATCAAAACATTCAGTTCTCTGTTGCAAGAATGTATCCCAGTGCTAGTCTTCAAATATATGATTGCATATTTGACCCATCTAATTCATTTTGAGAATTTTCTTTACTAATTGTTCTGGCTTATAGCTAGTTGCTACCTCCCCCACCACACACACACACACACACTCCCAGAAAGAATTTTCAGGGGTAGCTGGATCTAGGAAGTGTGAATGTAGATATGAGAGTGTGATAACTTAATTAAACACTGACAGAATTACCATAGTTGTAATTGTGGATAATGGAAAGGTTCATTCCAAATGTGGGTTGGGTGGCTACAACCAATATGCTAATAGACTGTCTGGGATAAAAACAAAAGGTAGGCTTGCTGATGCTGATGATGGGGCTGCTGCTACCGCCTCCTTCCTCCCACCCAAAGAACTGTTTATTCTCTGCCAAGCCTCTCTGTCATGCAGCCTTGCCTTCGAGCCAGTAGGCTATGGACTGAAGCCTACAAACAATGGGTTAAAATTAAAATTTCTTCCTTCTGTGTGTTGAGTATTTGGCACTAGCAGTGAGAAAGTTAAACAAGATCTAGACTGAAATTCAAGAGCAAAGGGCCCCACTGAATGATTTTAAAAGTTTTAAGTTGGGCAAAATAGAAAGCTCCAATAAAGTTAAAACATAAACATGGACATTAGAAGAATTCAGCTATCAAAAAGGCCACCAATAAAAAGTCAAGCATTTTACAACAGGACAATAAAAAAAGTGGTCTGAGGAGATTACAAGAACTAGGAGGACTCTGTTTTGTATTCAAAGGTGAAAGACTTTTCCATGTTTCAGAAAGGCAGCTTTGTATAGAATTTGTTTCTCAGGTTTGGGTTTCTACAAATCAACAATTCAGGCTCTGGACTCCTACATCCCAGAAATAATAAAGCCTGGCTACTGCTCCATCTGGAAACAAACCTTGGCATAAAACACATGGTTTTGGTTTTAGGAACATGCAGAACCCTAGAGTTGTGGAATCAGGAAGGATTCCACCTGGCTTCAAGAAGGCCTGGGAAGCTAGACAGTGTGCCTCCGAGAAGGCATTGTGTGAAGCTATGACTGTGAAGTTGAAAGTGTATAGGAGACCAAAAAATATTGGAAAAGCCAGGAATGTGGATCAATAAAGGAAAGTTGTATGGAGTGAGTTAGGTTGGCCCCAGGGAGAAGCTATGAGAGCTACAACCACAAATAGTGTCACAGAGTGGAGACACCCAAGGTTTTTCAGGTTCATGTCCTGCCACAGAATCACAAAATTTAACATCTGGATTTTGGCTATGATCCCATTCCTTTCTATCCTCCTATTTCTACCTTTTGTAATAGGATTATTCACCTTGTCTCATTGTATATTGAAAGTCTTTAACTTTCTTTTCATTTTTATAGGTGCTTTCAGCTAAGAGTTTTCCTTAAATCTCTGAGAAGATGAGTTTATCAGTAATGCTGAAACTATTAGTAACTTAGTAATTTCTAGAGATAGACTAAATCCCTCCAAAGCCTCATATGCTCATGAGTGAGACTTTTCAGATGTGACTGAATCTAACATGTGTGACTATAAATCACCCAGATGTGATAATTGGATCAATTCATTGACTATATTAACATGGTTCTGTTTGTGACTGAATGGATTTACTGAAGTCTGAAGCCATGTTTGAATGTGGGAGGCACTACAGAGGCACTACAAAGAGTCTTGTACTAAGAATGCAATTAAAGCAGAAGGAAAATTCACTACTTCCTGCTTGTTATGCCATGGACTATTTCTTCTCTGCCATGCTGTCCTGCCTGCTGCCAGATGACTATAAACTGATACCTCTACAAACTGTGAGCTAAAATAAAGTTTCCTCCTTTAACTTGCACTTACTGGGTAATTTTGCAAATCAATGAGAAAACTAACTAAAACACAATGACTCTCCTCAGCGATACACTTAGTGGTTTATGCTCAACGTTTCACAGTAAATTTGTGGGAGCCTTGAGAGTGAACCTGAAATACTGGATGAATTTTGAAAAATTCGTAAGTTTTGTCTTTTCTTGTAAACTTATCCTTTGCCTCTTTATTCCTAGTCCTGATTATTATAAACTTATATGATCTCTTCTACCAAGGTCGACAGTGGGGTTTGGGGACCTGACTCAAATATTTGTGACTTACTTACTGTTAGTGTCTGTGATAGATTTCATTATTAAATGCATGTCCATGAAGGCTGTCTCTGAGTTGGGTTTCGGTATACATTCCAAAAGCTTCTGATAAGCTGTTTTAAAATATACACGTAGAACTCTTCCCATCCAGTTTCAAAGCCCTAGAGCCATATTCTAGGGATGTGTTGCAGCTAACCACCCGAAGGTTTTGAACTCCACCCAGCCAGGCACAAGACCGTGGTGCCATACTCCTGTCACGTGTCCTCACTAGCTTTATAGCTCTGCCCAGGTTCCAGAGTAACCCATCAGGGGAACATTAGAGAAGCTTCACAAATCCAGAGGTACCAAGCCTTGCCCAGCCCAGAGCTCTAGAGCCATCCATCAGGAAGCTACCAGCCTAGCTGATGGTCTTGGAGATTTTGAGCACTGTCTATAACAGCACAAAGCTCAGATCCATAGTTTAGGGGTGTGTCCCAATTAGCTCCTTTAGTCCCAGAGGTTCTAAACTCCACCCAGCTAGGAGCAAGCATACTGCAGAGGTGCATCCGGACTAGCTGCCTGGGTCCTGGAGATTTTGAACTCCACCCAGCCAGGCACAAGGCCCTGGCACCATTATCCAGGGGTGCATCATGTGTAGCCACCTGGGTCCTAGAGATCACAAACTCTGTCCAGCCAGATGCAAGATACTGGTTCAGGAATCTGTCACAGCTAGCAGCCTGGGCCCAAAGGTTCTGAACTCCATCCTTCCAGGAACAAGGGTCTCAGTGCCATACTCTGGTGGGGAATCCCTGACAACTGCATGGAGGAACTGAGATCTTCCCAGCCAAGTATCCCAACACAAGGCATCAGGGAAATTCCCGGCAAGCCTCACAGGTCACAGAGGTACCAAGCCCTGCCCAATCCAGAGCCCCAGAGCCATCCAGTGAGCAACCAACCTACCTGATGGGTACTGAAAATTTCAAGCTCTTCCCATCAGAGCACAAATCTCTGGCACCATAGTTTGGGCATGATCCCAGCATGACCCCACATAGGCATTGGAGGTCTGAAGTTCTACATAACCCAGAATCCCAGTGCAATCCATTAGAATGGTGCTTGGATAGCTGCACAGTTACTAGAAGAAAATGACAGAATGAAAGATCAAGATGAAATCATAGTCCTCCAGCCCACCAAGCACAAAACCAGGAAACATTGAAATGGAACACATTGGAAATTGCACAACTAGACTTTCTTACGTGATAGCAACTTAAGTAAAGAAACAACTCCAGCAAATAAATAAGAAAAGAGAAACAACGCTATGAAGGATAGAGGAAATCAGATTAGAAATAATCTCTCAGGTTAAAAGAGAAATGAGAATCATGAAAGAAATATTAAGTGTAACTAAAAAAGATCTAGATTTTAAAACTAGAGCTACATAAGAAAATCATGGAAACTTTGAAATAATTATATAAAGGCAGAATTAGAATGCATGAAATAGTTCAAAGTGATACTCAGGAAATTAAAATTTCCATTGGAAGCTGACAAACCAGCTTGAACGAAACTGAAGATAGACTCTCAATTGAAGACTGAGACCTTGAAGACAGGATGGAAGCTTATGATTATGAAAGAAGAGGTCTCTTAAAAATAACAAGGAACCAGAAAACAATGCAACAGCTACAAGATGAGTCAAAGAGAAACAAAAAAAAGACCGATAGATGTCATAAAATGGTATGATTTCAACTCACCAAAAAAAAAAAAAAAACACAGACTGGCAGAGAGGATTAAGAAACAAAATCCAACAATATGCTATGTAAAAGAAACACATTTAACTCAAAAGGAAACCATAGACTCAAAGTCAAAGGATGGGACATAATACTCCATGCAACAGGAACTAAGAAAAAAGTGAGAGTTCTATTCTGTTTGCAGACAATGTGAACTTCAAACCAAGAATGATCAAAGACGTAAAGAAGGTCACTACATACTTGTCAGGGTAAAACTTCAATGCGAAGAGATTACAATCATAAATATATATTCACCAAATATAGCAGTACCTGTCTATGCAAGAAAAATCTTTATAGAAGTGAAAAATCAAATATGCAATAATATAGTTATAATAGGGGATCTTTACACCCCATTGTCACAAGGACACAAATCTATCAAGCAAAAAATCAGCAAATAAATGACAAAAGCGAATCAAACTTGTGAACAAATGGACCTAGTAGATATATAGAGAGTATTCCAACCAGTGACAGAACACACATTCTTCTCTTCTGCACATAGATCATTCTCTGAAACACTCATATACTAGCCCACAGAACATGCTGAAGGAAATGCAAAGGAATTGAAACAATCCCCCACATAATCATTTGATGATAGCACAATAAAGACAGAAATTAATGACAAAAACTTCCACAAGAACTACATAAAGGTATGGAAATTAAACAGCACTCTTCTAAAAAGGCAATGGATCACAGAAGAAAGTAAAGAAGTTAAACAATGTCTACAACCAAACAAAAATGCAAATGCAACTGAGCAGAACCTGTGGAACACAATGAAAACAGGCCTCAGAGGGAAAATTATAGCCATGATTTCCCACATCAGGAAAATGGAACAAACAAACAACCTAATTCTGCATCTCATTGTTCTAGAAAAAGAAGAGCAAGTGAATCCCAAAGTCCACAGAAAGGATGAAATTATAAAGATAAGAATTAAACCAATAGACAAGTATTGTGAAAATAACAAGATATACTATGCTACCTATTACTGTTATCCCAGTTTCCTGCTCTGAAATTCTGTACCAGTTTCAATGCATTGTCTCAATTGGCTTTGTTCTGTCTTGTTTTGTTGTATTGTACTATCTTCAAAATAAAAAAATAAGAAATCAATGCAACTGAAAGTAACAAAACAATGCAAAGAATTAATGAATCAAAGAGTTGACGCTTTAAAAGAATAAATAAAATTGCGAATCTCTAGAAAACCTCATCAAAATGAAAGAAAAAACTCAAATCCATTCAATAAGAAATGAAAAGGGCAAAATCACTGCAGAACCTGTGGAAGTACAGAAGATCATCAAGACCTACATCAAAAACTTCTGCTCTCATAGGTTCAATGCCACAGAAGAAATGGGCATATTGCTAGAAACATGTGAATTATCAAAGTTGGAACAATAAGATGTAAAAGTGTTGAAAAACCCAATTTCAGTTAATGAAATGGAAAACATAATTAGATCAGTACCAAAAAGAAAAGCCCAGGTACTGACAGATTCTACAGTACATTTAGGGAAGACGATGCCAACACTCCACAAACTCCTCCATAAAATTGATAGGGAACCAATTCTCCCTAACTTATTCCTGAAAGCAAGTACTACCCTAATACCACAACCAGAGAAAGATACAGCCAAAAAAAAATTGCAGGCCAATCCTCCTAAAGAACATAGATTAAAAATGAATACTCAGTACAACACTGGCAAACAGAATGCAGCAAATCATCAAGATAATTATACACCATGGTCAAGTAGGATTCATTTCAGGAATACAGAGATGATTCAACATACACAACTCAATAAACATAATACACCATATCAACAAAGCCAAAGACAAAATCACAAGAACATCTCAGTAGAGGTAGAAAAATCTTTTGATGATCAACACTCATTCGTGATAAAATTCCTAGAGAAAATTAGAATAGATATCTTTATCTCAATCAGATAAAAGCCATATATGATAAAACAACAGCCAACATCTTATAAAAGGACAAAAACTGAAAGCTTTCACCCTAAAATCAGGAACAAGACAAGGATATCAATTATCAACACTCCTATTTAACATAGTTCTAGAAATATTAGCCAGAGAAATTAAAAAAGAGAGGGAAATAAAAGGAATAAAAATAGAAAAGGAAGAATTTAAATTATCATTATTTTCAGATAACATGATACTCTACATAGAAGGCCTCAAATCTTTAGTGAAAGACTTCTAGGTGTAGTAAACAAATTCAGTAATATAGCTGGATACAAAACCAACACTGAAAAATCAATAGCATTCCTGTACACAAACAGCAAATTCACTGGGAGAAAAATAAAAGAAGCCATGCCCTTTAACATCCAAAAATGAAATAATTAGGAATCAATCTAACAAAAGAAGTAAAAGATCCATACATTGAAAATTATATTACTCTGAGAAAAGTAATCAAAGAGGATTTCAGAAAATGGAAAGCCATTCCTTATTGATGGATATGATACAACACTGTGAAAATGGTCTTTTTCCCAATATTTTTATACAGAATAAATAAAATTGCGAATCTCTAGAAAACCTCATCTAGGTGTAGTAAACAAATTCAGTAATATAGCTGGATACAAAACCAACACTGAAAAATCAATAGCATTCCTGTACACAAACAGCAAATTCACTGGGAGAAAAATAAAAGAAGCCACGCTTCATATATATATATATATAATTTAATGCAATTACAATCAAAATATCACTAGCAAATCTCACAGATTTAGAGATTCTTCCTAAAATTCATCTGGAATCAGAAGAGACCTAGAATAGCAAAGGCGATTCTGGGCAACAAAGGCCATGCAGAAGACATCACAATCCCCAATTTAAAATTATACTACATTGTTACTGTGATAAAATCAGCATAGTATTTGAATAAAAACAGATGTGAATATCAGTGAAATAGATTAGAAGATAGAGTCACAACTACAAACACACTGAGTCAACTTATCTTAGACAAAGGGGCCAAACATGTTCGCTGAAAGAAAAATAGCCTTTTTAATCACTGACACAGGAAAAAGTGGCTTTTCTTGTGCCGAAAAACAAAACTACATCCATGTCTATCACCATGTACTAAAGTCAAAATGAATCAAAGATCTAATTATTAAAACAGAAGCACTAAATCTGTTGGAAGGCAAAGTAGGTAGAAACAAGTAACACATGGGGGTAGGCAGAGAATTAATGAAAAAAGATCAGTCTCAAGGGGAAATACTTCCTAGAATCAATAACTGAGATTTCATCTTATTGAAAGTATTTTGCATGTCAAAAGAAGTTTCCAAAGTAATAAAAGCAAAATTTATGAGTTGGGAAAATACCTTAGCCACTGTACCTCAGACAAAAGACTCCTACCTAAAATATAAAAATAATTTTAAAAATCAGACCCCAAAAATTCAATGACCCAAACCAAAAATGGGCAATTGAGATTAATATACACTTCTCAGATGAAGAAATACAAATGGAAAATTAATACATAAAAAATATTCAGCATCATTGATCATTAGAGAAATGCTTCTGGACAGTTTCCAAGAAGAATCGAAAATATCTTACCACAGAGATATAAATGCACTCATTTTTATAGCAGCACAATTTGTAACAGCCAATCTCAGAAAAAACCCAAATACCTTTAAATGAAGAATGGATAACTGCTCAGCTATAATGATATATTGGAAGGAGGCTTTTATAAGTAAATGAAGGCAAATTGAGACCATACTCATAAGCGAAATAAATCAAACTCGCTTGTGTAAATATCATATTGACTCTGTAGTGTAAGAAACTGAAAGAGCAAAAAAGACCCAAAATCTACAATAAATATTGTGTAAGAGTAAGAAATTGCTCTAAGGGCAAAGTAACTGGGATAGGAGAAAGGATGAAAGGAGAGAAAAAAGTGAAAGACATAAATTTGCATATGCATACATAAGATAGATAAGATGACTATACTACTAACTCTATTAGTTCTTGGAAAAGGAGTTAATACTCATATGATTAGATCAATTTTGATTCCTACCTCTGATAATCTAAGCAACCCTTTTGAAGGTAATAATATGCAATATTAAAACCATTGTTAAATTCCTATCATCTTGTTTTGAAAACCTATACTTTTGTTGTTCTAGGATTGTTGTTGTTTGCTTGTCTCTCTTTTTCTGTGTGTTTTTCTTTACTGTGTCTTTTTTGTCTTAAATAGAAATAAAAATATAGAAGTATTCCCCTTCTTTTGTTGTTACCTGTTCGATAGTTTCATAACTGACAATACCTTACCTTTTCTTCTGAAATAGAAGTTAAAAATTTTCTCTTCTCTTTCTTTAGTTAGGGTTTTAAGGTTTCTAGTTAAGGTCTGTATGAAGACCACTTAATCCCTAGACTTTTGGACACTGCGTTCCAGGGTAGAAATTGCCAACCTACTTTTTACAGAATACATTCTTTCTCATCAGAAGTACAGGAATAGGAACTGGATGTGGTGTCACATGCCTGTAATCTCAGAGTCTGAAGGTTGAGGCAGCCTGTGCCCCACAAACCTACCCCAGAGATCTCATTTCCAGTAAAATTGTTCTGACTTGGAGAAATATGGTCACAGTGTTATATACTAGGTCTCTCTCTCTCTCTCTCTCTCTCTCTCTCTCTCTCTCTCTCCCTCTCTCTTTCCCCATCTCCCTCTCCTTCTCCCTCTCTCTCTCAATCTCACTCTCACTCTCACTCTCCCTCTCCCTCTCACTCTCACTCTCACTCTCACTCTCACTCTCACTCTCACTCTCACTCTCACTCTCCCTCTCACTCTCCCTCTTCCCCATCTCTTTGAACCAGGACCCTAATATACAGTTCAGCCTGACCTGAACTCACTATGTATTCCAGGCCTTCACTCAAGGACTCTTCCTTGGATGAGGAAGAAGAGGTAGTGGTAGAGAAATGGAGCTTTCAACAGGCCCAGAAGAGTTGGTTATCCCATATCAGGTGTTGTAGGGCATGGATCGAATGTGGATATCTGCAGTGAAGAGCTATTTGGGGGCAACCTTCCCATAGAATTTCTGTGACAGATACAGTGTGCCTATGAAATCTAGAAATCATAGTTTTACAAACCCAGCAAGAGTCCCCACATTTAGGGTCTGGTATATCATCATTAAAAACCTGAATGCAAAGTATTTCTCATCAATTCTCTTTCCTTTTTTTAATATGAAGAGACAATATTTACTTAAACAGAGCTCAGTGGGGTAACCATGTTATCCTCAGGGTGCATCCAGAGGAAAGGGAAGAAGGGACCAAATAAGATTTGCTCAGTGGTACTCCCACACCTTCACTTCACTCTTTGGTCTGCACTGCTGATAGCCACCTAGTGAACTATGTTGTGAAAATCCAAGGAGGTAACAAGAGTTCTTGTGCATTGAGTGTGTTCATGCATTGATTATTCTTCTAATCCCATACAACTATGGTCTTGTCTTCAGCACAACTCAAAATAAATTTCCCCCCAGACTGTAACTCCATATACCTAGTAATCATGGTCCAAAAGAGTCATAAGGCACATGCCAGTACTGACATTCCACATCTTAATAGTTTTTTGCATACTTGCCACTTTTTTATTTGTTTTTTGTTTCAGATCCTATTGCTTCAGGGATGGAAAAATATAAGCTTTCTGGAGCCCTTGAAATGAATTCTACCACAATTATCTGCCTGGCTTAGTGGTTTTTTTCCTATGTCTGACTAGAATGTCTTTCACTATTCTTTCCAGGGTTTGTTTGGTGATCATGAAGTTCTTCAGCTATTCTTTGTCATGGAAGTATCATATTTCTGCATCCATTCTGAAGAGCAGTTTGGCAGGGTACATCAGTCTGGGCTGGAAGTTTTTTCCTTTAGATTCTGAAAAACTTCACTCCATGCTCTTCTTGATTTCATTGTTTGTGCTGCGAAGTATGCTGTGATTCTGAT
Source organism: Cavia porcellus (assembly GCF_034190915.1). NCBI lineage: Eukaryota > Metazoa > Chordata > Mammalia > Rodentia > Caviidae > Cavia > Cavia porcellus. The sequence continues at coordinate 22,110,280 of NW_026947499.1, forward strand.
AGGTTTTTCTTTCTCTTCTCTCTAATAGCTCTGTCTCTTTTCTCTAATAGCTTTTACTATTCTGTTCTTATGTTGGATTTCTGTGATGTTAATTATTAAATGTCTGGGTGTAGTTTTATTTTGATTTTGGTTATTTGGAGTACTATATGATTCACTGATCTGTATGTAAGTTTCCATTCTCATGTTTGGGAAATTTTCAGCTATTATTTCTATAAATAGCCTCTTGGTATCATTGTGTTGTTCCCTTCTTTTTCATTTATCACTGTCAATCTTATATTGTTTTTCTGTGCATCATCTTGAAGCTGTTGAATTGTTATTTCCTGATTCCTTGTTATTTTTAAAAGATCTTTCCTTTCCTGTTTACTAGCTTCAATCTTGTCTTTGAAGTCTGAAATTCTATCTTCACTTTTCCTGAGGTGGTTTTGCCAACTTTCAATGGAATTTTTGATTTCCTGTATAACTCTTTGTATCTGCTTTATGCATTCTATTTGTTTCTTAGATTGTTCATTCAGGGTTTCCATCTTTTTGCAATTGTCCTCTAATCTTTTAGCTATGTCTTCTCTAGATATCTTTAGCATTTCTTTCACTATGTTTATCATTTATTCTTTTACCCGAAAGATTATTTCTGTTTTAAGTTGTTTTATATCTTTCCAGAGTTGTTTCTTTATTTCAGTTGATATCATTTCATGCATTTTAGGCATATGGCTTATGTTTTCTTCTGTGTGCATGGCTCCTAGGCTTTCTTGGGAGGGGCTTGAGATTTGAGGCTGAATTTTTGTCTTTCATTTTGTCATTTTCCTATAAATCTGGATTGCAAGGGATGTTGCAAAGCTTCACCCAGGCATGCTGGAAATCACCTCTTGTGCACACAGCTCCCCAGAACTGATTGCAGGTCACTGGGCATGGCTCAGTCAGGCCTTCAGGGACCTCCCATGTATTCTGTGGTGGTCGATGACACTGGGCAGGGTCCTAACCACTGGGAGCAAAGGTCCAAAGCTCTCCCCAACCACAAGGGCACTGGAAGTCACTTTGTGAGCCCTTGGCTCCAGGGGTTTAATGGAGGTGGCTAGGCATGGCCCAGTAAGGCCTGCAGGATGTCCTGTGCCCCCAAGTATGTTTCAGGAAGCTGGTCAGGGTCCTAAAAGCTGGGAGGGGTGGTCCAAAGCTCTACCTGAGTGAGCTCAGACACACAGGAAATCACCTGGCCCACCCTCAACTCCAGGGGCTCAAAGAGGTGGCTAGGGGTGGCCTAGTTAGACCTGCGGGATCTCCTGTGCCTCCTAGGGTTGTTCAGAAAGCTGAGTGGGGTCCTAACCACTGTTTGTGATGATCCAAGTCTCTCCCAGAGCAAGCACTGCCCTTTATAATTTACACTGTCTTATTGTGACTAATCTTATTTGAATCTGGTTTGTTAGATTGCTGCTTTGTATTGACTGATTTTATTGAAATCTCTTATGATTCATATTATCAAGTCTGAGTATAGGCAACTATCCTGAAGATGACAAGATTCACTAGGATATCCAATCTGGTTTGACTATTACCTGCTTTTGAATTCTTATAATTAACATCTCCAATGTTTTGTTTTTATTAATATTTTTATGTACTGCTATGTTCAATTATACTATGCCTGATGACATAGACAATTCTATTGAAGATAACAAGAGGCATCAATGTAACCACTGTAGATCACTTTGTGTTGTGGTTTATATGACTTTTTTTGTTTCATGTTTGTATAGGAATTTGTTTTGTTTTGCTTTGTTTTGTTTTTCCTTCTAATATAGAAAGGATAAATATACATGTAGCAACTCATGCATGCATAGAACTTCTAAACAGTTTATGAGAACTGATTATATAATGCATGATGAAATGAACAACTACTTTAAAGAAAAATAGACACTACAGTACCCCGTGCTTATTCTGTAGCATCATGATGTCAAATCCAACAATACTATTTTTCTTTGTTCAGAATTATTTTAGTCTGCTTTATTTTGTTTAATTTCAACATACATGAAGTGATAGACAGCTATTTTGAGGAGAATGAGAGACACTCTGACAGCCATTGTTGACTTCCTTATTGTCTGGTCTTGAAGACCTAAAATGCTCTCATCATCCTGTTCTGATCAGTTTTATACTATGTTGCTTTGTGTGAATTCACTGTATGGGAAGACATGGAAAACTATTTGGAAGAAAACAAGAGACAAATATGATAGCTAGTGAAGATCTCTGGTTGTATTGCTTTGAAATCTGTGTATCTTACATTGCTTTCTTACATTCTGTTTTGTTGTGTTTAACTTTACCCTATTTAAAATTTTTTCCTTGTAACCCCTAACTACAATAGACATGCTTCTGTATTTTTGATGAAATACCATTGCTATTCTTTCAGTATCATTATTGCACTCTTTAAATTAGTCTTGTTCAAGCTATGTCTAAATACCAAAGAGTTTTCTACTCTTTTATATTTATTTATAAAATATTCTAGATGATTTCTGAATTTGTCTTCTGTAATATAATTATCAGAAAAAAGTGAACATTTCAAAAATTTTAATAATTTTTATGTAAATGCAATTGGTCAATTGATATATCAAATAATATTTGTATTGTTTCTTAACATTAGTTTTTCTTACTCAAAAATATCATGCATGCAGGTACATAATGTTCACTGCTCTTCAAGTAACAAGTGATTCTTGGTGCAATGGAAAGTTTGATTCAAAGCTAGATCCAAAGAACATGGTAAGGAGCTTTTATTGCTTCAGTTCTCCATTCTCACCTTGTTGAGTTATGAAGCATTTTCATTGAAAGGAAAAGAGGGGTGTGTGTGTGTGTGTGTGTGTGTGTGTGTGTGTGTGCATGTGTGTGTGTGTGAGAGAGAGAGAGACAGAGAGACAGAGAGAGACAGAGAGGGAGACAGAGAGACAGAGAGAGATTTCAGAAATACCTCCATATAAAGTTTCAAATGAATGATATCTAGGAGAGCTTCAGACCCTTAGTTGCTCATAAGCCATTAAGAAATTGGGTAGCACATGAAAACAAGGCAAAATCACTTTATTATGGAAATACAAATCAAAACTACAGTGCAATACTATTCACTGACTACTATGATAGGTTACCAGCAGAAGAAGATAATTAATGTTGTAAGAATGTTAAATTAAAACCCTCATACATTGCTCATGGGAATATGATATGATCATGATTGAAAGTGTTCTGATATTTTCTCAAAAACTTACTATATATTCAAGAATATCCTCTCTCCGAGTCTACCCAAAAGAAACATACTGTTCTTAAAAAGATTGGCATGCAAATGATCATAGTGCACTACGTTTGGTTGCCAAAACATAAACATCATAAATATAAAATAGATGAGAAATACACTTTAGATGGAGTTCCGATAAACATGGTGGATAGATAAGAGTATATTACAGAGTCTTCCAGAGATAATCATCTTAGATGCCAAAATATCACAGCATGGAGAGTCCTAGATAGAGGGAGAGGGATCCTGTTGACCCAGGAAGAAACTAAGGTGAGAGGAACCAATCAAATATGAAGTCCTGGTGCTACTATTAGAACAGTTAAAAGTTTGGTGCTCGCACTGCAGTGCCTGAACTAACATGGCCATGACTTACTAAGCTGCCCAAATTCCCACCATTTAAACTCACTGGAGCCACAGTCACACCAAGGTCAGATGTTGGAGGACCCAATGAAGAACTGAGTGGCAGGGGAACTGCATCAACCTATGATGAGTGCCGGGAATAAATCCCTTCCATGTAAAAGGGTGTCATTCCAACAGGCCATCACGGAACCAGGCAGGACTGGCAAGAACAAGGAACAGCATTGGCTTCAGTCAGTTGTTCCCTTCCCAGGTGGAATTGGTGGGGTGTGTTTGGCCTGGGTCACACCCCTGGCTAAGACCCAATATGTTGTCCCAAACCAATTCCCTATGCACGACACTCACTAACACAGTGAAGGTCTCAGCAGGTTGACTGACCCAGAGGAGAGGGGCCAGAAATGCCACCTCTGCCCCATAGTAGCACACTGGAGGGCACAGGATCACTTAGCCAATTTGCTTCAGAAGAACTGTAGCCAACAAAGAAAGAAACTGGGACCTCCTGTATACCCCTATATGGAAGAAACAACAAAAAAAATGAGAAGGGGAAGCAACAAGAGAAAGTCCCCAGCCCCCAAACCTGAGAATATTGATCCAGGAAAGGTAAATACAAGGTGACTGAGGACAGCAAACATGCAATATCAGACATGCCAACGGTGGACATAAAGAGATATCTTCAGAACCTCATAGACAAGTTCAAAAGTGAAATATTTAACCAAGTAAAGCAAGATATAAATAGATTAATAAAAGTAATACTAAGCACTTCATAAGAAGACACAGACGGAAGAATGGAGGAACACAAAAAAAGGAGAGAATCATTTGATGAAGAATATAAACAATACATAGAATACATGAAGCAGATTCAAAGAGATTACCAGGAAATTAAAAACTTCATTGAAAGTTGGCAATACTGCTTGAAAGAAACTAAGGATAGATTATCCAAACTGGAGGCCAGGTTTGCAATGTGAGATCATGAAAGGAAAAATGCCTTAAAAGCAACAAGGAAACATACAAATACAAAGGCTAGAAGACAACAAGAGATCTATAACTTAAGAATAAAGAATGTGAATGAAGAAGCAGGGGTACAAACAAAAGAACTACAAAGGTTATTCACAGAAATAATTAAGGAAAACTTCCCAAACATAAGAAAAGGAAATGATATTCACCTGTATGTGACATACAGAATCCCAGCTACCTACCACCAAAACAGAACTACACCCAGGCATGTAATAATCAATATCCCAGAAATTCAATATAAGAACATATTATTAAAAGTTATCAGAGAGAAGAAACAGATTACTTATAAAGGAAAACAAACCAAAATCACAGCAGATTCTCAGCATAGATGATCAAATCAAGAAGAGGTGGAGAAAAGTATTCCAAGCCCTTAAAGAAAATAACCTCCAGCCAATATTTATGTACTATGAAAAACTGTCTCTAGAAATTAATAAAGAAACAAGATGCTTCCAAGACAAAGAGGAACTGGGGAGATTTGTGACTACCAATTTAACTCTACAGAGAATACTGGAGGACATTCTAGAGACAGAGAAAAGCACCAGGATTCCAGGAACAGTGACAAAGAGGCTTCAATGAATGGAGCAAAAGTGAAATGAAGAAGACTAGCAGACAACTGATGGCAAAAAAAGAACACAACAGAAATGATGCAGAGAATGTTGGCTATAGTCTCTAATATAGATGGCCTTGATACACTAAATAAAAAAAGAGAATCACAGACAGAGTATATCAGGAGGTAGGGTCCACCGAGATGCTCTTTATAGGAAATATAATTAACCTGAAAAAGGGTATATGGGACTTCAGAGAACATGGCATACAGATAGCAGCAGCTACGGAGGCTCTCTGAAAGACCCAACTTAGAATTCAGGAATTGTGTGGAGTAAGGAATCATAAGCAAGAGGAGATATGCCCTGCTGATGCAAGAATGAACTGGGCTGAGAGAAACCAACTGGGAATGCAATCCTGGTGCTATAACAGGAACAGAAAAACCTCAGTGTGGAAGGTGGAGCCTGCGCCATTGGAAGCTGTGATTTGGGTTTCCCGCTGCTGCTGCTGTGTCTACATCAGCTCGGCAGGGAGAGAGAGATGTGTGAAAACTGTGATAATGGGAATCAGTGAACAGAGTTGAAAGCAGGATGGGCAGGGAGCTGTGCATCGACCTGCAGTGAGTGAGAGAAACTGGGACTCTTCCATGATCTAGGAGACTCCAACGGAGGACATTCTGGGACCAGGCAACTTGTGGGAACAGGGCGCTGTAGTGACTTCAGTCACGTATCCCCCTCTCAAGCGGGATTAGTGAGCAGTGCCTAGCCTATGTGATGCTGCTGGCTGAGACCCAGTAGGCTAGCACAACCCAGGTCCCAGCACCTGAAGGTAGGTTGACCTGGAGGGGTGGGCCCCGCATTGGCTGCCCCATCTGCAACTTCCTGGTCTGCTGCAGTGGGCGGGAACACCTAGCCAGCACAATTCAAGCAGACTGTGACCAACAGGGAAGGAAGCTGGGCCTCCTATATACGCTTGCATATATAAGCAACAAAGAATATGGGAAGAGGGAGCAACAAGAAAGCCTCCTTGGCCCTGAATGCCAAGAAAGAGGCAATAGCAGACACAGCACCAATAGATATAAAGCGCTATCTCCAGAGCCTCATAGACGAGTTCAGGAAGGAAGTTATTAATGACCTGAAGCTAGACATAAGCAGAATAGTTAGAGAAATGCTAAACACCACTCAAGAAAAAACAGATGGTGGAATGGAAGAACAGAAAGAGAGGAGAGAATTGTTTGATGGAGAAAATAGAGAAAGCATAGAATATGTGAAGCAGGTTCAAAGAGATTACCAGGAAACTAAAAACTCTATCGAAAACTGGCATAACAGCATGAAAGAAACTAAGGACAGATTATCTGAACTGGAGGGCAGATTTGTAATATGGAAGCATGAAATGAAAAACTTAAAAATAACAAAGAAATAAACAGCAATGATACAAAGACGAGAAGATGATAAGAGGATCTATAATTTAAGAATTAAGAACATAAAAGAAGAAGTAGGGGCACAAACAAGGGGACTACAAAAGCTATTCACAGAAATAATCCAGGAGAATTTTCCTAATTTAGCAAAAGGTAAAGACACTCAGTTATATGAAGCATACAGGACCTCAGCCACCTACAACCCAAACAGAGCTAGACCCAGGCATATAAAAATCAAAATTCCAGAAATCCAATACAACAACAGAATATTAAAAGCCGTTAGAGACAAGAAACAGATCACTTACAAGGGAACACCCATAAGAATTACAGCAGACTTCTCGGCACAAACCATCAAATCACGAAGAGCGTGGGGGGAAATAATTCAAGCTTTGAAAGATAATAATCTCCAGCCAAGATTGATATATCCTGCACAACTATCCCTGGAAATTGATGAAAAAACAAGGTGCTCCCAGGATAAAGAGGAACTAGGGAAATATGCAACCACCAATTCAACTCTAGAGAGAATACTGCAGGACGTTCTAAAAAAGAAAAATACAAAGAATCCAGAAATAGTTGCAGAGAGGCCACAATGAATGGAGCAGAAAACAAAATGAAGAAGACAAACTGACAATTAATGACAGAAAAAGAGCTCAACAGAAATGAGGCAGAGAAGATTGGATGGTAGGAACAGCTATTTTAGTGAAAATGACATCATAATAGGTAATACTGATTTAGTATCATTTTGTTTTGAAGTCTCATCAAGCTTCTGTTCTTCTGTCTCCATTGGTCTAAACAGATTGTATCTTATTGGATTTTATTATATGTGATAGTACAAACAAAAACTTTTATAGACAAGGAGATTATACAGAACCATTGTTCATTTAGTTGATTCTAAATACCCTGTAATACTGTCATTCTCTTAAATGGTCTTACATTGTTTTAATATACTTGATGCTACAGTATACGAAGTTATACTCAAAGATTTCAAGGAAAGAGACAATATGGTAACTAGTTTTATGTCGGGATTATCTTGTGGTGAAACACTATTTTGCTTAAATGGTTATGTTTTGATCTGCACTGTATTGCTGTTATGCCCTCTTTTATCTCAATCTCCATTTTATTATTTACTTTTTTATTTTTATCTTTTTAATTAAGGGAAAAATAAACAAAATAGCAGGATATATTATAGTAACCCACTTTGACTTTCCATTATCTTGATTTAAAGCCCTGTGTTGCTCTCACCATCTTGTTTTGACTGATGTTCCTCTATTTTGTTTTGCTTGATAGTACCAGGTTCAAAAGATTAGGCAACAGCTGTAAAGATAATGGGATTCATTACGGTGCCCATTCTGGTTGATTATTATCTACTCTTGAAGAACTATGTCTCCAATGTTTTGGTTTTGTTGGTCTTATTCTTTACTGTTTTTTCAATTTTATTATAACTGATGATATAGGCAATTCTATTAGAGATAGCAGGAGGCATTATGGTAACCACTGTTGATCACCTTGTATTCTGTTTTTACATCATGTACTCTGTCCATCCTTTTGATTTGACTGACTCTGTTGTTATGTCACATTTGATTTTATTCTCTTCAAAGAGAAAAGTAATAAGAACTTTGGAGTAATAAAACCCAAAATGTAAATTGTCATTGTAAAAAAGAGAGGAAAAGAAAGTGCTCTAAAGGATACAACTGCATGTATATTTAAGCATATTAGATAGATAACCCATATTAATGAGTTTTTGTTGGATCGTTGAACAGAACTGTTTGCAGTCTCACCATTGGAATGTCTACTTTGTAAGCTTTAATTTTGTAACTTGAACAACTATTTCTAAGATGACAATATGTAATCTATTAACTAGTGATTTCCTACTGTTTATTTTTTTCGGTAAATCTGTATAACTTGTACCCTTTCTCTGCTTTTTTTTCTCCTTAAATAAAATTTTTTAAAAAGGGTATATGGACTGAAAATCAAATATGAGAAAAAACTCTCTATGTGACAGGGAACTAGAGAGTAATAGGGGCAAATAAACCAGTATTTATGGATAGGTTGGGAAGACAGGCTTTAATAGGTAAAGGAATACAACTAACGGTCAAGTCCAGGAGGGAGAAGGTTTGAAACAACTAAAGCAAGTTGCACTCCCCCCAGTTTAAAACCAAGGGTTTTGGTGAGACCCAAAAATGCTCAGTGCACCCTGGGGGAGTGAAAAGGGAGGAATAGTCTTTTAAAAGATGGCATAAGATATTGTTAATAGTGTATCAGGGGTTACTTGCATTACTCTGCTTAGATAGAATATGTTCTGTCCCAGTTTGTCTACATGCACTAGATCTGAGGGTACAGATAGCTATACCAAAAAATATCAGATATATCACAGTAATCATCTTTAATTTCTCATTAAGTTAATCAAGAGCCCTGTCTAACTTATACTGTTTTATCGTGACTGATCTTAGTTAAATCTGGTTTGTTTGATTGCTGTTTGATATGGACAGATTTTATTCAAAAGTGATATGATTGATAGTATCAAGTCTGAGAGTATAGGCAACTACACTGAAGATGACAAGATTCACTACAATACCCATTCTGGTTTGATTACTACCTGTTTTTGTAGTTTTACAATATCTACAAAGTTGTGTTTTTATTAATACTGTTATATACTTATATATTCAGTTATACTATGTTTGACAATATAGCCAATTCTATTGAAGATAACAAGAGACAACACAGTAACCAAGGTAGAACTCCTTGTACAATGGTCTTATATGTCTTGTTCATTTCATGTGTTTATAGGAATATGGTTTTTTTGTCTTGCTTTGTTTTGTTTTTCCCTCTAATATAGAAAGGATAGAAATGCATGTTAAGACTCATGAATGCAGATAACCTATAAACAATGTACAAGAACTTATCTTCTAAAGAATGATGAAATGAACAAATATGGATAACTGTATGTATGTTTAAATGTGTAGGATTTATAACCATATTACTAAGTTTTTGTTGGAGAGTTGAACAGAACTATTTTCAGTCTTACTGTTTGAATCCCCACTTTATATGTTCCACTTCTGTATCTTGAACAACTATTTGTAAGAGGACAATATGTAAACATCAACCAGTGATTTCTTACTGTTTATTTTTTATTTGAAAGTATATATCATTTCTACCCAATTTATGTTTTGTTTAGTCTTTCTTTAAATAAAATTTTTAAAACAGAGAAATACACTTTAAAATTCTGCTCTTTATGAATTAATGTAGAATTATTTGATAATACAAATGAATAGATCATTCATTTACCAAAATAAATTCTTATATATCATTAACCAAAGCACCTCAGTAGTTTTGTGTATTACTAGGACTTAGTAGATACACTTTTAATTCATGGAAATATTTATTTAATGCACAACAAATTTCATAGCTATTATAAGATCATAGTAAAATTGAAGACAAAGGTAGTTCCAAATTCCGTCATGTATACTTTAGAATGCTAAGGATACTTTGAAAAATGGGCCCTTAGGCAATTTCTTTGCTATTCAAACATAACAAGATGTAGAACACAAGAGTACATGGTATAACCTACTAAACACTGAGGCTATTTAATAGGACCATTTGCTTCCAAGGTAAAACCTGCATACTCTCTATCAATTCTATCTGTATTTCCCAGTGCAGGGTAAAAAGTTGTGGGTTGATTGTTGATCTAATTTGATTGGAAATATTTACAAGAATGGGCTTATCAAGTTTCTCAGATTGTCTACTTTCTCATAAATCCAATGAGAATTGGAAACTAGGTAACTTTGGAGGCTGTCCCATGAAATGGGATGTTAAGAGTCCCATGAATTGTCCTATCTCTTATTAATCAAGTTGAGTAACTGTTATCAAAACTATCTTTTATTAAATAAAACCTTGCATGAGAAACTATACAAGAGTGACAGGGAGGAATGGCTGGAATCAGTGTTCAGGCACCTGGATAACATGGGGGAAGTTGGGGTTAGCTTACATTATATTCTAAATATTTGTGTTCTCTCAAAATTCTTACGTTAAAATTCTAGCCCCAAGATGAAAAAATTAGGAAATCAGACTATTTGAGGCAGAGCACTTCCATAAACAGAATTAATGTCATAAAGAAAGAGCCTTAAAAGAGTTTGCTTGCTTTTATACAATGTATGAATACAACAGGACTGTGCTATGAACCAGAGATCAAGTCTTTACCAGACATTAAATCTGCCAACATTCTGATTTTAGACTTCACATTATCCACAAACATAAGAAACATACATCCATTTTTTTGTAAGCCACTAGGTTCATGGTATTCTATGATTGCACCTAATACAGAGTAAGCCAAAGCAAGAGGAATAGATACCACTCTTAGATAATTCAGGTGAGGTCAATCTGAGAGTGACTTTGGACTCTTCATAGACTGTCTTTCATGACCTACTGTTATTAGAAGAAAATCCTTAGGCCCACATTGAATATCAGATCTGGCCAGTTGTCTCCAGTGTTGACTTCTTAAGAGCTACAGAGCTCACACAGCACCTGCATCTCTCTGATCCTCCTTAAAGTGACTTGTAAGTTGGATCTTGAATTTGTCTGCAGTATCTATGCATTTCAACATTAGTGATCTCCAAGCAAGAGCAACAGATAATCGCAGGGATAAAGAAAGGATTGGTTACTGCAAAGCATGACTCAGTACAGAAAGAGCCTGATGGTTAGGGTGTCTGTGCTTACCTGCAGTTCAAAGACATTATTTCATTTCATTGTGGAGAAAATTTTGTTTACCACTTGCAGGCATAGAGACCTGCTTCTCACATTCAGCAGAAAATCACAAACTCAGAGGGAGTCTGGAATTAGCAGTTCTGAGAAAGTGATCTCATTCTTGAAGCTAGTCTGTAAATATAGACCAGGGTACAATGAACCCAGTGACCAAATAAAACTCTCAAACTATGTGTCTTTGACTTAAGTGAAGACTCTGAGCTGCACTCAGATAGTATTAACCTCTTCCTTCCACCGTCACTATCTCCCTGGAAGGAGAACTGAATCTCAGTAACTGATTTGCACAATTGTTGATATGACCATAGAGAGAAGGTTTTAACAATGCATTAAGGAAAAGGAGATTTTCACATCTACAAGTAACAGATAGTAACCAAAAAGATGGTAAGAACTTGTTTTTTAAATCAGGTTTAGACTTAGCCAATTCAGCTGTGACAAAACATTGCAGAGGGAACAAAGTAGACATTTTAGTCTCACTTCTCCCTTCATTTTAAGCACTGTGCAACTGCCGTAGTTGGCATAATCTGCTTGACAGTAAGAGTCAGCCTCATCCTCATACTGAAGTCCATAGATGAACAAAATTGCTGGTTTGGCTGAGGAATCTTTGGATCCAACAAAGCGGTTGGGAACCCCAGAGCCTTGCTGTTTATTTAAATCTGAGTAGTATCTCAGTAAAAATTGAGGACGGATCCCTGTCTTTTGCTGGTACCAGGAAATGTGGTAGTCAGAGTGGAGAGCCACTGCTCAGAGAACAGGGGAGTCTGGCATTTGCTCCAGAAGATACAGAGAGGTAGGGTGGTTGAGTCACCACAGGCTGGGAGAAGGAACCTGTAAACAGACATAGTCATGAGTGAGTAACAAAGGACAAATGTGAGCTTCTTCAAGACCCTGTCCAAAGGAGATTGATTTATGCTGTCTGGCTAGCTCTTGATATATTGAAGCATAGTTTCAGCCCCTACCTGTGCAGTAAAAGAGGAACAGGAGGAGAAGAGGAGTCTAATCCATGGTGTACGTAGGACTAGGAGCCGCACAATGAGACTGGGTTGTTCCAGATCTTCTTTTCTTTCCCATCTTCTGAAGAGGAGGGGATGTGCATGCAAATTAGCTTTCATCATACCTAACCCTTCCCTCAGCCCTGATTTTGGAACTTAGATCACATTATAGACTGAGGAAGTGAAGATTTGCTTTCCCTTTGCAAATTCTTTGCCTTGCTTGACTGATGAGAGAAGATAACTATCTCTGCTCAGGAAACCTGGCTAGGTTAGAAAAGATCTACCTGCTGAGTACCTATTAGCAAAAGTAGGATCCACAAGAAGGTCAGGACTCTTTCACTGAATGGTTCTGATTGAACAGCCATTGTAGGGATAAAGTAATCCCCACAGTGCTCTCTTACAGTCAAATAAGGCAGGTTTCCACATAATCCAGAGACCTGACATTCTAAGGAGCTGACTCCTACCTCTCACCAAGTCATTGTGTCTAGCCTCATACCCATAACCTGGGGCTCTTATGCTCTTTGATTTGTAACTGAGTATCTCACTTCCAGAAGAGACCTTGGACTGTGGCAGGTATAAAAATGTATGTAAATGAAAATGCAATGTATTTGCTCTGCCACAAAAGATATTGTTAAGTATCATTTCTTTTATGCATGATTTAATAATAATAAGTACATGTTTAATGTTCCATAGCCTTTTTGTTAAGTATATGTATCTCAAGTATTGCCAGGTCAACTGATTTGTTTTAAAGTATCATTTTTAGTGATTTCAGTTATTGAAGTCACTAATAAAGTGAAGGATGCAGAATCAGTGAATCCTAAGGTTTGCGAATTTAAGTCTCTCAGTGTGCTATATTGTAATGAAGTCGAGCCTTGTACAAACATCCTCAAATACTCATTAATCAGCCTCATTCAGCCACTCCCAGTGCAGATTGTGTCTGTTCTGAGTCAGGTAAAACAAGTGACAGGAATGAGGCTGTTCCATGGGCTTCCTCAAAGCTTTAATAATGACAACTGGCTAAGTACTGAACCTTATAAGGAAATTCTAGACTTGTTACGTGGCTTCAGTGAAGCTAATCTGTTGGATCTTATAATTATATTGGTTTACCATCTATTAAAGTTTCAAGGATACTATCATTGAGAAGAGACACTTATTTTTACCCTATATGTTTAAAAGTGACAAAGAATGAAAGTAAGACTTATCGGTACTACACAAAGGCAGAGAGTCATATGTGGCTGAAGACAATGATTCTCAGAAGGCCAAGAACTCTTTTTATTAGTATGCCTGCTAGAATTCAGGCAGTAAGACTCAAGTTAAAAACTACAGAACATGGTGAGTCACACATTACATAAAGTAAACAGAAAATACTCTTACTCAGAGGCTTTGTAACAAATATCTTAGTGTACACGTAAAAATTAATATTATCCTTTAACTGTCAGGACAATGGTCTGCCCCAACTCCTCCAGGATGATGGTAATTAATTTTGACTCTAGTGTATCCTACAAGTGACTTGGAACCTCTTTATTACAAGCATCAATATTCTGTTTCAGGAATATATCCCAGTTGTGGTCTTCAAATGTATGATTGCCAAGTTGACCTTTTCTAAGTCAGTTGGAACATTTTCCTTACTAATTATTCTGGCTTGTATTTTGATGCTACCCACCACCCAAGAAAAAGAAAAACACTCGTACTAATAGGTGAGGCTGGATCTAGGATGTGTGAATATAGATTATGAGAGTGTGATAATTAAATTAGTCCACCAATAGGATTAACATAGTTTTCTTTATGGACAATTGGAAGGCTCACACCACATGTGGTTAGCAACAACCAATCATCTTATAGCCTAGGTGGGATAAAAAGGAAAGGAAGCCTTGCCATTGCTGCTGTTGCTGCTGAATTCTTTCTTCCATGCCATGGGCTGATTTCTCTCTGCATGCAATCTTGCTTGACCAAAGAGACTATGAACTGAAGCCTACAAATCATGAGCTAATATAAACATTTCCTCCTTGTAGGTGTCCAGGCTTTTGTAATAGAAATGAGAAAGTTAAACCAGATCTACAATGAAAATCAAGAGCAAAAGGCCCTGCAGAATGATTTTTAAAGTTTTAAATTAGACCAGAAAGAAAGCCCCAGTAAAGTTGAAGCCTATAAACATGGACATGAACAGAACTTAACTATTAAAAATACGAGCAATATAAAACCAAGTATTTCAGAAGACAATAAAACAGATGGTCTGAGAGAATTACACAAACTACCAGGACTCCACTCTTTGCATTCAAGGTGAAAGACTTTCTTGAGAAGACAGATAGTATTCATCATGTACCAGAATGGCAGCTACCGAGGGAATTTATTCCTCAGATTTGGGTTCCTACAACTCAGTAATTCAGGCTTTGGACCGATACATCCCAGAAATAAGAAAGCCCTTCTACTGCTCTCTCTGGAAGCAGACCTAGACATAACACACATGGTTGTGGTTTTAGGAACATGCAGAACACAAGAGTTGTGGGGTCAGGAAGGATTCCATCAGGCTTCAAGAAGGCCTGAGAGGCTAGACAGTGTAGCCTTGTGGAAGCACTGTGTGAAGCTATGACTGTACAGCTAAAAGCTGGAAACTCAAAAATATTGGAAAAGCCAGGAAAGTGGATCATTTATGAAAAGTTTCAAGGAGTGGGTGAGGCTGGATCCAGAGAGAAGCTATGAGAGCTAAAACCACCAATAGTGTCACAGGATTGGAGCCATCCAAGGATTTCAAGTTCACATCTTGCCACAGAGCAGGCCTGATGCTGAACATCGAATCACAAAATTCAATGTTTGCCCTACTGGGTTTTGGCTATGTGGGAGTCTCTAGAGCTATCCTGAAATAGTGGATGAACTTTGAATACATAAATCTTTTTCTCTAAACTTATCCTTTGCCTCTGATGCCTAGTCCTGATTATTACAAACCTTAAAGATCTCTTCCAGTATGATTGACAGTGGATTTGGGGGCCCTTCCTCATTTTTATAACTTACCTTTCATATCTGTGATAGATTTCATTATTAAATGCATGTTCCTTAAGGTTGTCTCTTCTTCATCTCTGGGTTGGTGTGAGTATACTTTCTGAAGGTCTCTGATAAACTATTTAAAAATATTGAAGTCATAACATTCTGTCCCTGGCCCCCAAAAGACTCATTTTATGCAAATCTGAGCTCTACCATAACTGCCCTAAGCCTTCTCTGAATCTTGGTATGGAGTTCAGTTCATACTGCAGACTGTGGAGAATGAAAGTTTATTTTTCCCCTTGGGAGATCTCTAGGAGGAAACACCTGCTAAGTTAAGACAAAAGTCATCAGAGAAGACACAGTTACTGATTGCTCATTAGTGAGCCCAAAAGAGTGAACATTTCTTAATGAGCCCTGTGTAGGGATCATAGGGCCATCCCATAGTGCTCTCTGATGGTCAGAGAGGGCACAATTCCTATCAACAGAGACCTGATGTCCCTGTTGATTTTTTGGCTCACCTGTCCACAGTTTCTATTCACTATCTAAATAACTTGTTTTTGTTTTGCTTTTGGCATTGTCAGAACCCACACAGATCTTCAGCATAGTCAGTACTATGCTCTTCAACTGAGTTACATCTCTTACACTGAAAAACTCTCTGCAAATGACAGTTTTCTAGTTGATAATACTGGGTAGATAAAATTATTCCATGCTAGTCCACCAGGGATGGAATTACTCTAATCTTCTCTTAACTTATACTTATTTGCATTTTTTGCAATGTTTGATATCAATGTTAGGGCCTTTCACATGATATATAGGCGTTCTACTGCTGAACTGTATATCTATTTCTTGCTCATATTTTCCAATGTACTTAAAAATACTTCCTTACTAATTATTCTGGTTTGTATACTGATATTACCCACCATCCAAAGGAAAAGAAAAACACTCGTGCTCATAGGTGAGGCTGGATCTAGGGTGTGTGAATATAGATTATAAGAGTGTGATAATTAAATTAGTCCACCAATAGGATTAATATAGTTTTCTTTATGGACAATTGGAACCACCACATGTGGTTAGCAAAAACTAATCGTCTTATAATCTAGGTGGGATACAAAGGAAAAGAAGACTTGCTGTTGTTGCTGCTGCTGCTGTCTCCTTTCTCCCATGCCATGGGCTGTTTTTTCTCTGCATGCAATCGTGCTTGAACAAAGAGACTATGAACTGAAGCCTACAAATCATAAGCTAATATAAACATATCCTCCTTGTGAGTGTCCAGGATTTTGCACTAGAAAAATGGGAAAGTTAAACCAGATCTACAATGAAAATCAAGAGCAAATGACCCTGCTGAATGATTTTTAAAGTACCATACTTTAAAATACCATACTAAATCTCATCTTTTTCCTTTAGCTGCTCAGAAGAGAACTTCTTATAATGATCATTAGTCTCTTGACAGCTGAATGTGATTCTGACTGATACTAGAAACTTACCTTAATCCTATCTTATGCATAGGTGTGTTTCAGTACTTTTAATGAAATGTCAGTGTTATTCTATCATTATTAAAATATTTAATCATTATTAAAATATTTAAATTAGTCCCTACTTAAAGCTACGTATACTTTATATTTTATAAAATACTTTGTATTTGTATATATATTTATAAAATATTTATATATTTTATATATTTATATATTAATAAATATATATATTTATAAAATTTTTCTGTATTTGTCTCTAATGTTATTATTAGAAGAAGTAAGTGAATGTTTCCCAAAATTTGAATAACATTTATGTAAATGCATTTGCTCCACTGACATATCAGATAAATAGTATTTGTATTGTTCTTAACATTAGTTTTTTTTTGTCAAAAACATTATTATCAGGCATACAAGTCCATAATGTTCACTGCTTTCCAAGTAATAAGGAATTCTTGGTGTAATGAAAGGTTTCATTCAACATTAGCTCCAAATATCTTGGTAGGGAGCTCTTTTTGCCTCAACTCTCCATCTTGCCTTGCTCAGGTATGAAGAATTTTCATTGAAAGGAAAGAGGTAAGAAGTACAATGAGAGAGAAGGCAAGAAAATTTTTTTATTATTTCATAACCTCAACAATCTGGGATCCTTCACTTTCTTGAAGAAGGAAAACCAGACTCAAACTTCCTAGGAGCAGTGTTCCTTATTTTTCTCAGATGGATATACTAGTTTCCTGAGAGAGGTTTTGTTTTCTGTCCTTTCATCTGAGATGAAAAGAAAAAGATTGGCAATTTACACTCCCAGAATGCTGAAGCTGGGAAGTCTAAAATAAAACAATATTAGTTGGAAAGATCTGTTTTGCCCTTTGGGTTACAATATGATCTGTCTTTGTAGGTATTTAGGTTGTGTTTTATTACTTTGGGTAGAATTTTCATTGACTCATAGAGTTTCCTTATACATTCCTTATCAGATGGTGGTCCTCGTGCTAGGTGAGCTATGTGCTGTGTAAGTATGGCACCATAGGAGAAAGGGTTGGAATCAAATCTTCACCCAAATCATTCTGCACAGTGCAGCAACAGATGTGGATACTGCACATACATTTCATCTCCTTAGTGAATGATGATTAGGAAGAAACTCTAGAGCAATTGTAAAGCCCTTTGTGAACCAGGAGGCTACCGTTTTTGGTGCAGGCAGGTTCCACATGGTGTTTCTATCTCAGGGTATTCTTGTCTCATCACAACATATAGTCTCTAAGAGGAATTAGGTTCTTGAAAAAGAATTTTCTGCTATGTAGCAGAGAGCTGTCTGTGGAAAGTGTGAGTGTGTGTGCATGTGCACATGCACACATGCGTGTGTGTGATTTCAGCAAGAGCTCCATCTAAAGTTTCAAGTGAATTGCATCTGGGAGAACCTCAGACCCTTAACTGCTCATAAGCTGATAAGAAATGAGGCAGTACTTGGAAACATGCCAAACATCACTATTTATTATGGAAATACAAATCAAATCTACAATGCAATACTGTCTACTATGATGGTTATCATAAAAAATACTACAGATAATTAATGTTATAAAAATGTTAAACTAAATCACTCACCTAGTACTCATGCAAATGTTATGTGATATGATTATCATGTAAAGTGGCATATTATTTTCCAACAAATTATTATATAGTCAAGAAACTCTTTTATCCAAATCTATCCAAAAGAAATGTACTATCCCCCAAAAAGTAGCATACAAATGATTATAGTGCATTATGTGTAATTGTCAAAACATAAGCATCGTAAATATACAACAGATGATGAATGCATTTTAAAATTCCATTGTTAATGCATTAGTGTCATATTATTTGTTAAAAAATGAATACAACACTCATTTACAAAAATGAATTGTTATATATCATTAACCAAAACACTAATATTTTATTTCATTATTAGGACTCAGTAGACACACTTTTAATTCATGGAAATATTTATTTAATTCACTGAAAAGTTACAGAGCTATGTTATGTCTATAGTAAAATTGAGCACAAAGCTAGTTTCAAATACTTTCATGCATACTTTGTAATGCTTTGGATGTTGTTTTTTTTTTTGAAAGTGGACCCTTTGGCAATTTCTTTGTTGACCAAACATAGCAAAGTGAATAACACATATCTACATGGTACAGCCTAGTATACACTGAGGCTATGTGGTGGAACTGTTTGCTTCCAGGGTACAACCTCTACTTTATTGAACACTGTAAGCAATTTTAACACACAGGGAAATATCATTGTATCTAAATAAACCTACTTATAGGAAAGCAACCAAAAACATATGACATTAAAGATAAAACACTATAAACATGTATAGGCTACTTACCATGAAGAGAGCTTGTAAGACTGAAAGTTGCTCTCTTAGAGTTTATAATGAGTAATGAGTGAATGCAAAGACATAGGTCATTCCCACACACACCTATAGACTTTGGAAAACTGTACACTTGAACTACACTAAGTTTATGTTTATCAATACTAAATATGCTAATAATAATATCATCTTCTTCCCCTTCCACATATTGTGGGCTTGAAGGTCTTTAGGGCAATCATGTACATGGAGTTGTCATTTCCTAAGATGCCAATGTTTTGTTGTAGAATTAGTCACAGAAGATCTGCCTGATATTGTTTTACAAATTTGTTTATAAATAAAAGTACATGCTAAAATAATTATCAGAATTTAGTCAAAGAACAAGTAACATGGTCATTTATTATCATCATCAAGCATTATATTTTGAACATAGTTATATGCAGTATACTTTTAAATATCTTGTGGTATAATGTTTTTGTTTGTTTTTCCTCTTAACAGATCATCACATAATTTTATTTCAGGTACAATAGCAATGACAAAATTGAAAAGTTTAATTTTTAACTGCACCAAGTAAACTTAACCACTTAAGTATTCTTAAAGTTCTTCCCTCCAAAAACTGAGGGAGCTTTTCTTTTCCATGACTGCAAACTATGATTTCCCCACAGGTCTCTTTCTGAAGGACTTTTCAATTAGTGAGAAAATTGCTGGAAAATTCAGCCTTTTTGTAAACATTCAGATATCAAAATAAATTTTGAAATATAAATGAATGTTCTGAAATGACATTGCTCCTATTTCTATAACTGTAAAGAACATTTCTTAAGTGACCACTGATAATTTTTTTTGTACCGGAGAGCAAACTCATGACTTTGCACCTGCCAGGCAAGTTCTTATGCCACTTAGCCAAACCCCAGTCTGCCACAGATAATTAAAAAAAATTGTAAATATAGATTGCACAATGGGAGAAAAACATGAATATTTCAGACATCTCAATTTTTAAAAAAAGTTCTCAATCTGTCAGAACCACTACTTACTTTCCAGATAACAATTTAACATTGAACCACTCCTGTCAGTAAAGGAGGCCACAGTGATATTTGTACTATTAACACTTTGTGCTTCTACCTTTCTAAGAATAGAAGCAGATCATTCAACAATTCCTCTTATTCCAAATCCATAAATTCAGTATTGTAGGCACAGAATACAAGCAAATCCAAAATAGTCTTCAACAGATAAGGGAGTATCATAATTATGTTATTCTCAAAAACTACTGTCTAGATAATCTTTCCTACATAATTGAACACTTACTGACAATATTTTAATAGCCTGTATTAGATGACATTACATGCATTTATTGTGCCAGAAGTACATCTAAACTTTCCTTTAGGCACTTCAAAATACCTCCAAGGGGGAAAAAACCTTGACTCAGTTTTATTTAGAGGTTAATCAATAAAGACTCCATTTTTAATGTTAGATTAACTATGGTATTATTGGGCTTACTAAAGAAAAAGGATAGGGAAAAAGAAAACTAAATCACAATAAACTTCTTTAGGTCAGTTAAAGACTAATATCACTAGCTGGGATATTACAAAATTTTAATCTCACCAGCTCACGCTCTAAATAATGATGCCTCTAAAAACAATAGCAAGAAAAATAAACCTGCTGACAACCAGTTCACTCATTAACAAGAAAGAAACTTAACTCTAATATGCAGATCAACGTGTAATACTACCTAACTAAACTTCCAAAACCATCAGCACTAAGAGAAAAATCAACTGCTTTGAAATCTAAATAAGTTTAGTATTTGTCACAAGGTTAACAGTGGTCCAACCCCTGAGAGTTCAGAAGGTCTAAAGGTGGGGTGAAAGTAGTGTGTAGAGATAAGCATCCCACAAATAATCTTTAAAAACAAGTACCACAAACACACCAAACTTGTCTATGAATCAGAGAATAAGATATTGCTGCTGCATTTTTTTGTGTTTTGAAATAAACAATATTTTTAGGCTGTGTCCTTGAGTGTGAAAGCAAGACATTTTTTTTAAAGTTTAATAATTTGAAATCATTCGACACCCAAAATTTTCAGGGTATACATTTTAACTATGAAAGTAAACAGATCTTCCTTCAATCTAACACCTCATAAAAATGAGGAAACTTAATCCAAACATGATTATTTTTAAAAATCTCTGAAATTATTAAAAATTTTAAAGGAAAGAGGGCAAAAAGGAAAAAACTAAGAACAAGAGAACAAGGTGAGAAAGCTTAACAAGGAGAGGAGGAGATTAATGGATCTCTCTTTTTATTTGGCTACAAGCTAATGTAAGACAGTTGAATTTAAAATTTGTTCAGTTGTTTGTCTTTTGCACATCTGCAAACTAACCCAAAGCACACTGAGGTTTTTCAGAAGCACATGAGCTTCAACAGGTTTTATCTTCTTCTAGTAGCTCTTTGTCTAAATAATCTCAAAGTCAAATTTCCTGTAGAAGTCAATCGCCGCCTCATTGCTGATCTGGACATACAGATAGATATTGCCCAAAGTGCCATCTTTCTCACAGATGTTTAAGACATGATTTAACACTTTAGTTCCTATTTCTAGCCTTCAGTAAGGTTGCAAGACCTCCTAGTGTCATGATGTAAAGTCTCTTCTGAATCTGTGAATGACCCACCCTGCAGCACACTGCACCA
This sequence comes from Cavia porcellus, assembly GCF_034190915.1. Taxonomy (NCBI): domain Eukaryota; kingdom Metazoa; phylum Chordata; class Mammalia; order Rodentia; family Caviidae; genus Cavia; species Cavia porcellus. The sequence goes on from NW_026947499.1 coordinate 22,132,064, forward strand.
ACAGCAATATCATTGAAATAGGCAAGTTGTGCTAGCTTGCACCTCCAGCACATCCTTGTAGAACCAGTCATTATAGCTAACTGGAGAGATGACCCCATCTAACCTCTTCAACTCCTTGATATTGTGTTGTGTTATAACTCCAAGCTCGATGGGGCTGCCTTTCATCTTCTGTACCTGGTAAGGTCATCCTTAGCACCACTCAACCCCGACATCCTTGCAGCTGTCTCTGAGCTCTGCACCATCTCAGCTCCAGCCACTCAACCCAAGCTGGCCTTCTCACCTATGGCAGGGAGTTGAGGGTGTGACAAAGGCAGCAAAATTCAAACACAACCCTAAATCTGCAGAGGCCGGGGACATAGCCCGCCAGCGCTCAGGTACCTCCACTTTTCCACATGTGCACATGGAGCACTCTGCTCCAGCCCACCACCAGCCAGCCCCCTAGGATATTTTTTTACATCAATGTTTCCACAAACAAGGAGAATACAATGCCACAACTATGAAAATACAGTGGCCACAATATCACTTGACAGTAAGAATTTTTCTGCTCCATCGTACTCTTATGAGCCCGCTTTTATACATACTACTTGTAACTCCCTGACAGTGTTAAGTGCCACGTGTCTGGCATTTTCACTTGACTCCCTCGATTGTTACTTGGAGACTCATTTCCTTATGCTGATATGTGAAAGGCTGGCTAGGATATTTCCTTCTCTCCTCAATTGGTTCTAGCATTGCAAATAAGGCTAACCGAGGTGCTAATATGCAAAATCTATAGCCATTAGACAGTCCTGTTTCCTTACATGGTGCTCTCCACATACAGGATTGAGCTGGTGAAATGTTAGAGCAAACAGCTCCAGGAATGTAAACTGGGTATGAGACTCAGGATAAGAGGCTATGACTTCTCAGGGCACAAGAGTTAGCATATAACAAACCAAAGCAATGGCCCCCCAAAACAATACCACTGTTAACTTAATTGGGTTATGTAAATTGATCCTTCTGCATATCTTTGTCTCTGCAAATTACAGAGAAGAAATTCTTCCACCTGGCCAGCCAGCTCAAGTTACTCAAATAATCTCTGAAATCCTCATTATCACTCATCCCTGAGCGATCCCTCCCTTTCTTCACAAGACAATAAATGATGGGAGAGGCCTAGGATCCAGGTCTTTGTCCACATATCCTCACAGGAAATGGGCTTGGGTCCCCTTGACTGCCCTTAATTCAGAATATGTCTTCATGTCTTTACTCTCACCGTGGATTGCATTGGTGGTGGTAGATTGCAGTTGACTAGCTGGGATTCCAATAACGTCTCAATGGGATTATGAATATAACTTTTTGGATTGTGAAGAAGACTTGAAGAAAGATTACAATATTTGGGTGACTGAACTCGATTTTTGGGTCTGCAATACTTTATAAGTAATTACCTTTTTAATTACCTGTATAATTACTTGTGTTCCTTTCCTAGTAAATGATTCATATGCTTTTTGACCTTCACTGCAATCATTTTAGAAAGTTCAGCTGGGCAGCTTTTCATCTACTCCCCCACTTCCTACTGAATTTGTCTTGGGTATGATGGAGATCTGGGGTTGCGGCTTGCTTCTATATTTTCTCTTTTTCTAGTTTTTGTTTATTTGGTTTCTAGGTTAATGCTTGAAAATTGTTTATGTTAGGTAGTATTACGACCTCATTAGGAATTGCCTACTTTTCAGAGATGATTTCCAAGCATAGCTGGCTTTAGGCTTTTGAGTCTGCCTTAAGATCCTGCCTCTTCTTTGCACTGTTTCTAACATTTTACACAGCTTCCTAATCTTACTTGAAGTGAGGAACTCCTGCAACCTTTTCTCCTCTTCCTCTGCAGATGGAATCTCCCCCCATAAACTCCTGCTGTTGGGAGATGATCGTACACAATAATTCAAAGAGAGAGAGAGAGAGAGAGAGAGAGAGGAAAGGAGACAGAGAGAGAGAGACCATTGGTTCATTGGAATCATGTGACATTCAGCATCACACACTACTCATATTACAGGACACTGCTCCTTTAGAAAGTTGAAATTTATTAGAAATGTTTGCTAATCTTGTGGAACACTCAGAACAAGTTACAATCTAAACTTTTACTGTATTTTGTTACTATTGTTTCTTTAAATATTGAATCTTTCTAATAATGTAAGGGAGTAGTGTCACTTTCAGTGAAACCAGTTACATAGGATCAAAAGACATAAGTGGAGTTCTGTGTATTTGAATCAAAGAGAGATCTTAATTATGCCTCTCCTTGAGAAGTGGCTCATTAGAGACCTGGAAGTAGGATTTCTCATGAATATTTGTTTCAAAATACTCATTAAAAATTTAATTCTTTCTCTGCTCTATGTTTTTAACCACCAAATGGAATATCCCTGGGTTATACTAGCTTGTCAAGTGTTATATTGGAGTTGATTCCTCAGTTTAAATCCTAATTCTTATTCAGCATTTCAGATGAAACACTTAGTGTGTCAGGAATTTCTCTAAGAACATCTTGTCCACATCCTATGGTATTGCCAAGAGACTGAGGAAAATACAAAGATATGGTTCCTGAAAGATAAAGTTTATTAAGATATCAACAAGAAATGATAATGTTAATTTGGATTTATTAGCAGGAAAGTATAGAGTGGAGTGGCTGTGGGTTGTTTATAAAATTTTCCCAAGGTACTTGGAATGTCCAGTGAGGCAGGTCACTGTAGTTAACTGTCAGTGGGCTTGGGCATAGACAATTGGACAGGAAATACCAGGGTCCAATGGAAACAGGCTGAACAGGAAATTCCAGAAGATCCAGTAGCAGTAGGCTAGATGGAGAATTTCCAGAGACAGCTCAGTGCCCACTGGTCAGTGGCTGGATTGTGGTACTCCATGATGCTGTCTTACACTCAGCTATTGCAAGAACAGGACCTCGTAGGTTAAGCGACATTGCAGTGACATCATTACTGCACTGTGCTCTATTGCATGACCAAATTCCAAGGAACAGCTGACTCAGACTATTGGGAGAAAGGCTGATTATATGGATAACACTAGTTTTCTCAGTTTCAATGTCCACTAAATAATCCTTGTATAGACAGTGGTGTCAGGGCATGTTTACATTGTCCCTTTGACTTAGATAGAGTCTTCAAAAAACAAAAGGAAACATGTTTATAGGATATGATGTTAAGTACCTTTGTTCTCTGAGAGACCATACCTAGACCCTCAACTATTTGTGAGGAAATAAAAGACAGGTAAGGGCGGGGGTAACTGTAACACATGACTCTGTGTCTCAGCACAAAGCTCTATGTGAATATTTCTATAAAGCCTCAGCCTTCTCTGAATGGTGAGTGAGAGACACAGGCTCTATTGTTTCAGGCAGCAAGAGTCTGAACTTGACTCCAGTGACAGGGTGAGGTGACATTATTATACCTGAGCTCATTCTGTGGTACTTTCCAGTACTGGGTCCACAAGAAATACTTAGAATCAGCATCTGGTCCAGTCCAAAATGTCAGAATGGGCTTTCAGAGAGAGAGAGCGAGAGAGAGAGGCATATAGATAGACAGACAGACAGACAGACAGACAGAGACAGAGAGAGTTACAGAGAGGGAGAGATTGGATAATTAAGAGTTAACTTTATGCAAAAATGAAATATGTCTTTAGTGTTGGCTCCAGGGAGGTGGCTTCCACATCCTTGGACTCTCCTCACATTTATGTTAAGGAGGTGATTCATGGGATAATCCTATATAACTTACAGAAGGAAGCTAATGATGTCAGAAAGACTCATTATGTGACTGAATAGTTTTAGCATGAACTTATTTATTGAATTTGTTTTCTCCAATCAGATTTTATTGATACATTTTAGATATCTGTAATGATCATAATCATCATAATTTTTTTTTACCCATACATGGTATAACTTACTTCTTTTTTTCTCCATTCCATCACCCTCTCTCAACACCTCCTCCCCTCCCCAGGTACAACAACTTTGTTTCTATTTTTTTCCTTCTTTTCTCATTTTTCCCTTATTTATGTGTTATCCTCCCCATTTAAATATTTTCTTCCTGTTTTACAATATCTATTCTATATTTTGGTCTTTATTCACACTTTTTGTTTCTCACAGCAATGTTTGTGAGAAACCAAAAGTGTGGTATTTATGTGTCTGATTTATTTCACTTAACAGTGTAGTATCAAGAAGCATTCACTTACCTGTGAAGGTCTCCAGTTTAACCTCCTTTATGGCAGAGTAGTTGCCCATTGTAAAAAAAATGTTATGTATTCTTTATCCATTCCTTAATTGATGGGGATTTGGGCTGTTTCCAAGGTCTGTGTAATACAAACTCCTACAAGTATAGGTGTGCATATGTTGCTATGGAATGACACTTTTAATTGTTTTGGGAAGATACCTAGGAGGGAATGGATGGGTCAAATGGAACCTCTAATCCTAGTTTTCTGAGAAATCTCCATACTGATTTCCACAATGGTTTCACAAATCTACATTTCCACCAACATTGGGGAAATGTTCCTTTTTCCCCACAGCTCCACCATCATTTGTTATTGATTGGTTTCTTGATAATAGCCATTATTTCCAGGGTGAGATGGAATTGCAATGTTGTTTTAATTTGCATCTCATAAAAAGATTTTTGAATGCCAGTCAAAGCACTTGACCATTAGAAGTGACAGTCATTTTAAATAATTTTGAAGTCATAGACAAAAGAAAAATGATTATGAGTATAAAGTGGCACCAAGGAAAGAGGAGCAGCAGTGATTTTATTAGTGACAGAAGTTGTGCCCTAAACAGGGAGAAGCACAGGGTCAGTGAGAACAGCTTTGGAGAGGGAAGGGTGACTGGATGAGGAACAGGTTGGAAATGATGAAGTCTATGTACTTCAACATAGGATGAGTGCACTGAGCACAGCTCATGTAGGAGAATATTTCATGAAAGAAACTTGGCAAACAAAAGCTTCTCTGCTTAGAAGAGATTCATTTCTAATTGTGTGGATATAAGACTTTTCTTTCCTGTTTTTTTAATAAGGTTGGCTTAGTGTTTGTTGATTTTATTTAATCTTTCAAAGAACCAACTCTTTGATTCATTGATCCTTTGTGTTTTTGTTTCTTAATGTCCATTGCACTAATTTGTGGTCTCATCTTTATAATGTCCTCATTCATATGAGCTTTGGGCTTCTCCTTTCATTCTTTTTCTAGAAACATGTTCAACATTAAGTTGTTTATCTCTGATTTTTGTTGTTTTCCTGATATGGGTATTTACTGTTATAAATGTTCCTCTTTAGAATGCTTTTATTGTGTTCCTTAAGTTCCGGTTTCCTGTTTTGTCATAATCACTCAACTGTAAAAATTGTCTCATTTCTTCTTTAATTTTATCTGTGATGCATCAGTTTTTCAATAGGGTGATATTTAATTTCTATATATTTATGAAGCTCCAATTTCATTGTACATGGTCGGATCATATGAATTGGATAACTTGAGTTGCTTTGCATTTACTTTAGCATGTTCTATGAGTTTGCATGTGGTCTATTTTGAAGAATGTGCTGTGTGTGGCTGAGGGGAATATTTATCCTGATGTTGTGGTGATCTGTTCTGCGGATTGGTTCATGGGCCTCACCTGGAGAGGGGACGGAGATTGAGGGCTGGGCAAAAGAAAAGAGAGACAGAGACAAGGCGGGATTCCATTCAAGTCTTGTTTATTCTTAAAATGGCTACAACTTATATATGGTGGAGGCAGGACAATGGGGCAGGAAGAGGGCACAGAGTGTTATCTGATAGGTCATAGTCACATCTGGATATATGATGTAAGCAGGAGAGGATTATGGGAGATGTAGGCTGAAGCGGGAAGTTGCTCACATCATGCACACTGTAGGCAAGGGGAGGATCATGGGAAATGTAGGCTGACACACAAAATGCCCTCAGGTGGGAGGGGCAGGGCAGCAGCAGCCATTCTGAGCCACTCCCTACATTGTGGGATGGAACATTCTGTACACATCTACTAAATCCATTTGTTCAAAAGTTTGGTTCAATTCTAATAGACATTATTGATTTTTTGTCTTGTTCATCTGTCTTTTTGTGCAGGGGGATATTGAAATCCTCTAATACAATTGTATTATAGCTTATTTTTCATGTCTGTTAGCATTTGTTTTATATATTTGGGTGCATTGATATTTGTTGCATATATATTTATGACTGCTAACACTTCCTCTTGGATTATTCTCTTTACAAGAATATAGTGAACATCTTTGTCTCTCTTAATACGTCTTGAGTTGAAATTCAGTTTTTCTCCAAATAGCATAGCCACCCCTGATATTTTCCAGATCCTATCACATGGAGTGTGTTTTTCCATCCTTTGACTTTCAATCTATGAATTTCTTTTTGTGTTGGAGATCACTACGAAGTGGCTCCCAGAAGGATTTAAAATGAATTTCTTGGCTTTCTATGTTCATCTGTGAGTCTGTCCTAGGCCTCGGCCCTTTGCCTGGCAATGTGAGCTGATTCATAGTAAGTGAACCTCTATGAATCACTGGCCCTGGCTAAGGCTTATAGTGGCCTGTAAGGCCAGAGATTCATCAAAGGGCAAGATAAGGCCTAAGCCAAAGACACCTTGGCTCCAACACTGATTAAGTTATTAGAGACTGCAGTTGAAAGAATCTCATTCCTGCAGTCACACGCCTACCATAAATGTCATTCTGGAGACAAGATGGTTCTCCTAAATTGGCATAATTTACTAGTTGGAGGTATCTTTAAAGGGACTCCCTAGGTCCTGCTGATTTCGTGTGCTTTTCTCAGTTTCCCTGCCATTTGTTTTGTACCTAATACATATGGGTGGTCCAGAGAAGTCTTTGTCTTAGACCTCAGAGTCTTGAGGTCAGCTAAAGGGTTTTTGACCCTCCTGGAGACCTAAAATCATACCACTTTTTATTTATTTGTTTGTATTTATTCACTGTACACTCACTGGGGACACTGAAGATCTAGTTCAGGACCCGATATTTTTGAATTAAATATGTCTGGTATGCAACACATGTTTGGATGTTGCCTCTTGATCCAGTCTGACACTCTGTTTCTTTTGATTGGTGTACTGAGACCATTATGATTGATGGTTATAATTGACACATACTGACATATCTTTGTCATGGTGTTTTCCTGCTATTGCCCTTCTCCCTTTCCCCATTTAATTGTTTGCCTTTCCTGGTGTATTCTTTCCTTCTGTTTTGGTTCTTGGATTTTAATCCATGTTTCCCTTTCTAGAATGTCCTTGAGAACATTTTGGAGTTTTAATTTGGTGTCTATGAAATTCCACTGGTGGTGTTTGTCAAGGAATTATCTTATTTGTCCATTGATTTTGAAAGGTACTACATCAATCTAGCTTGGTGTTTGTTTTCTACTGAGGCTTGAAATACTTCACTCCAAGTTGTCCTTGACTGAGGGTTTGTATTGAGAAGTCAGCTATGATTCTGATGAAATTTCCTTTATGGTGATGCTGTGTTTTTTCCCTGGAAATGGTTAATATTGTGTTCTGTTGAATCTCTGAAATATTGACTATTCATGCCTTCTGTAGACTTTTTTCAATCATAGTTGATTGGGGTTTTGTATGCCACACATATTGACATGACAAATTCAGGGAAGCCAGAGAAATTTTCTGCCATGACATCTGTGAACAAATGTTTTACATGGTTTGTGCTATAACCTGCCATTTTAATTTATTCCAGTCAATCTTATGTCATTCTTCTTTGCATTGTGTAGTAAGTGCTAGATTGATTTGTAATAGTCCCCTGCTACTTTTAAAGAAATCTTTGTTTTTATGATGGCTAACTGCAAGCATGTCTTCTATATCCAATATTTTGTTCTTGTATTGATTTGCTTGGTGCATATAATTTTTACTACAATTTTCAATTTCCTGGCTATCTGCTTTAATCGGTTTCATGCATTCCATTTCTGTCTTATGTTGGGCATGTATAATTTCCATCATTTTCTTTAGCTCCTCCTTTTTTCATATGTATCTTCTGTAGAGCCACTAAACATGTTTTTCATCAAGGTCACCATCTCTGTTGTTATCTGAGAAATTATTTTGGATTTGATATTTTCTAGCACCTCATGCACTGGGTTCATTGTTACCACTTCAGGGAGGCCAGATTGGTGGCTTGCAAATTATCTCACCTCATTGCCCTCCTTAGATATTTGGCATTTCATCTTAAGTGTCTTCTCACTTTCTATTTCTATTTCTTTTTTTAAGTTTAATTTTTGAGTTGGTGCTTATAAATTGCTTATGGCAAGTAGCTTTTGCTAGTGTTTAGAACTTTAAGAAATGACTACTTCTCAAGGATTTCTCCCAGGTGTAGCTAATCTTTTGGGTTTGGGTCTATTGTAAGATCCTACCTTCAGTGTATAGGGAATAAGAAGTTGCTGACTGGTTGGCCCAGTCCCTGTTTCTTTGACACTGAGCCACAGTATTTTCTACGACCCTGTCTGTCTTCATATACCACAAAGATCAACTGGTTAGAACAATCATCAATACAAACAGCATCAAGTGGTACAATCAGCAATACCAATAGCTTCAAACAGAACTTAGAAAATGACGAACTGAGACAATTTGCCACCTTTAAGTATATAAGCTAGATTTGTGGTTATATAACAAAATTTAAAACAAGGCAGAAAATTGTATCGAGGAAATCAGCCTTTAATATGCAATTTTAGCCTCAGGGAAGAAACTTTTAATGGGGTTGGGGAAAAATAGAGAACTAAAAGTAGAAGAGATTAAGAGCAACACTGGGGAGAAGAGATCACACAAATGTTGGCAAACTGGCTCAGTAGACAAGCGGGAAAGAGATAAGCAAGAAATAAAAGAGAGTGGAAGAAAGAACAGAACAGAGTGGGTATCACAAAAAAGCTAGAAACCACAGTCGCACTGACAGAAAACAGGATAAACCAATGACAAGGCTTAAAAAATGGCAAGAAACAAAAGAAGAGAGAGACAAAGAGAGAGAGAGAGAGAGAGAGAGAGAGAGAGAGAGAGAGAGAGAAATTATGTCTACCTCAAGCTTTGTCTCTGTTGTCACTGGTAGACAGTGTGCGGAGGCAGAGTACAGATCCACATTGATTTATCCCAGCAAGGTAGGATTAGCTTCCTGGCTGAGTAGTGGATAGTGTTAGTGAGCCCATACTTTCATTTCCCCTGAAGTCCAGGTGGATTTCTGGCTGTGGACCTGGAACCAGACCTCTTCAGCCTGCTGCCATCAGTGCACTTTCTGCAGGCCTGAACTCAGCTGGGAGCCAGTACCAGAGCCAGCAGTTGTTGTGAGTTCTGCACTCACATGGCCACCTCCAAAATGGCTCCTGGCCAATCACACCCCACCTCAGGATGGCCAGCTAAATCCAGTCCACTGGCCATCTAGTGCAGCTCACAGTATCTACTCCTCTGTTGCATTGCTCTATCCCTCTGTGGAGGCTTCTAGCATTGCCAGCAGCCACCATGTGTCTGCAGGTTTGAACCACTTCTCCCGTATTGTAAGTTCTGACTCAGGGGGAGGCCGCCTCATACCTACTCCTCCTTATATGTTGAAGTTTTGCTCTTTGGTCTCTCCATGGGATTCAACTCTGGCTTCAGATCCTTCTGGGGTACAGGAAAGTTACTTCCCTCCTTCTCTTCCACACATTTCTACAGTTCAGTGTGTGAACAGCACATCTCAAAAAGATTCTTTCTCTGCTGCTTAACTGTTCATCACCTTTTTGAAAATACAGAGTTTTGATCTTGTACCTGTCCAAAATCCTAACCTTTGTGGTTAGAGGGTGGTAAGAGATTACATTAAATTCTGTCTATTATATTTCACTAACAAAATACTCCTCCAGTACTCCATTCACTCAGTTCTTAAATGAACTGCTGTATGGCAATCCCATTATAATGTACCAACAGTGTTTGCATCTTAAGCATAGGCAGCCTCAATAATTAATTGAAGCCAGACCTGGTGTTGCTTGCCTATAATCCAGGCACTGAGGAGGCTGAGGCAGGGAGATCATTACAAGTTTGAGACCAGCATAGACTACAAAGTGATTTTAAGGCCAGACTGAACTACATAATAAGATATTGTCCCAAAAAGATAAAAATTAATAAATAAAATAATAGATCCTTAGTGTTTCTCCAATTGCTTGTTCTGAATGTGTCCCTCATAATAAAAGTATAATATTCAAGATTGAACTACAAAGTTCAGGATTGAGATCTTTGACTAATTATTGTGCATTACCAAATGAGATATCCATGGGGGTACCTCAATTTGTGGTAAATTGATATCAGATGTGGTTTGTATGGAATTCCTGAACTTCTGGCTACTATGTCAAGTGGGGGCCTACTTGTGGAGGTCGTGCTCTTCACCAGAGAAATTTGACTTTATACATGGCAAATACCCTAGAAGAGTTTTGGAAAATTACATGAATAAATGCTCTCTCTGAAGAGCAGTGAGGCCCTTTCCCAAAACCTTAGGTACTTGAGCAGGCTTTGCAAATTTCTTTGCAAGCTTGTTCTCTCTCTCTCTCTCTCCCTCTCTGTCTCACTCCCTCATACACACACACACACACACACACAGAGCGAGAGAGAGAGAGAGAGAGAGAGAGAGAGAGAGAGAGAGAGAGAGAGAGAACGCACACAGCACATCATATACTGAGAGCTCTGTGCAGATGGAGGTGAGGTGAACTAGTATTCTGGGAGAAGTTCATATGCATCCTGTGTGTGCAGCTGACCCTGTGGATCAAGGTCAAGCCCTGGAAACTCTACATAAGTGACCAGTGCTGTCCTTCTTTGGAAAGATCACTGATGTGGTTTAGATCTGGATTGTTACTGAAAATTCTCATGCATTAAGAGGTGGGACTTTTCGATGCAGATTAGATCACGAGGGAGCAGTGGACTCATCTACTAATAAGTTCAGCTGCTGAGTGTGCTGTAAGGATGTGGAGGTTGCTTAGAAGCAGTTGACTAGGGGCATGATTTTGAAGGGTGGATCTTTCTCCTCAGTTTCTCTCTTTGATCTCCCAGTTTTCAGTTTTCCAACATGTGATCATGTTTCTTCTTTGATATCCTTCCATCATTTTATTCCTGCCTTGCAATCAGCTATGAAGTACCTCCTTTAAAATATATGAGGACAAATTAAGTCTCCTTTTCTTTCAGTTGTGAGTTTGAATATTTTGTCTCCATGATGAGAAAATGACTGAAACCCAAAGCATTGAATATAGACAAATTGGACAAAAGAATAGGAATCTATATTACATTGTGAATGCACCTGTTAAACGCTCTACCATCTGTAAAGTAAAATTCCTTGAGGACACTAGTGAGTGACAACAGCTACATATTTCCATGTATAAAATCAAATATATTTAAATATTTCTTAGAAAATGTTTGTGCCTAGGAGATATTGTAATTAAAATTATAAATTATGTAATACAATAACGGCAAGTAAGGAAGCAACCAGAAATTGAAGCTGTGGGGAAGATCATATTTTATTTCTCTTCTTACACACAGGCAGACATCTGACTGAATACCAGAAAGTATCTCAATGGAACAATGCAAATATATAGGTGTTAAAGTTGGAGGTGCAAGTTTAAGGAATCTCAAAATGATCTCATTTGAGTTTAAGGTGTAAGGGCAATCAGTGCAGGTTGGTACACAGAGCTGGCATCTGGTGACTGCAGGGTGACGTTAGCCCCTCACTGAAATTTTATTACCCTTGCTTCTTGTTTACCAGGTGCAAGCTATTGCCAATAAAGAGTATATTGTTTTTCATGGGCAGTCCAAAACTCAGCTCATCTTCAGGCCAGGCCTGACATCTGGAAAGAAAGAATTTCTCAAGCAGGATCAGGAGACCCTCTCTCTGAACTGTGTGAGTCAGGACAATGGGAAGGGAAGCAAGCACAGGGTACATCAGTCAGAAGTTTTTGTCTCACTTTCCCTCTAGCTGTGTCACTGTGGGTTACACAAAGCTACTCCCACTGAAATGGTTTGTTCCACAGCAGTAGTCATTCTCATCTTCTTCTTGGATGTTCTGGATGGTCAGGTACAGATTCCAAGCCAGAGCCTGATCCTGAGAATCATTCAGGGATTCCACTGCCCTTGGAACCCAGAAAACCACTAGTACGCACTGACATCACAAACCAGTGGCTCTTCCGCTGGCTCTGCTGGTACCAGTCCACAGTGTAATCACTGTGACCACTGCTCAGAGTACAGGTGAATTGGAGTGTCTGTCCCATGGAGGCAGATGCAGAGACCAGCTGAGGCAGCACAGGCTGGGAGAGAAACCCTGGAAACACCGACCTCCATTAAGGATCTCATCGGGAGACAGGAGAATTGTTCAAGGGGAGGACAGGGCTGGTGTGTGGGTGTGGGCAACAATGGTCTCTATTTAGGCAGTGACCATTTGTCCCATCTGATCTGTGAAGAGAGTGGTAATGGTTAAGAAGAGAGGAGCCCAGGCCATGGTGGAGATGCCCCAGTGCTGAGTCCTTCAACCCCCAAGCTGAGAAAGGATTTCTCAAGCCTTTTATCCTCCCAGCTTATTACTGGTCAGGGTCTAGTTGCCCATGCAAATCTTCTCCTTACCAAACTTAGTATTAAGAAGGGTGGTGGCTAAGATAGATAATTTACATGGATTTGGTTTAATACAAATTGCCTCCCCCTGGTGGCCATACATTAACTATCACCTTGTTGACTCATAAACCTGTCTTGGTCCCTTAACTACAAACTTTAAGGGGGATCCAAGTGTGTGTACTTCAAACACCTCATCCTTCATTTTTGAAATTTCATTTTATTGCCACAATTATTTTGTTCCTCTGGTGGCCTGCAGTGGGATGCAGTGCCTCTACCAGCTAATTCTGGAACCTGTCCATGCTATCTTCCTCAATTTGAACTTAAATGGCAAGGTCTTGAAACCATTACTCAGTAAAAACTGTGGTATGATCACTTTGGATCAGAGCTCATCCTTGAGTCTGGGAGGAGAATAGGAGAAGAGAGAGGATGGGAGGGAAGGAGAGGGGAGGGCAGGGCAGGGCAGGGCAGGGCAGGGCAGGGCAGGGCAGGGCAGAGCAGAGCAGAGCAGAGCAGAGCAGAGCAGAGCAGAGCAGAGCAGAGCAGAGAAGAGAAGAGAAGAGACTCGGCTCCTGCTCAGTGTGTATTTGGTTCTTTACTGGAGACCTCTGCTCACATCATCAACTAATCCTGAGTGTTGTCCATGGTTGTCTCTAAAGACTCCCAGGGAAACACCCAGCAACTCCCCCACAGGAAAGACCTTTACTTGAGTTAATGTGATTGTAGAAATTGGTCCTGAGAAATGAGAATATAAAAAGTTGAAAAGTTTAAAAAATAATAAACTTTTTATTGCTCTTTGTTCTATTTGAGTTTACCATCATGAAGTCCTTTATGACTAACTCACTGTGGTGAGCTCACTAACACTACACAGGAAATAAATACCAGTTATGTCTTGATATTGTCACTTACTGTTTTTTGATCCTGATATTTTCCCTTCCTTCAGATATGTATAATTTAGAAATATGTTTTTATGAAATATGTTAGTGAAAATAAGGAATGAACAATGTAGCATAAGGTAGATGATGGAACACTGAGTAGGATTCATCTTTCCTGCTGCTGCTCTCAGATTCTAGGTTAAAGCTCAGTGGAGATGTGTGCACTGTACTCCAAACCTAGTCTGTAATTCCAAGTGGCTGTGTCCCTAGTTCCAGCAAAGCTGGTCCACTTTGTGCAAATACCTGTCTCTTAACCTAGCTAAGGTAAGTTAGGGTAAGGGGTGATCTCTTACATGAGGATCAGCTTGCAGGCTGTGAAGGGACATCCCTCCATATTGGAATTGTCACAGTGGCTGCTGTAGCAGTGGGCAGGTTTTATTAAGTACCTGTGAAGCACTGACTATTCTGTTGCTAAAATGGGTACATATGCAGTTTATTGTGAATGCACATCTATTGTGTGAAGGACTTTGAAAATGAGCGTGAGAATCCATATCTAAAATAAAAGCTACAACAAATCTCCAAGACTCATTTACATTTTGGAGCAGGACTATATCTCAGGTAGAGTCGGGAATTTTTCCCAACCTCCTTCAGGTTCTTGACAACACCCCCACACTGCCATCTCGTGGGAGGAAAAATATTCCATCACCCTGGCAAGGATGAAATCTAGAGAGGCAGAGTTCAGTGCTGGTATTTCCAAACAAAAGTGATTGTGAATTGTGTGTCTGAATTGTGAGTTTATGGCCCAAGCATTGCTTTGATAGTGAGAGATGGTTAGGAAAGAGAGCTTCAGGAGATGAAGCTCAGAGGTAAACACGTCTAAGAGGAAGAAGAACTATCTGGTGCTACTAGAGAAAAAAATTATTACTGTCAGTAGTTACTCTCATTTTTACTAAAGATGACTTCCATAAAAGTCTATTTTTAATGTAAAATAATAATAGTTGAAATAATATAAATTAGAATAGTGATCCATCCTAATGTTTTGCTAAAACTGTCATAAAATGGGATCACAGACTGGATGACTATAACAGCAGAAGTTTATTTTTTCATACTTCTGGAGGCTGGGAGCCCAGGTCAAGGTGGTAGCAGGTTTGCTTCTTCTAGGATCCTCATTTCTTGGCTTACAGATGACCAACATCTCTCAGTGTCTTCAAATGGCCTTTCCACATTCTATGATCTCAATGGCATTATTTCTTCTAATGATACTGTTTTATTAAACTAAGCCTCCACTTTTAGTGTCTCATTGAATCAGTATTATTTCTTTTAAGCATTTGTTAGCAGATAAAGTAACCTTGAAAGCTGGGGGTTTTATAAAAATTCTGGAAGACAAAATTTAGTCAGTAATACTCTGTGCAGGAACCAGCGTGAGAACTGACCTTGATGGTACAAGGAAGAATTAAAGAGGAAGAGACAAACTTCAAATCAAGGGGGACCAGGGACCCCTGTCTCTAAAGGGCAAGCACTCTGAGAGTCTAAAAAACTCCTGTATTTATTAGTAAAACAAGACAATGTAGCAAGCACTTAACCCAAAGTTCAAGTTACTAAATGATTAACAAAGAATATAACAACTGGGGCTGGGGATTTAGCTCAGCGGCATAAGCGCCTGCCTTGGAAGCAGGCAGTTGTGAGTTCGATCTCTGGTACTGATAAAAAATGAAAAAGACAAAAAAAAATAACAACTTCATATCCAGAAATATAATTTATTGTTGAGCCTTGGAATACCATGTTATTCTGTCCCAGGGGTTCTCTGAGAGGCAGCATTTCTGACACAAACAAAGGAGGGGCGCATTCTTTCACCTCCTCTGTAGAACCTTGGAAAGTTCAGCAATGCCTCACCCAATCACATAGTTCAGTCTCCCACAAATTTTCATGCTATTTTTTTTAATTTTTGAGAATTAGTTAAAATATGGTAAAATATATGCTGCAAAGGATATGTTGAAAGTATATTTTTACATAGTTTTAAGTTTAACTAGTAATTGTTTTATTGCAAACACAAAACGTAAAATTTGGGACCTTAAGGGTAGCTCAGTGATAGTGTTTGCCAAGGATATTTTTGTAATCATATCTTGCTTTTACACAGTTTTAAATTTCTACGTATGTTTTCAAAATTGATGTAAGTAACATAAACTTTGGGGTAGCCAGCACAGCTCAGTGCTGGGTTCCTGCCTAGCTAACACTCCCAGCTCCTAGCACTGGTTTTATGTGCCCCGACACCATGATCCATTTCCAGAACTTTCATCACTCAAGGAGAAACTGTGTTGTCTTCAAATAATCTTCCTTCCAATGCTTGGTCACCAGTCCAAATGCAGGGATTGGTCAATGGACATGGCTGAACAGTTCAAGGATCCTGGGTTCCATCTATATGCAGAAATGGTGCTGATACAGAGAAAAACAGTCCTAGTAGATTTTGGATGGTGGTGCTTGCTCAAGTGTGAGTTGGATTTGACCTGTGTTTTCATCCCTACAAGGCCAAGTTTATGCATGCTGCAGAACATGGCTACAGCACCAGTGATGCCCTGACAGTGAGCCAGTGATTCTATCTTTCTCTCTGACATTATCTGAAGAGCTAACACTGGGAACCCAAAGCTATATAAGGAGTATTGGAATGAAACTCATTGCTTGATCCTATTTAAATGCCGTTCAAATGTTGAATATCTTTCAGAAATATCTCAAAAGTCCTCCTCTTAACTCAGTTCCTTCCTGCTAGTCCTGGGGAATGTTAGTAATAGAACATAGGTTACACTTGCTACTGTGGTGATGAATGTTTGAATTTATGATAAAAATCTTGTTTATAATTTTCACATATAATATTGTTCATGTTGATCATGGATCATTAATTTTGTAATATCATATGTCAGTTTTGGCTCTCTGCTATTTAAATAATCATTTTGGAGTATTTTTCTTTGCATGTTTGTAACACATTAATGTCATATTGCTTTGGTTTTCAGTTTCAGTAAAATTTTTGAACATTGAATACAGATATCATAAATATACATAGATAGACTGACAGCAAGACAGACAGACAGACCAACATACAAAGAGACAGATTAAAGAATTACACACACACACACACACACACACACACACACAAAGGTGACTGGGGATTTAGATCAGCGGCATAAGCGCCTGCCTTGCAAGCAGGCAGTCGTGAGTTCGATCCCCGGCACCAATAAAAAGGAAAAAGACAAAAAAAAAAAAAAAAAAGAATTAACACACAAATATTGAAACTCAGTCTGACTTAGGACATCCAGAGTAGATAGAGATGGTAAAAGAATGGGTGACCAACCTCTGGTGCCTGGAGGCCAGCAGGAAAGACAGAGAAAGTGTGTCCTTCACTACCTTTTCCTTTTCCCCTCCAGGACTTGCTTCTTTACATGATTGGACTGGGAAAAACTCCTTGGTGGAGATTCCATAGGAAGGAGGATTGCTTGTTGTTTGTTTTTGGTATTAAGTACCCCTCTTCCTCAGTTTTCTGTTATTTATCTTCCAGACAATCTTCATGTACAAGTTTTTCATATAAATTCCTTCTTGCTGTGTGATTGTCTATCTATACCTCCTGTACATGAGGCCTGAACAATAATGATGATGACAATAATAAGATTCGAGAATGAATTGAAAAAGTAAAATGAGAGTCAGATCCAATAGTGCTCATGGGTTCTTGAGGCCCAAGGTACAGGAAAGCCACATTTCAGTGAAGAAACTGCTTTCCCCAGTGCTCAAGTACATATTTTTTCCCTGCATAACCTGGTCCAGAGCCCTGTTCTCTTGGAACTCTTCCAAAAATAATCACTGCAAGCCCCATATCCAAGGTTCTTTGGTCCTTTTCTTACCCCTCACTTTGCCTGGAAGGCTATCCTGAGGATTCTACAAGTGGATCATTCTCATGACCCCATTTAAGATGGTCAAATAAGTAGTGTGGGAAGCAACTCCAGTGAATCCCTTTGAATCCAAAACAATTGCTGAGATTTTGAATATTTGGAAACTCATTTTAATATACTGATTTGTAAAAGGTGGTTAGGGTATTTCCTTCTCTTCAATTAACTCTGACCATGGCAAACAAGGATAACCCAGGTGCTAATGTGCAAAATCTATAGCCATCACAGGGATGTGAGAGACAACTCCAGTGAGTCCTTTTGGATCCAAAACAATTGCTGTAACTTTGATTACTTGGAGACTCATTTCCTTATACTGATATGGGAAAGGCTGGCTAGGATATTTCCTTCTCTCTTCAATTGGCTCTATACATTGCAAATAAGGCTAGCAGAGGTGCTAATGTGCAAAGTCTAGCCATCAGACAGTCCTGTTTCCTTGTATGGTGCTCTCCACAATACAGGATTGAGCTGCCAAGATGTAGAGCACTTTGCTCTGGAAATGTCAACTGGGTATGAGCCTCAAGATAAGAGGCTATGACTACCAAGGCACAAGAGTTTGAATATCACAAGCTGAAGCAATAGCTCCCTAAAACAATTCCACTGCTACCTTAATCAGGTTATGTAAACTGATCTTTCTGCATGTCTTTATCTCTGCAAATTACAGAGATGTCATCCTTGTACCTGGCCAGCTAGCTCAAATTACTCAGTAATCCCAACATCCTGACTATCACTCATCCCTGAGTGACCCTTCCCTTTCTTCACAAGATAATAAATGCTAGGAGAGGCCTAGGATCCTGGCCTTTGTCTGCACATTCTCACAAAGTTTGGATTTAGAACCCTTTGTCTGCCCTTAACTTGGAATGCGCATTTGTGAACATCTTATTGACTTGCTAGTATAAAAAACTGAAAGAGTAAATGAGCTCCAAAATGAACAATAGATATGTGGAAAGAAAAAGGAAAGAAAGTGCTCAGAAGGAAAGAACAACTGGGGTATGGGAAAGGAAAAAAAAAGAAGATC
This sequence comes from Cavia porcellus, assembly GCF_034190915.1. Taxonomy (NCBI): domain Eukaryota; kingdom Metazoa; phylum Chordata; class Mammalia; order Rodentia; family Caviidae; genus Cavia; species Cavia porcellus. The sequence goes on from NW_026947499.1 coordinate 22,150,436, forward strand.
AAAGTTGCTGTTACTGTTCAGATGGATGAAATTATACAATTTTGGATGTGAGAAGTCAGCTTCTAAGGGTGTTAAATCAAATAAACTTGAGATCAGTACCTGCAAGTACATAGTTCGTGAATGCCTGTATTTAGAGGCAGAAAGAAGAATGTCTTTGCACCTCATATACTGATAATATAGCAGACCAAACATGGGCAATAAATTTTGTGGTATACTTTGGATCATCACTACATATAATTGCTATGGTAAGACACTGACCTAGTGAAGCAGTTTCTAGGTAGCTCTTGAGAAGGTCAGAATGCAAAAAGTTTGAATATTCAGGGAATCAAGCATTATTTCTGAGTGCTGTGTGTAGCCTTGTTAAGTGCCACTTCCCCATTCATCGGTGTCATTGTGTTTTAACTATATAGCCCAACAATGTTTTAATCTACACTAAAGATAGACTTGGCTTCATCCCCAGAAGTGATGTTGCAGATGGTCAAGTAGTGAACAGTCCCAGAGCTGGAAACCGGTATTCAGGTATTCCATCCTCTTATTGAAGCTTCCATCTCTCTTAACCCACATTACATACTGAGGAGCCCTCCCTGGGCACTGCTGCAACCACCCAATGCCATAGGGTTTGTGCTCACTGCTCAGGATGCAGAGGAGTCAAGTCCCAGTGCTCTTCCCTGTCACATTTTGTGTGACTAGTTCTTGTCATACAGCTGTGCTGGAGCACAGGGCAGAACTTTCACAGTCTGGTCGACTTAGTGAGAACCTGTCCCACAGTAATAAATACAAAAAACTGAGAAATGGTTCTCTGGTAAGGTAACTATAAGCCTATTGATAGGACCAAAACAGACAAACAAACAAAAACCACATCACACTTTTAAGCGATCATGACAATGAGATTATCCTAGAACTACAATAAACAATGTGCCAGAAACTTGCTGGGCAGTAACCACAAAAATATATCATCCCACACATAGTTCTGGAGGTCAGTCTTCCAGAACCCACAGGCAGGCCATGTTCCCCATGATATCTCTAGGAGAAACCTTTCTCCCCATTTCTGGGTCTCAGTTGTGGTGGCCTTTGGTGCTCTTCAATTACTGCTGCATAAGGTGAGCCTCCTTCTCTGTTTTCTGATGATGTTATATCTATGAATCCCTGTCTCTGCAGGGCATTGGCTTATGTAGACTCCAGACGCAATGTATTCGTTAATACTTTCTCTAGTATCACCTCATCTTACCGATATCTTGGATGATACTAGATTTTAAACAGATCAGTTTATGTGATACTTGACAGTAGCATCCCATCATGTCTTCTATAGGGAGAGATTTTGCCACATAAAATTAGAAAACAAGATTTTTTCCCAAATTTTCATAGATTTTAATATTTTAAGGGTGTTATCCCCTTGTTTTGAAAGCCTATTTTGCTATAGTTCTGAGCTCTATATTATTGTTATTTGTCTCTTCTGTTTTTGGTTTTTATTGCATTTGTTTTGCTTCATTTTGTTGTTTCCTCTAATATAGAAAGTATGTATGCTCATACACAGGCTTACACATGCTTTGAAGTGCTGCTAATGAGTTTACAAGAATTGATTTTATTACATTTGATGGTATGAACAGCTATTTTGAAAAAAAATGATACATTAATTTAGCCATTCTTGATTTCCTATCATCTTGTTTTGAAGTCCACTAATGCTTTTATTCTTTGTTTCCATTGATTTTGGTCTGCTTTCTGTTGTTTGATTTGAATATGTGTGAAGGTATGTACAGCTATTTAGAAGAAAACAAGAGCCATTATGGTAGCCATTGTTGATTTTCTATTGTCTGGTGTTGAAACACATAAAGCTTTCATTCTTTTGTTTGATTGGTTTTATATTATTTTTTTGTTTGAATTTATTGTGTGTGTAGGTAAGGACAACTATTTTGAAGAAAAAAAGATACATTATGGTAGCCATTGTTGATTTTTTGTTGCGTTGTTTTGAAGTCCTATCTTCCTTACATTGTTTGTTCTTATCTGCTTTGTTTTGTTTGATTGTCTTTAAAATTATAAAAAAGGAATGCAATGCCTTTGTAGTAAAAGGAAAATTAATAAAATGTAATTTACATTAACATTTTAAGTGTGACAAGTTGGTTTTCTTTTCTCTTAGAAGTGAAAAATCATTACTGAAGCTGATTTGAATAGAAAAAATGCAGTGACGTCAGTCTTCACATCTTAAAGCACAATGACTGTTCTTTTAAAAAAGAAAATTAAGTAACTTAATTCTGTTTTTGTATGAAACATCTCAGATGGAACAATTCATACATACTTCAGACTCAAACAGGAATGTAATAACGGGGACCCTGGTATAAAATACAAGGAAGCAAGAGACTGAAATTTGGGAAGCAAAGGCTTTATTTTGGCCAGGCCTGGTGACGAGTCTCCAGGAGCCAATTTGGAGACTGTGAGCCAGATACTGAAGGGAGGACTTTAAAAAGAGGCCAGTGGAAAAGGTGTGGGGGGTGGGGGAGGAGGTGGGTGGAGAAACAAAGAAACCTACAGAGCCATCAAACTTGTTGACCCAAATCTGGTAACTGTAAAAAACTGTTCACTTAGTTCTGAAAACCTCGGGAGCCTTTGGCGCCTTTAAGTTACTCGGTCCTGCAGATAAGCATTATCTTGGGATGGCACATCTGCAACAACACTTGGAGAAGAAAGTAAAAAGTTAATTATCTCAGGACAGCTGGTTAACACTAATAGGTGGGAAGGGGTTGAAAGTTACAAGAAGCTGAAACAAGTTTTGACAAGGATTTGGAACTTAAACCTTTTGGTGCATTAGGGTTAAGCCACAACATTTTCCTGTAATTTCTTTGAAGCTAAGCAGTTCTTAAAAACAGAGCAGGCTCATTTTATGACAGAACACCACCAGGTCAGGAAGAGGTCACCAGAAACCCAAAATCTTTATGGCCTAGCCTAGATAGATAGGTAAGGGGAGAAGGGAGACAATAAGGCACGCTACAGAACAGGAAAACCATGGTTATGTTTTTCTTTCTGAGGAGGAGGGGGATCAAGGTCAGGTAAAGGGTTATGCTAATAAGCAAATCTCCCTGCATGCAAGCAAGTTACTTCAAACAAGTGTAAATTAGAGGGTCATCCTGGTTTTCTTTAGCTCTTTGGAGGAGAATAGAGGTGCCTAACAGTGATTAACACCCCTTGTTAGCTTGTTTTAGCACCACTTCTGTTATTTATAGAGGGCAACCCTGGTTAACATATCAATTAGGTCACTCAGAGGGAAAAAGGAAAAAGACACATTCAGTAAGCTGCATTACAGGTTTGCTATAATACACATAAAACGAAGCTATTTTTTCCTAGAGTACAACAAGGAAGCAGTGTCAATGAAGACACTTTCCTACAACTTTTTCGTCATGAAAGGTCCACAGGATTCTGTCAGAGTGTGTCTAGTGCAGTCATTTGATCCTCTTTGTGTTCAGGCTTAGTCCATCCTAGGTTTATGTCTTAATTAACCATGGGTGTCTTTCTTTGTGAGCAGCGCTGTCACAGAGCATATGACAGCACTTAGTTTCATCCTGACACTGTCTCTCAAGGGTGTTAAGTGGACTCTGCCATTGGAGGGAGCATGTAGACCTGACAGGTGACTTGGAGTATCTATTGCTTGTGTCAAAAATCACTGTTGTGAGAGTTTGGTGAGTTTCTGTGGAACCAGGATGGAACATGACCATCAGTGCTTGCAACAAAAAGCAGCCATAGAGCAAAATGTCCAAGCCTCTGACAAAGAAAATATTTGAAAGAATAGGGTTTATCAGTGCCTGAGAACTGGACCCAAAATAAAAATCAACATATGAGGGGATGAAGAAGAAGGACAGAAGAGTTTCTCTGAAGGCAGCTGTATGAAATGCACACCGTTTCAGGCAGAGAGTGAACAGAGATGGAAGGAGGAGCACACATGTGTAGGCAACAAGGTGGGCTTTGCAGGTATTTCTGTGAACCCGCAGCTGCTGATGGTATGGGATAATTCTTGTCCTTCTCAGTGCTCAGTGGGGTCTATTTCTTTGGTGTCATGTACAAATATGAATCATTTACCAAAAGCATTAGTACAATTGGTTACAAAATTCTGACCTCAGGATCCTGTTGCCCTGCCAGGGATGTTGGGTGCTGTGAGCTTTGTGGTTTCCCATGAAAGGAAGCACCAGCTGTGTCCTCTAGCTCAGTCCTTTGAGCACAAACCACAGAATAACTGTGAGCCCAGTGTGTCCTTTCTAGGCTTTGCTGACCCTTGAGAAGATTCCCAGTATCCTCTACGGGGCTTTCATAACTATCTTATTCTCTAGATGTATTCAGTACCTTCTGTCATTTTTTTATTTTAATTTTGTTATTTTACGTTTTGTTTCATAAAACAATAATCAGATAATAGCAATAGTTTATATACTGCCGTATTCTAAAGAGAATAGCCAATCAGGACTCTGAGTGGAAGTCATAGACAAAAGAGACCCTGCGTACAATGAAGGAGCAAGCAAAAACCAGAACATTCTCTTAAGTGAATAAATACAAATTGGTACTATGAGTAAAACCAATTTGCATATCTATGACAGATGAGAGAATGGTTCATGTGGAACACATCCCTCTTTGTGACATTTACCAAATCACTTACCTTTGTCCTATGTCATAGAAGATGGAACTCTACCTGGTACCACTGTGAACTACAAGCTCAGGCCTGTGCAGCTGTTTTTGAGGTGAGTTGTGTCCTTCGGAACTGAGTTTCTCAAGCAATTCATGTTGTCAAGTCACTTGAAGCACATTTTGGAGTACATTTCTCATTGTGATGCTCCAGACTGACACATGACATTGCTTAACACCTGCTGTGGTTCAAAAGAGTAGAGTTCTTAGTTCACTACCTATAAATTTCCTATAAATCCCTCAAAGTGAGTTCCCATACTTCAGAGAGACATTGACTCTATGGAAATCACACCCAGGTAACCCATTTAGTCTCCAGACAGTTTTCAGGGGCTTTTTAAAATGGGGATGAAGAACCTAAAGCCACTCTAGCTGTACACAAAGCTATTGGTTCAGCAACTTTTGCCATGATAAAAGAAAGTTTTCTTATGTGTTAGTACAGGATTTATCATGCAGCAATATATAAGTACATACACACGAAAATTGAGTGCACATGAGAGAAAGGTAGAGGGAAGGAGGGCGAGAGAGATAGGAATGCAACTGTTTGTAACTAAATATGTGTGTGTGTGTGTGTGTGTGTGTGTGTGTGTGTGTGTGTGTTTGGATGTTAAAATCTGAGGAATTTGTGAGGATATATATATGATCTTTCTTCTTGGCCTTGGTTCATAGGACAAGGGATGACCCACTCATTGGGTAATGGCCTATTTTACAGGTATAAGGCCTAAGGCTTAACCAAAGTTTTTGACAGATAATATAAGATGTTTTTATAATCTCATAATCATTCCTATAATATCAGATTTTTGCTCTGTACCAACAAAGAAATTTGTAGACATAAAGTATCTTTAAGAAATTTTGAGTTTGAGAGAACAGAAAAAAAAACATAAACAAACCAAGAGTTTATTGATATGTATAACTGTGGGCAAGTTGATCTGGTATTAGAGTAAGAGTCTTGTTCAAAATTCAAAGATTTTAATAATGATTTTATTTGTCTCCCTTATACTCTGTATTTCTTCTATCCTGCCTGATAGAATTTTGGCGTGGCTGAAAAGATAGGAAGTATGAAATATAAATGACCTTTATTTTAAGAATGCAGAGAGAGACCCCCCAACCCTCCGGGTCTGGCATAGTCCCCGGGGGCTGGCATTCTCTCCACAGTCTGGAAATGTCTCAGTCGGACATGTGCAGTAGGGGCATACATATAGCTTAGTTTTGGAGTGGAGCCTAAGGGGCATTAGTGATGCGCAGGTAGCCCACTGGTATTCATTTTGTGCCACAGGTAAATTCCTAGGGTGGGGAAGATAGAGCTCCTTGGTTCTGCCTCCAAGGCTTAACCGGTTACAGTGTCAGGCCTAGGGCAAGATTCTTTCACTGCCTCAATGACGGTAGTGTCCTGACACATTCAATGGCTAGGTGGATTCCTCCCTTTTCTCTTTCTGATCCCACAATGTGTTTTGCTGGCCCCATCCCTTCCATATACTCCAGCCTACTCTCTTCTACTTCATTGTGCAGGTGGGGCTTTAGGTGACAGAAAGTGAACCAGACTAGCTTGGTACCTGAGATCCTCCCTGAACCTGTGTTCTCCCTCACCAATTCATATTTCGGTCCTGGACACAAAGAGACACCAGCAGCACTGGACAGTGTTGGATGCAAGACAGGGAGAAGTCATTGATGTGATGTTTGAAAGTATAGAATCCATGTTCTTGAGGCCAGGTCCTGCTTGGATGGACCCAGGTCTCTGATTAGCTGGGGGAAAAAGGCTTATTTCATATTTTTTGTCAAAATGAAAATACCACAGCCATGTCCTTTTATATTATCATATAATCACTGTAACACAAAGTAAACTTTAGAAGCCAAGACAGTTTGTATTTCTTTTTCCTGAGAGTCTAGAAATATTCTTTCATAGATTGGGATGATGAATCCTGTTATACGGTAGTTAAATCCATGAGTACTTATTGTAGATACAACTTATTTTTACATTTCAAAAGACTTCATAATTAACTCAAGGGCATTTTGCAGTTTTTGTGCCACTTCTCCATCCATGCGTGTTACTGTGATAAGCATCATTGTACCAGATGCTCCAGTAATTGTCAGCCTCAACCTCAGGTGGCAGCCCAGAAATATGCAAAATGCCTGCATTGGCTGAGGTGTCTTTTGAACCAGAGAAGCGGCTGGGGAAACCAGAACGCAGTTACTTATCTGAGTCTGAGTAGTAGTGTAGGAAAAACCTGGGAGGGCTCCCTGGCTCCTGCTGGTGCCAATATAAGTCTTTTCCCACCAACACTGATGTCACTTCTCAAGGTGCAAGTAAGTCTGGCAGCTGCTCCAGGAGATGCAGAGAGTGAGGGTTCCTGAGTCACCAGATCCTGAGGGAGGGAAACTGCAAATACAGACCATGCTGGGTTAAGAAACAGTGACCATGCTAAAGTTTGGCAAGACTCTTAGCAGAAGACACTTTATCAGGTTGTGAAATTCCAGCTTGTCTGTTCTTTCCTGAGCAGTGAGAGAGGAGCAGGATGAGAAGAGGGGTCAAGGCCATGGTGGAAGCAGCCCCCTGACCCACACCATGCCTTGAATTGCCCCAGGCCTCCTTTTCTTTCTCAGGCCCTGTGGGAGGAGCTGGTCATGCAAATTTGTTCCCAGGTATTCTGGCTCAGCCCTTACCTGAGGCCTGGTGCTGGTGCTTTGCTCATGCTGAAAAATGAGAAGGAAGAAAATTTGATTTCCTCATTGTACAAGTCCTGGTGATATAGGGGAATGAAACTTGCAATCTACTCTGTCGGGTACGAACTGGTGTTCTCTAAAATCAAAGAATGACTTTTAGGAATAATGGAGGTGAAGAGTAGCATATACTTAATGAGAGAAAGAAAGCTTCTGTCCAAATGAGAGAAGGGGGTCCAGAGAGGGTTGCCCAAGACTCTGTCTTTTCTAGTGACATTTATAAAGTAAAACTATGGGTACAAGGCAAGGGAGAGACTGGGAACTCACAAGTCAGATGGGCATAAGGTGGGACATAACTATAGTTAACGAGTATGATCAATAGTTTAGGTAAAATTGATTGCATTAGGGACAAATGTGAAAGCAAGTCAGGCAGGAAGGGGGCATTATTGGAGCTGTGACCTTTACCCTATGGGGGTGGAATGGTGACTCCAAGGTGATAAGGTACTAATCAGAATATCAGTCCTTAGGATGTGGATGATTTATTTGATCCTTTGTCTTGAGGCCTGGCCCATAGCAGGAGGTGTCTGTCTCCCCAGAGTTGCAAACTATCCAGGCTAATGCACTGGGTCCTTTGAGGACCTAGCCCTATCTCACTGCCTATAATATTTCTGACTAACTCAGCTGCCTGCCACACTGGGAGGCAGCATCTTCTGAAAGCAGTCAAAACTATTGCTCAAACTGCTGTGCAAGGTCACAGATGACACAGCAACTGAGCCTGTCAGTGAGCACTGGACGCAATGTCCTGGTCAAGGTCCTCTTTGTGAATGGTTTTTTCCTTGAGCTTCACAGAACCACAGGACAATCTTTCCACAGTAGTCTCTGCTGGTCATAAAAAACAAACCTGCTCATGGCTCAGAGACCACAGAGTACATAACTTGTCTCTTGCTGATGACATGACTTTGAGGTTCTGTGATTTGGTGTACTCGATGAGTGCCATAGATTCTCACTCCTACGAGTCTTGTTTATGTATGTTTAACTTGACTTGCTTTATTTCACTTTGTCCTTGTATTCAGACTCATGTATCTGTTGAGGACTGTGAATGCCTCTGCAAGTCTTCAGGGTACTGTTAGCTGGAGACTTCTCTACTCTCCTGTGTGCAAAAATTTATTTATTTTATTTTTCACATCTTAAGTCCATTATATTTTAAAGGGGTTTAAGATAGTTGGAATCCAGATGCATCTGCGTGAAAATGGTTGGTATAGGTAAGGGCCAAGGTCTTTTTTCTCCTGTAAAACATTCATTTCTTGATTTGAATGGGTGGCCCTTCAGTGTTTTTGGAATAAAAAGGTAACAGAGGAGCTGATGCTAGAGGTCCTTGTTATGAGTGCACTGCACTGTGAATACTTTTCCACCAAGAAAATTAAATCTGTGTCAGATGACCTGTGACAACCACACACAATCTAATGAACTCTGTTATGTGACAAGAGATTATGGAAACAGGTTACAATATGTGGACATATTCTATGGACCAAGATCTGACAGCATAAAAAACAAAGACCACTCTCTTAAATATGTGAAATACGAATTACTTTGCAAGGTGGTAGCTCTCTAGGCAGGGGTCAGGAGGCTTCTTCTATGCTGAGGGTGGAAGAGAATTTGGCACAGCTTGTATTTTCCAGAAGACCGGCTGGGGCTTTCCTCTGCATGTGTCACTGGTGGTTGCACAGAATCTGTCTCCACTGCTATATTCTGTCCCATTGTGATTTTCAGAATCTTGTTATTTCCGGATGATCCTGGATGCTCAGATACTGATTAAGGACAGATTGTAAAGCTAAGAAGTAATCAGAGATCATGTCCTATCCACCAGCCAGACCATTACCGCTCATAACGTCTTGAACAGAGAATACTTCCTTGGACTCCACAGTGTACTCCGTATAGCCAGTGCTCTGGGTGGAGACCTGTGATTGCTAGTCCTGAAAGACAAATGCAAATGGCACCTGAATCAGCATAGCTGAAGTGAAGGTTCCTGGAAACACAGATCCTAATTAGGCTCCATTTCGGAAAACAGTGAATAAGCAATTATTGTTGCAGAAAGGAAAACAATTACTTCTGGGAGACTATTTAATATGAAGGCTCTGAATACTGTCAATCTCTGGCCCATGAGAAACCTGAAGCTTGTGCAGAGAAGCCAGACCACAGTGAAACCATCTGGAACTCTGTCCTGCAGTTCTCCATGCTGAGGCTGAAATCCTGGTACCAGTAAGTCATCTGCCCAGGGTGCAGTGTAGATTTTGTTTTAAGTGCGGTGCCCACAAGGGCTCTGGATAGGTGTGGGAAGTTAAGTGCCAATGTCAAGCTCTACTTTGTGTCTATTTGGGAACAGCTCGGGATGTGATCTAAAATCGAAATAACTGAAAACTGAAGACAGGGCTCCTGAAGGTTTAACACCCCAAGAAAGAGTGGTTGTTGGAGTCCTTGAAGTATTCTCTGAGCATGAGGTGGTAGGAAACTGAACGAAATTCAGAGCTTTTAACTGGTCCAAAATATGGAGCTGGTACATTTTTGCCATTTTTTTAGTGATTTAGGTTCTGCAAAGCCTGAGCCAAAGATAAATGACAAGACGCTGGCAAAAATTGGAGCTGGCAGCTCCTGGTACCTTCTGACTGCTTTGTTGAGAAAAGGTGAAAACCAGGTTACTAGTCAAACCTCTGCTGCAGTGGGAAGGTTTCAAAGGAATTGATTTCTGTGGCTTGGTCTGGAGGAATAGGTTTCTAAGATTACTAAATTGGTTCTTTGTCTCCTCATGGCATGTGGCTGTGTGACTCTGAGTTTCTAGCTTCTGGCAATAGTATCTATTCTTGAAAATGTACACCAAATATTTTGGATCTGTGGCCTTGAGCTCCATTGCCTCATCCTTCTCTGTCCTCCTGAGATATCCTATTTTATCTCTAGTTACAGAAATAGCTTGCATGTTTTTCTCTCTCCAAGTTGATGGAATAAATTTGCTACAAAACATTCTACACTACACATTCTTCCATAAATCCTATCCTTGAAAAGATGTTAATAATCAAGTTCTGGGCTCCTAGAGAACATTGTGTTATGCCTTTGTTATCTGAAACAGTGAGAATCTGGACCAGCTAAAACTGTGATGGGTTGTAGCATAGTAATAGTCAGCCTTGTCCTCAGGCTGAAGCCCAGAGGACAACAAAAGTTTGCTTTAGCTGGAGGCTTCTTGGACCAGAAAGGGAGCTGGAGACCTCAGATTACAAATCATATGTCTTATTTCCTACTGCTGTACATGGGATAACACATAAGGTTTCCTAGCTGCTGCCTGTTCCAGTGGCAACAGGGATTTTTTAAAGATTCTTATGTTTTATTTTTATTATGTATTGAAAGCTTAATCTTCTCTTTGGGAACACAGCTTCACAAATATAATGGAAAACAGTGAGAAAAATGCTCCTATCCTCCAAAGATATTATAGAATAGTCTGCACAATAGAGTGGGTTATGTCACATTCAGGGTGCAGGTGAGTCTCAGAGAAGTTCCTGGAGATGCAGAGAGGGAGGCAGCTGATTCAGCATAAGTTTGAAGAAGGAAACTGCAAGCTCAGATAGTCATGTTCCTGTGGAAAGGAAAACATCATGTGAAATCCGAAACAGAGGGGACTGTATGTTTTAACTGGTAACAAGGCTACATGGGCCTGTCCTTACTTATGCAATGAAAGAAGAACAAGAGTAGAGAAGCCCAGGCCACAGGAGTCATAAGCTCCTGAAGCCCCAAATCAGTACTGAGAGGCCCACATCTCTTTAGATGTTATCACTTCCTCGGAAGAGGAAGTATTTTAAGTGCAAATTGATTTCCTTGTCTCTTGATTTTTTTTAAAATTTTATTTAAGAAGAATAAAAACAGAAAAAGGGTACAAGTAATATAGAATTAAAAAAATAAATGGTAGGAAATCACTAGTTAATAGATTACATATTGTCATCTTAGAAATAGTTGTTCAAGTTACAAAATTAAGTATATAGAGTAGACATTCAAACAGTGAGACTGCAAACAGTTCTGTTCAATGATCCAACAAAAACTCATTAATATTGTTATCTATCTAATACGCTTAAATATACATGCAGTTGTATCCTTTAGAGCACTTTCTTTTCCTCTCTTTTTTACAATGACAATTTACATTTTGGGTTTTATTACTCCCAAAGTTCTTATTACATTTATTTTTGAAGAGAATAAAATCAAATGTGATATAACAACACAGAGTCAGTCAAATCAAAAGGATGGACAGAGTACATAATGTAGAAACAGAATACAAGGTGATCAACAGTAGTTGCCATAATGCCTCTTGCTATCTTAAAAAGAATTGCCTATATCATCAGTTATAATAAAATGAAACAAAACAGTAAAGAACAAAACAAATAAAACCAAAACACTGGAGACATTACAGGACTTCAAAAGAAGATAACAGTCAAACCAGAATGGACATCATAGTGAATCTCATTGTCTTCAAAGTTGTTGCCTATACTCTCAAACTTGGTACTATCAAGCAAAACAGAATAGAGTAAAATCAGTCAAAACAAGATGGTGAGAGCAATACAGGGTTTCAAATCAAGTTAATAGGGAATCAAATTGCGTTGCTATAATATATCCTGTTATTTTTTCTTAATTTTTCCCTTAATTAAAAAGATAAAAATAAATAATAAAAAAGGAGATTGAGATAAAAGAGGACATAACAACAAAACAACACAGGTCAGAACACAACAATTTAAGCAACATCATGTTTCACCACAAAATATCCCAACATAAAAGTAGTTACCATAGTGCTCTTTCCTTGAAATATTTGAGTATAACTTCATATACGTAGCATCAAACATAGCAAGACAAATTAAAGCCATTCAAGAGAATGACAGTATTACAGGGTATTTAGAACAAACTAGCAGAAAATGAACAATGGTTTCTGTATTATCTCCTTGCCTATAAAACTTTTTGTTTATATTATTACATATAATAAAATCCAATAAGATACAACATGTTAAGACTGATGGAGACAGAAGAACAAAAGCTTGATGGGACTTCAAAACAAGATGATATTAAATCAGTGCTAGCTATTATGATGTCTTGTTTTCTCCAAAATAGTAGTTCATACCATCACAGACAATAAAAATCAGACAGCCCAGAACAAAACCATTACAATTAATGAATGAAAACATTATAAGGCTTCAAAGCAATATAATGGAGAATCATGATTACCACATAATTTTATGTATTGTTATCATTTCTTACACTAAGAAAACTATTCTCTATTTATACATGTAAGTTTGATTTATGAGTATGGTCTCAAGCTGCATCCATTTATTTATAAATATCTCAATGTTATCATTCTTTATAGCTGACTAGTACTCCATTGTATAAAAATATTTTTTTAAAAGTTATGACTTTTTTATCCATACCTCTGTTGATAGACACTTAGGTTGTTTCCAAGATCTGGCTATTACAAATTGTGCTGCAATAAACATGAGTGTACATATATCTCTGTGGTACAATGCTTTCAGTTCTTCTGGGAATATGCCTAGAAGTGGAATACTTGGAACAAATGGGACTTCCAATCCCAGCTTTTTGAGAAAACTCCAGACTGACTTCCATTATGGTTGCAGCAGTCTTCACTCCCACCAACAGGGCAGGAGAGTTCCTTTTTCCCCACAGCCTCTCCAGCATTTGTTGTTGGTGGTTTTCTTGATCCTGGCCATTCTGTCAGGAGTGAGATGGAATCTCAGTGTGATTTTAATTTGCATTTCTCTAATGAGTAATGACAATGAACATTTTTTCATGTATCTCTTTGCCATTTGTATTTCTTCATCTGAGAAGTGTGTATTGATCTCAGATGCCCATTTTTGGATTGAATCTTCAAATTTTGGGGGTCTGATTTTTTTAATTCTTTATATGTTTTAGAGAGAAGCCCTTCATCTGGGGGGACAGTTTACTAAGATTTTTCCCAGTTTGTGGGTTTTCTTTTCACTATGCTGGGGATTTCTTTTTAATAAGACATGAACCCAGTTATTGATTCTGGTAAGTATTTCCCGTGTGATTTGAGTCCTGTTCATGAATTCTCTACCTACCCCTATATCTTCAAGGTTTTACCCAATTTGTCTTCCAATAGATTTAGTATTTCTGTTTTCATATTCAGATCTTTGATCCATTTAGATTTTTTTTAGTACATGGTGATAGGCATGGGTCTAGTTTTAGTTTTCAGCATATGGAGAGGCAGTTTTTCCAGCACCATTTATCAAAGAGACTGTCCTTCTTCCAGTGAAAATGCTTGGCCCCTTTATCAAAAATAAAGTGGTTGAGTGTTTGTAGTTGTGGTTGAATCTTCTAATCTCTTCCTTTGATCTTCAGCTCTGCTTTGATTCCAGTACATTTTGATTTTACTATAGTTGCTTTGTAGTATAACTTCAAGAGAGGGATTGGTGATGCTTCCTGCCTTGCCTTCGATGCTTAGAACTGTCAGTGCTATTCTAGGTCTCTTCTCACTCCAGATGAATTTTAGGAGTGATTTGTCTAGATCTATGAGGTACGTCAATGGTATTTTTACTGGGGTTGCATTGAATCTGTATAAGAGTTTTGGGAGAATGGCCATTTTCACAATATTTACTATTCCTATGCATGAGCAAGGGATGTCTTTCCACTTTCTGCGATCCACTTCAATTTCTTTTTTCAGTGTATTAAAATTTTCTTTGTATAGGTCTTCCTCTTCTTTCATGAGAGTAATTCCTAAATATTTCATTTTTTTTTTGGTTGCTAATGTGAAGGGTGTGGCTTCTCATTTCTCTCTCTGTGATCTTGTTGTTAGTGTATAGGAATGCTATTGGGTTTTGTGTATTGATTTTGTATCCAACTACCTTGGCTGAATTTATTTTTATATATAAGAGTCTTTCAATGGAGTTTTTTTAGAATATCATGTCATCTGCAAATAATGATAATTTAACTTCTTCTTTTCCTACCTTTACCCCATTTATTTCTCTCTCTTGTCTAATTGCTCTGGCTAGTATTTCCAGTACTATATTAAATAGGAGTGGTGATAATGGACATCCTTGTCTTGTGCCTGATTTTAAAGTAAAGGCTTTCAATTTTTGGCCATTTAGTATGATACTGGCTGTTGGTTTGTCATAGATGGCCTTTATTATATTTAGGTAAAGACCATCTATTTCAATTCTCTGTAAGGTTCTTATCATAAATGAATGTTGGACCTTACCAAAAGCTTTTTCTGCATCTATACAAAAGATCATGTGTTTCTTTCTTTTGGTTTTATTAATATGGTGAATTACATTTATTGATATATGTGTGCTGAATCATCCCTGCATACCTGGGATGAATCCTATTTGATCATGGTATATAATCTTGATGATTTGCTGGCTTCTATTTGCCAATAATTTTTGAGGATTTTTGCATCTGTGTTCATTAGCATGATTGGTCTGTAGCTCTCTTTTTTAGTTGGGTCTTCCTCAGGTTTTGATACTAGAGTAATATTTGCTTCCAGGAATGACTTAGAAAGGATTGCTTCCCTTTCAATTTCATGGAACAGTTTGAGGAGTGTCGGCATTGTCTTCTTTGTACTTCTTGTAGAAATCTGCAGTGAATCCATCTGAGCCTGGGCTCTTGTGTGTACGTATGGACTCAATTACATTTTTAATTTCATTAATAGAAATTGGATTATTCAGTAGTTTTACATCTTCTCAACCTAGCTTTAGTACTTCATATGTTTCTAAGAATCTGTCTATTTCTTCTGTGTTATCAAACCTATGAGATTAGAGGTTTTTGAAAGAGGTGTTGATGATCTTCTGTTTTTCTACAGAGTCTGTAGTGATTTTGCCTTTTTCATTCCTTATTGCATGGATTTGAGCTTTTTCTTCCCTTTTTAAAATCAGATTGGCTAGCAGCTTATCAATTTTATTTATTCTTTCAAAGAACGAACTCTTTGATTCACTGATTATTTGGATTGTTTTCTTAGACTATATTGCATTAATTTCTGCTCTGATTTTTATAATTTCCTCTCTTCTTTTGGCTTTGGGATTGACTGGCTCTTCTTTTTCTAGAAGTTTGAGGTGTAACATCTGGTTATTTTTTGTATTCATCCTGTTTTCCTGATATGGGAACTCAGTGCAATAAATTTTCCTCTGAGGACAGTTTTCATTGGATCCCACAGATTCCAATAAGTTGTATTTGTATTTGTATTTTCTTGTAGGTATTGTTTAATTTCCTATTTAATTTCCCCTGTGACCCACTGATTAGTCAAGTGTCTTATTCAATTTCCATGTGTTTGTGAGATTTTTGCAGTATCTTTTATCATTAACTTCTAATTTCATGGCACTATGATCTGATAGCATGCAAGGGATAATTTTAACTGTTTTGCATTTATTTAAATATGTGCTGTGAGCTAATATATAGTCTATTTTAGAGAATGACCCATGT
The DNA here is from genome assembly GCF_034190915.1 of Cavia porcellus. Classification (NCBI taxonomy): domain Eukaryota; kingdom Metazoa; phylum Chordata; class Mammalia; order Rodentia; family Caviidae; genus Cavia; species Cavia porcellus. Next base: position 22,166,219 of record NW_026947499.1, read on the forward strand.
ACTGCTGAGAATAATGTGTATCCTGATGTTGTTGGTTGGAACACTCTGTATATGTCTATCAAGTCCATTTGTTCACAGGTGAGATCCAATTCTATTATTTCTTTGCTGATTTTATGTTTAGTTGATCTGTCCCTTGGTGTCAATTGTGTGTTAAGGTCTCCTGTTATAATTGTGTTACTGCTAATTTGGTTTTTAATTTCTGTTCATACTTGTTTTATATAACTGGGTGCTCTGGAATTTGGTGCATATGTATTTAAGATAGTAACCTCTTCCTCTTGGAGTTTTCCCCTAACCAGTATATAATGACATTCTTTATCTCTTCTGGTCATTATTGCTTTGAAGTTCGCACTGTCTGCAAACAGAATAGCTACCCCTGCTTTTTGGGGCAGTTCCTGGTGCATGGTATATTGTTTTTCATCCTTTGACTTTCAGTCTGTGAGTATCCTTCTGGGTAGATGAGTTTCTTGTAGACTGAACATGGTTGGATTTTGTTTCTTGATCTATTCTGCCAGTCTGTTTTCTTTTAAATTGGTGCATTGAGTCCATTTACATAAATGGTGATAACTGTTATATGTTGCTTTATTGTTGACATGTTATCTTTCTGCTGTTGAATCTTTATCTTTCTGATATGTTCTTCTTTCTGATATGTCTTCTTTGATTAGTGGTTTTTTTCCTAAGTATATCTAAACTGACTTTCAGTATTCTTTGCAGGGTTGTCTTGGTGATCATGAGGTTCTTCAGCTCTTCTTTGTCATGGAAGTATCTTATTTCTCCATCCATTTTGAAGGACAGTTTTCAGGGTACATCAGTCTAGGTTGAAAATCATTTTCCTATAGGATCTGAAGTACTTCACTCCATGCTCTTCTTGATTTCATTGTTTGTGTTGAGAAGCCTGCTGTGATTCTGATAGGCTCTCCTTTATAGGTGATCTGTCTTTTCTCTCTGACAGCTTCTGGTATTCTATTCTTATGTTGGATTTCTGGTATGTTGGTTATTATATGCCTGGTTGTAGCTTTATTTTTTTATGGCTATATGGAATTCTATATGCTTCACTAATCATAATGTCAGTTTCCATTCTCATGTTTGGGAAGTTTTCAGCTATGACTTCTGTGAATAGCCTTTTGATATATTTTGTGATGTTCCCTTCATTTTCATTTATCCCTATTAATATTATGTTGTTTTACTTTGCATCATCTTGCAGCTTTTGATCTATTAATTCCTGATTCCTTGTTATTTTTAAAAGATATTTCCTTTCCTGTTCACTAGCTGCAGTCTTGTCTTTGAGGTCTGAAATTTTATCTTCACTTTCATTGAGTCAATTTTGACAACTTTCAAGGAAATTTTTGATTTTTTGTGTATCTCTTTGAATCTGCTTCATGCATTCTGTTTGTTTCTTAAATTGTTCATCCAAGGATTCTATCTTTTTGTTTTGTTCCTCTAATTCTTTAACTGTGTCTTCTTTAGATGCGTTCAGCATCTCTTTCATTACATTTATCAGTTCTGCTTTTACCTGGGAGATTATTTCTAGTTTGAATTCCTTTAAAGCTCCCTTTAATTGCTTCATTATTTCAGTTGCTATTATTACAGGTATTTCAGGTGTATGGCATACATTTTCTTCTATGTACATGGCTCCTATGGTTTCTTGGGATGTACTGGATGTTTTGAGATTGCATTTTGGTCTTTTGTTTTGTCATTTTCCTATATTTCTGTGTTTCAAGTGTTTTTCTAAAGCTTCCCCTGAATGTGTGGAAATCATCTCCTATGCTCTAGGCTCCTGGAACTGAATAGAGGTTTCTGAGCATGGTCCAGTCAAACCTCAGGCCCTCCTGTGCTACTTCAGTGTTCCAGGTAGCTGGGCAGGCACCTACCCACTGTGGATGATGGGCTAAAGCTCTCCCCAGGCAAAGACCAATGCCCTGAAACTCACTTCACCTGCTCTCCACTCCCATAATTGAAGAAGGTCATGGGGATAATCTACTCAGTCTGCAGAACCTCCCAAGCCAAGTCTAGAGTGGCTGGGCTCTCGTGAGGCTCCTTGAGCTCTGGGAGCAATGATCTTAACACAGTGTCCTGGACTTGGGATGGCACGAGGAATCACCCCACCCTCCAGCTGAGTTTCCCGGTTCCCTGTTCCAGAGAAGGTCACTGGGCATGTCCTGGGCAGACCTGAAACCTGCCAGGTGAGCACAGCCTAGTGTGGCTGGGCTCTGGGCAGGCCCTTGAGCTCTGAGAGCAATGATCTTAACACAGCCTCCTGCGCTCTGGATAGGGAGCTTACTCACCCCAGCCCCCAGCTGAAATTCCTGCTTCCCGGTTCAGAGAAGGTCACTGGGCATATCCGGGGCAGGCCTGAAACCTGTCAGGAAAATGCAGCCTAGTGTGGCAGTGCTCTGGGTCTGTCCCTTGATCTTGGATGTATCCTGAGCATCACTTAAAGTTGAGCTTTATGCTTCAGTTAGGGTTCCTGAGATGTGTGTGAGACTTATCTTCACCCAGAGGAATGACTAGGGAGGAAACTTCTGCTTAAACCTTGCAAAAACACATGAATAGAAGACTACTCAGCTCAGAAAATTAGTTGCTCTTATCCATTTGTAAATACAAATATTAAAGCTTTAGCACTAGAAATTTGAAGATATCATGACTGTGGGTGCCCACTCTATGGATTGTGGTAGACTTATAATGTCCCATGCTTTCATTACCCATCAGTCTCAGTGGAAACTATCCTCAGGGAATTGGATAGAAATCCTTCCCACAGTTAGTCCAATGATGCCATTGGCATGCACAGTCTGGTATATCTTTCAAAGAATCAAGGGTAGTAAATACCATTTGCTATTGAAGAAATGTGAGACTCTTGGGAGATTAAACTGTGGAGACTTTGACCCTCGTGCCATGTGAAGAGGGTGCATGGAGGTGAGAACACACAGGGCTCTCACAGCCTAAACCTGAGTAACTTCTTTCACAGGTGCCAGGGAAGGAAGCTACTGTGATGTGAGTGAATGGGAAGTTAGGGTCCTAGGTCAGGGCACAGAATGGTTGCGAGATTGACATTGGAGATGTAGGGTTCTTTTTTTTAAATCGGTACCAGGGATTGAACTCACGGCCACATGCTTGCAAGGCAGGAACTTATGCCACTGAGCTAAATCCCCAGCCCCGATACGTAAGGTTCTTAAAGGATGAATGTTTCTAAAAAGGTCCAGACATACAAAGTATAGAACTAGGAAATGGACTGACTTGCTGCTCTGCATCTCACAATACTTAGTAGATTCTTTGATCACACTGTACATCTATGCTGCCACATTTCTTCATACAAAAGAGTGTACATGGATAAGTTTGCACAGAGTGAGGATAGAACCCTAAGAGATAATTGTACAATCTATACTCACAGCACCTCAGAATATGTAAAGTTTGTGTATTACTGAAGAATGAGGAATAGAGTGACTATTGTGAAATATCAGAGCACACAAATAATTATTCAATACATGCTTGATTTTTTGTATTTGTTTAGAGGCAAACAGCACAATTGATGTAATATTAAGTTGTTTTTGTTTTTGTTTTTGTACCAGGAATCAAACTCAGGACCTCATGCTTTCCAGGCAGGCCCTTGCCACTGAGTCATATCCCCAGCCCAATGTAATGTCTTTAAAATTAAAACTGTTATTTCATATATGTTTGAATTTAAATGGCTATTCTTTTCACTCCCATTGATAGAGTAATTGTCCCCCCCTTGTACTACATCTTTAAAATGTAGAAAATTGGAAGGCTGAGGAAACTTTCACAAACTGTCAAATTGTTAAAAAGTTCTAACTCCCATCTAATCTTATATTATATCTCTTATTATAACATCATTTGTAATGCAGTTTTGACTTTTCAAATCAGAAGTAAAATAATGTCCTAGGGTGGGTCGCCAAAAACAAACTCCTTGTCACATAATGAGAAATGTCTTGAGTCTAACAGAATCTGGAAAGGAGAATAAACCTGTGACACAATATAATGAGGATTCCACAGAACAGCAGGGGTCAGCAAGAGCTGTTGTAATATTTGCATTATTCTGTTTCTGCAATCTGTAGGAAACTGGCCAAGCAAGCTGTTTTTCAGTGACTTATTAGCCGGATTTAGAACATAAGTGGGTCTGTAATTTTATATATTTTTTCAACAAAATTAATAGTGTTTTTAGTGTTTAAGACACCAGAAACTTTCTAATTGCTGTGTGGCAATCTTTGACATTAGATGAGAAAAAAAATGTTTGTCTCATTTCCCCATTCATCTGCTTCACTGTGCTTTAAATACCTCTTTTACTCACACCACAGAAATAGTCAGCTTCGTCTTCAGGCTGGATGTTGGAGATGGTTAAGTAGCGATCAGCCCCAGGGCTGGATCCTGTGAATCGATCAGGTATCCCATCCCCCGTGCTATGTCTTCCATCACTGTAAACACTCATCACATAACCAGGGGACTTCCCTGGCTGCTGTTGATACCACGAAATGAAGTAACTGCTGTGCTCACTACTCAAAGTGCAGGTGAGCTTGACTGAGGCTCCCAGAGAAGCAGAAGCAGAGGGTGACTGTTTCAGCACAGGCTGGCAGAAGGATCCTGAAAATACAGATATGCATTGTTACCTGGGAAAAGGAGCAGAGTAGAGGACAGTTCCAGTAATAATTTAAGAGACAGTTTCACTGAGCTGGGGAATAGAATGATGAGTACCTTACTGACCTGTGCAGTAGAGGAGGAAGGTGAATAAGAAAAGAAAGGTCTGGGACATGGTGCAGACACCACAGAGTTCTGATGAAGAAGCCATACTGGTGCAGGGTCTCTTATACTACCCTCAAGTCCCAGAACAGCCAGGATGCCCTATATGCAAATCTATTCTTCTTCTAACCAATCAACTTCATCCGAGGGCCTATGTTGACACTGATACCTGATGGCTTTTTTGAAGATTGAGCCTGGGCAGAGCCTAGTCTGAGGTTTCTCTGGGGTAGAAAAAGTCTCCTAGACTCAATGAGCCTTGGGCAGATGCCAGCAGGCAGATGCCTGCTTCCCTGGCTCAGAGTCCTCTGTATCCAATGGCTATGTCCCAACATTGTGCTGTGTTTCCTGTACATAAGTCCATTGTGTCTACAGCAGATGGTTGGTGGTCACATATCTGCCTCCACCAAGGGTTTGTCTATTCCCTGCTCTGTGTCCAGGAGCAAACCACAGCCACTTCTCAGAAGAATGAATTGTGCTACCTTGTCTCAGTCTGTAATTTTTCATTCAAAATTCCTTGGTGAGAACAAAACACAAAATTCGTCTCATCTGATAAGGAGGGGAGCTTATTTCCAGGTACAAACTTGGCATGAAAGAAAGTTTCATTACTTGAGCTCATCAAAAAATCAACCAAAAACCCATAACCCAGATTGTTCTCCAAGCCAGGTTTCTCTTTTCTTGTTTGATTCCTCACGATATTGAACTAGCAGGGGCATATTAGTGAACATTTATGAGAGTGAATATAAACATTCTGTGAATCATTGTATATATTAAAAATGAGAAAATCCAAGGAAATACAAAGACAAGGCACAAATATAATTATAAAATGATTTCTGGAGATCCAGCTTCATTTGAATTAAGCCATCAGAGTAGTTTAAATTAGAAGAAAGCATATATAGCTTTAGGACAGAAGAAAAATATCTCAAAAACTGTCCCTGATTTTTCTAATGTAAAGACCATAGCATTAACAGAGGAGGTGACATGGAGAAAAGTTATAGAGCAAAGACGCCCAAGAACCACGGAAGGACCATCAGCTCTCCGGGTACAGGAGAAGCCAATAGGGACAGTGCAGGTGAAAGTGAGATTTTGAGTGTGTGTGTGTGTGTGTGTGTGTGTGTGTGTGTGTTAATTTCTGTTTTGACTTTAAAAGAAAATGAAGCCACTTTCAATTTTTCACATGTCATGTGTCATAGTGTCCCTGCATAAAACCATGCATTTAAAAAAAATATATCAGGAATCTATTGTATGTCTTTGACAGCTGTCTTTGGTTACTGTCAGATAATGATCTCTAATGTATTTTAAACTCTTTCATGGAATCAGTGGCTTTACATTATTGGGGGGAGGGAATTTTTAGAAATGCAGAATCTCAAGTTCCATCACAGAATACTGATTTAACATCCAGACTAGATACTGACTAGACACTCCGAGAATATGCTTCTTAAATTCAAGGAAGCAATGGTTTCACATAGGCAAAAGGATTCTGCTGTGGTTTTAGTCATGTCTTATTCCTCATTTCTCTATTTTGTACCCTTCCAATGAGTGCAGCAAATGAACACCTTGTTTCCCATTTTGCACATTATAAATGTCGCTTAAAACACAACACAGTTCATATCCAAAATGACAAGTGTCTTCTTCAGAGTGCACAAAATTTACAAAAAGATTTAGAAGTGTTTTTTGATAGTAACAAGATCTTCACGTATTTACCTGTTTACCTCTCAATTCCAGTTAGATATTGGCGTTATGAAAAATCAATGATTTTACAACAATGGACATCATCTCAATAATATTAAAGGAGTAATTATATATTTGAATGCCTAAAGACCAAGAAGTTTCTTATTTCATGATCATACTTTTAGATAAATTGTAGGTCAAAATAAGAAATCCATGGAAATTTAGATAGCTGATTAGACTGAGTCCTTGGAATATTAGTCTATTGGGACTACTGCAAGAAGGTACCACAAATTACATGGTTAATTATAACAGAATTCTTATGCTGTTTCCCAGGAATGGAAAGTAGCAGCCAAAATCTACACAGAGCACTCTGTTCCCAATGACATCTCTAAGAAAATTTTCCTTTAGCTTCCTGGATCTCAGTTGTTTGTTGACAATCTTGGTGATCTTAGTCCCTGGAGTTCGTAATTCCCATTTCTGCCCCCATTATCATTTGACACCCCTTCTGTTTTGTCAGAGATCGTCTTCCTTTTTATCAGTACTTGTTTGTCATACATAATGCATATATGCATGATGAGGAGTTGGTATATATCCATCTCACGTCTACATCTGTTTACTTCCCTTTATCCTCACTTTCCTCTTCCCACTATCCTTTGCCTTTTCCAAAAGTTCTAACTCCCTGGAATCGTTGTTCAGGCACCTGGATAACATGGGGGAAGTTGGGGTTAGCTTATGTTATTATTCTAAATATTTGTGTTCTCTCAAAATTCTTATGTTAAAATTCTAGCCCCAAGATGAAAAAATTAGGAAATCAGACTATTTGAGGCAGAGCACATCCATAAACATGATCAATATCATAAAGAAAGAGCCTTAAAAGAGTTTGCTTGCTTTTATACAATGTATGAATGCAACAGGACTGTGCTATGAACCAAAAATTGAATCTTTACCAGACATTAAATCTGCCAACATTCTGATTTTGGACTTCATATCATCCACAAATATAAGAAACATGCATCCATTTTTTTTATAAACCACTAGGTTCATGGTATTCTATGATTGCACCTAAAACAGAGTAAGCCAAAGGGAGAGGAATAGATACCACTCTTAGATAATTCAGGTCAGGTCAATCTGAGAGTGACTTTGGACTCTTCATAGACTGTCTTTCATGACTTACTGTTATTAGAAGAAAATCCTTAGGTCTACATTGAATATCAGATCTGGCCAGTTGTCTCCAGTGTTGACTTCTTAAGAGTTACAGAGCTCACGCAGCACCTGCATCTCTCTGATCCTCCTTAAACTGACTTGTAAGTTGACTCTTGAATCTGTCTGCAGTATCTATGCATTTCAACCTTAGTGATCTCCAAGAAAAAGCAACAGATAATCCCAGGAATAAAGAAAGGATTGGTTACTGCAAAGCATGACTCAGTACAGAAAGAGCCTGATGGTTAGGGTGTCTGTGCTTACCTGCAGTTCAAAGACATTATTTCATTTCATTGTGGAGAAAATTTTGTTTTCCACTTGCAGGCATAGAGACCTGCTTCTCACATTCAGCAGAAAATCACAAAGTCAGAGGGAGTCTGGAATTAGCAGTTCTGAGAAAGTGATCTCATTCTTGGAGCTAGCCTGTAAATATAGACCCGGATACAATGAACCCAGTGACCAAAAGAAAACTCTCAAACTATGTGTCTTTGACTCAAGTGAAGACTCTAAGCTACACTCAAATAGTATTAACCTCTTCCTTCCACCGTCACTATCTCCCTGGAAGGAGAACTGAATCCCAGGAACTGATTTGCACAATTGTTGATATGACCATAAAGAGAAGGTTTTAACAATGCATTAAGGAAAAGGAGATTTTCACATCTACAAGTAACAGATAGTAACCAGAAGGATGATAAGAACTTGTTTTTTAAATCAGATTTAGACTTAGCCAATTCAGCTGTGACAAAACATTGCAGAGGGAACAAAGTAGACATTTTAGTCTCACTTCTCCCTTCATTTTAACCACTGTGCAACTTCCATAATTGGCATAATCTGCTTGACAGTAATAGTCAGCCTCATCCTCATACTGAAGTCCATAGATGAACAAAATTCCTGCATTGGCTGAGGGATCTTTGGATCCAACAAAGCGGTTGGGAACCCCAGAGCCTTGCTGTTTATTTGAATCTGAGTAGTATCTCAGTAAAAATTGAGGACGGTTCCCTGTCTTTTGCTGGTACCAGGAAATGTGGTAGTCAGAAAGTGGAGAGCCACTGCTCAGAGAACAGGTGAGTCTGGCGTTTGCTCCAGAAGATACAGAGAGGTAGGGTGGTTGAGTCACTACAGGCTGGGAGAAGGAACCTGCAAACAGACATAGTCATGAGTGAGTAACCAAGGACAAATTTGAGCTTCTTCAAGACCCTGTCCAAAGGAGATTGATTTAGGCTGTCTGGCTAGCTCTTGATATATTGATGAATAGTTTCAGCCCCTACCTGTGCAGTAAAAGAGGAACAGGAGGAGAAGAGGAGTCCAATCCATGATGTACGTCGGACTAGGAGCCCCACAATGAGACTGGGCTGTTCCAGATTTTCTTTTATTTCCCATCTTCTGAAGAGGAGGGGATGTGCATGCAAATTAGCTTTCATCATACCTATCCCTTCCCTCAGCCCTGATTCTGGAACTTAGATCACATTATAGACTGAAGAAGTGAAGATTTGCTTTTCCTTTGCAAATTCTTGGGAAGAAGTGCTTGATTGATGAGAGAAGATAACTATCAGGAAACCTGGCTAGGTTAGAAAAGATCTACCCGATGAGTACCTATTAGCAAAAGTAGGATCCACAAGAAGGTCAGGACTCTTTTCAGTGAATGGTTCTGATTGAACAGCTATTGTAGGGATAAAGTAATCCCCACAGTGCTCTCTTACAGTCAAATGAGGCACGTTTCCACATAATCCAGAGACCTGACATTCTTAGGAGCTGACTTCTACCTCTCACCAAGTCATTGTGTCTAGCCTCATACCCATAACCTGGGGCTCTTATGCTCTTTGATTTGTAACTGAGTATCGCACTTCCTGAAGAGACCTTGGACTGTGGCAAGTATAAAAATGTATGTAAATGAAAATGCAATGTATTTGCTCTGCCACAAAAGATGTTATTAAGATATCATTTACTTTATGCATGATTTAATAATCATAAGTACATATTTAATGTTCCATAGCCTTTTTGTTAATTATATGTATCTCAAGTATTTTCAGGTGAACTGATTTGCTTTAAAGTACCATTTTTAGTGATTTCAGTTATTGAAGTCACTGATAAAGTGAAGGATGCAGAATCAGTGACTCCTAAGGTTTGGAATTTTAAGTCTCTCAGTGTGCTCTATTGTAATGAAGTCGAGCCTGACACAAACATCTCAAATACTCAATAATCAGCCTCATTCAGCCACTTCCAGTGCAGATTGTGTCTGTTCTGAGTCAGTTAAAACAAGTGACAGGAATGAGGCTGTTCCATGGGCTTCCTCAAAGCTTTAATAATGACAGCTGAAAAAGTACTGAGTTTATAAGGAAATTCTAGACTTGTTATGTGGCTTCAGTGAAGCTAATCTGTTGGATTTTATAACTACACTGATTTACAATCTATTAAAGTTTCAAGGCTACTATCATTGAGTAGAGATGCTTATTTTTACCCTAGTTTAAAAGTGACAAAGAATGGAAGTAAGACTTATCGGTATTACACAAAGGCAGAGAGTCATATGTGGCTGAAGACAATGCTTCCCAGAAAGGCCATGAACTCTTTTTATTAGCATGCCTACTAGAATTCAGGCAGTAAGACTCAAGTTAAAAACTACAGAACATGAAGAATCACACATTACATAAGGTAAACATAGAAAATACTCTTACTCAGAGGCTTTGTAGGAAATATCTTAGTGTACACATAAAAATTGATATTATCCTTTAACTGTCAGGACAATGGTCTGCCCCAACTCCTCCAGGATGATGGTAATTAATTTTGACTCTAGTGTATCCTACAAGTGACTTGGACCTCTTTATTACAAGTATCAATATTCTGTTTCAGGAATGTATCCCAATAGTGTTCTTCAAATGTATGATTGCCAATTTGACCTTTTCTAAGTCAGTTGGATCATTTTCCTTACTAATTATTCTGGCATGTATCTTGATTCTACCCACCACCCAAAGAAAAAGAAAAACACTCGTGCTAATAGGTGAGGCTGGATCTAGGGTGTGTGAATATAGATTATGAGAGAGTGGTAATTAAATTTGTCCACCAATAGGATTAACATAGTTTTCTTTATGGACAATTGGAAGGCTCACACCACATGTGGTTAGCAACAACCAATCGTCTTACAGCCTAGGTGGGATAAAAAGGAAAGGAAGCCTTGCTGTTGCTGCTGCTGCTGCTGCCTCCTTTCTCCCATGCCATGGGCTGTTTTTTCTCTGCATGTGATCTTACTTGACCAAAGAGACTATGAACTGAAGCTTACAAATCATGAGCTAATATAAACATTTTCTCCTTGTGAGTGTCCAGGATTTTGCACTAGAAATGAAAAAGTTAAACCAGATCTAACATGAAAATCAAGAGCAAAAGGCCCTGCTGAATGATCTTTAAAGTTTTAAATTAGACCAGAAAGAAATGTCCAGTAAAGTTGAAGCCTATAAACATGGACATGAACAGAACTTAACTATTGAAAATACTAGCAATATAAAACCAAGTATTTCAGAAGACAATAAAATAGGTGGTCCGAGGAAATTACACAAACTAGCAGGACTCCACCCTCTGCATTCAAAGTGAAAGATTTGCCCTGAGAAGAGAGTGTTCATCATGTTCCAGAGGCAGCTCCCTAGGGAATTTATTCCTCAGATTTGGGTTCCTACAACTCACTAATTCAGGCTTTGGATCCCTACATCCCAGAAATAAGGAAGCTGGCTACTGCTCTGTCTGGAAGCAGACCTAGACATAATACACATGGTTGTAGTTTTAGGAACATGCAGAACACAAGAGCTGTGGGGTCAGGAAGGATTCCATCAGGCTTCAAGAAGGCCTGGGAGGCTAGACAATGTATCCTTGAGGAATCATGGTGTGAAGCTATGACTGTGCAGCTGAAAGTGTATTGAAAACCCAAAAATATTGGAAAAGCCAGGAAAGTGGATCATTTATGAAAAGTTGCAAGGAGTGGTGAGGCTGGACCCAGAGAGAAGCCTTGAGAGCTAAAACCACCAATAGTGTCACAGGATTGGAGCCATCCAAGGATTTCAAGTTCACATCTTGCCACAGAGCAGGCCTGATGCTGAACATCGAATCACAAAATTCAATGTTTGCCCTACTGGGTTTTGGCTATGTGGGAGTCTCTAGAGCTATCCTGAAATAGTGGATGAACATTGAATACATAAATCTTTTTCTCTAAACATATCCTTTGCCTCTGATGCCTAGTCCTGATTATTACAAACCTTGAAGATCTCTTCCGGTATGATTTACAGTGGATTTGGGGGCCCTTCCTCATTTTTATAACTTACCACTAGTATCTGTGATAGATTTCATTATTAAATGCATGTTCCTTAAGGTTGTGTCTTCTCATCTCTGGATTGGTGTCAGTATACTTTCTGTAGGTCTCTGATAAACTATGTAAAAATATTGAAGTCATAACATTCTGTTCCTGGCCCCCAAAAACTCCTTTTATGCAAATATGACTCTACAATAACTGCCCCAAGCCTTCTCTGAATCTTGGTATGGAGTTCAGTTCATACTGCAGACTGTGGAGAATGAAAGTTTATTTGTCCCCTTGGGAGATCCCTTGGAGAAAACACCTGCTAAGTTAAGACAAAAGTCATCAGAGAAGACACAGTTACTGATTGCCCATTAGTGAGCACAAAAGAGTGAACATTTCTTACTGAGCCCTGTGTAGGGACCATAAGGCAGTCCCATAGTGCTCCCTGATGGTCAGAGAGGGCACAATTCCTATGAACAGAGACCTGAGGTCCCTGCTGAATTTTTGGCTCACCTGGCCACAGTTTCTATTCACTATCTAAATAACTTGTTTTTGTTTTGCTTTTGGCATTGTCAGAACCCACACAGATCTTCAGCATAGTCAGTACTATGCTCTTCAACTGAGTTACATCTCTTACACTGAAAAACTCTCTGCAAATGACAGTTTTCTAGTTGATAATACTGGGTAGATAAAATTATTCCATGCTAGTCCACTAGGGATGGAATTACTCTAATCTCTTTACTTATACTTATTTGCATCTTTTGCAATGTTTGGTATCAATGTCAGGGCCTTCCACATGATATATACGTGTTTTACCACTGAACTGTATATCTATTTCTTGTTCATATTTTCCAATGTACTTAAAAATACTTTCCATAAATACCATACTAAATCTAATCTTTTTCCTTTAACAATTCAGAACTTCTTATAATGATCATTAGTCTCTTGACAGCTGAATGTGTGTTTGACTGATACTAGAAATTTATCTTAATCCTATTTTATGCATAGGTGTGTTTCTGTACTTTTAATGAAATGTCATTGTTATTCTATCAGTATCAATATTATACTATTTAAATTAGTCCTACTTAAAGCTATGCCTATTTTATATTTATTTATAAAGTATTTTAGGCAATTTCTGTATTTGTCTTTTCTAATGTAATTATTAGAAAAAGTAAGTGAATGTTTCCCAAAATTTGAATAACATTTATGTAAATGCATTTGGTCCACTGATATATCAGATAAATAGTATTTGTATTGTTCTTAACATTAGTTTTTTGTCAAAAATATTGTTATCAGGCATACAGGTCCATAATGTTCACTGCTCTCCAAGTAACAAGGAATTCTTGGTGGAAGGAAAGGTTTCATTCAACGTTAGCTCCAAATATCTTGGTAGGGAGCTCTTTTTGCCTCAACTCTCCATCTTGCCTTGCTCAGGTATGAAGCATTCTCATTGAAAGGAAAAGAGGTGAGAAATACAATGAGACAACAGCCAAGGAAATTTTTTTATTATTTCATACCCTCAACAATCTGGGCTCCTTCACTTCCTTGAAGAAAGGAAACCAGACTCAAACTTCCTAGGAGCAGTGTTCCTTATTTTTCTCAGATGGATATACTAGTTTCCTGAGAGAGGTTTTGTTTTCCGTCCTTTCATCTGAGATGAATAGAAAAAGACTGGCAATTGACACTTCCAGAATACTGAAGCTGGAAATTCTAAAATAAAACAATATTAATTTTAAAGATCTGCTTGTCCTCTGGGGTTACAATATGATCTGTCTTTATAGGTATTTAGGTTGTGTTTTATTACTTTGTGTAGAATTTTCATTGACTCATAGAGTTTCCTTATACATTCCTTATCAGATGGTGGTCCTCGTGCTAGGTGAGCTATGTGCTGTGTAAGTATGGCACCATAGGAGAAAGGATTGGAATCAAATCTTCACCCGAATCATTCTGCTTAGTGCAGCAACAGATGTGGAGACTTCACATGTATTTTATCTCCTTAGTGAATAATGATTAGGAAGAAACTCTAGAGCAATTGTAAAGCCCTTTGTGAACCCTGAGGCTACCGTTTTTGGTGCAGGCAGGTTCCACATGGTGTTTCTATCTCAGGGTATTCTTGTCTCATCACAACATATAGTCTCTAAGAGGAATTAGGTTCTTGAAAAAGTATTTTCTGCTGTGTAGTAGGGAGCTGCCTGCGGAAAGTGTGTGTGTGCATGTGCACATACGCACATGTATGTGTGTGATTTCAGCAAGAGCTCCATCTAAAGTTTCAAGTGAATTGTACCTGGGAGAATCTCAGACCCTTAATTGCTCATAAGCTGATAAGAAATGAAGCAGCACTTGGAAACATGCCAAACATCACTATTTATTATGGAAATACAAATCAAAACTACAATGCAGGTACCGGTAAAAATGAAAAAAGACAAAAAAAACCTACAATGCAATACTGTTTACTATGATGGTTACCATCAAAAACACCACAGATAATTAATGTTATAAAAATATTAAAGCTGTCATCTAGTACTCATGCAAATGTTATGTGATATGATTATCATGTAAAATGGCATATTATTTTCTCAACAAATTATTATATAGTCCAGAAACTCTTCTCTCCAAATCTATCCAAAAGAAATGTACCATCCCCAAAAAAGTAGCATACCAATGATTATAGTGCACTATGTGTAATTGCCAAAACATAAGCATCATAAATATACAACAGATGATAAATGCATTTTAAAATTCCACTGTTTATGCATTAATGTCATATTATTTGTTAATAAAAATGAATAGGCCACTCATTTACAAAAATCAGTTGTTATACATCATTAACCAAAACACACTAATATTTTATTGCATTATTAGGACTCGGTAGACACACTTTTATTTCATTTAAATATTTATTTAATTCACTGAAAAGTTACGGAGCTATGTTGTGTCTATAGTAAAATTGAGCACAAAGCTAGTTCTAAATATTTTCATGCATACTTTGTAATGCTTGAGATGTTTTGGAAAATGGGCCCTTTGGCAATTTCTTTGTTGAGCAAATGTAGCAAAGTGCCTGACACATGTGTACATGGTACAGCCTATTATACACTGAGAGGAACTTTTTGCTTCCAGGGTACAAACTCTACTTTGCTGAATACTCTAAGCAATTTTAACACAAAGGTAAATATCATTGTATCTAAATAAACCTACATATAGGAAAGCAACCAAAAACATACTACCTAAAAGATAAACACTATAAACCTGTATAGGCTACTTACCATGAAGAGAGCTTGTAAGACTGAAAGTTGCTCTCTTAGAGTTTATAATGAGTAATGAGTGAATGCAAAGACATAGGTCATTCCCACACACACCTATAGACTTTGGAAAACTGTACACTTGAACTACACTAAGTTTATATTTTTCAATACTAAATATGCTAATAATAATAATATCATCTTCTTCCCCTTCCACATCTTGTAGACTTGAAAGTTCTTTAGGGCAATCATGTACTTGGAGTTGTCATTTCCTAGGATGTCAATGTCTTGTTGTAGAATTAGTCACAGAAGATCTGCCTGATATTGTTTTGCAATTTTGTTTATAAATAAAAGTACATGCTAAAATTATAATCAGAATTTAGTCAAATAACAAGTAACATAGTCATTTATTACAATCATCAAGCATTATATTTTGAACATAGTTGTATACAGTATACGTTTAAATATCTTGTGGTATAGTATTTTTGTTTGTTTTTCTTTTTAACAGATCATCACATAATTTTATTTCAGATATAACAGCAATGTTAAAATTGAAAAGTTTAATTTTTAACTGCACCAAGTAAACTTACTGAAAGAGTTGCTGGCCCAGACTGGACTCTTTAACCAGGAAAAGCCTCAGCCAAATTAAGGAGCTCCTGCCTCCCCTGCCCCTTAAAGATTTACCTGTAACCCTATATCCCCATCCCTAAGAACCTGCCTCTGGCGTCAAATGTGTGCCAATGGGCTATCTGTGTATCCCTAATGCCCCTTGGGGTCCACCCCAGACAGAGGCTACTTATGGGCCTCACTCCATGCGTTAGAGAGAGTGTGTGTGTGTTCCAGAGAGAGACCGCCGGCCCGGGGTGGAGATGCTGTGCACCGGGGGCCCGGGGGGTCTCTCCCCACATTCCCGAAATAAAGGTTACTTATATTTTATACTTCTTATCTTTGCAGCCACCGCCGCCCACTCCTTTCACAGCTGTCCACTCCACTCCATTCCTTCCTTCCTTCCCCTTCCCCCCCTTCTCAGGCCTAACAGATGGTGCCTGTGACTCGACAGCAGGTGAGAGACTCCTGTGATTTTCCCAGTTTTTTAGTCCCCTGCTGTTCAAGATTCTTCACTTCTACACTCACAAATCCTAAGCTCGACTGCTGCTTCTCAACCAACACCCACCAGATGAGTAACTCCCCGGAGATAGCCACTGGGCCAGGCTCACATGGATTTTCTCCCCTCTTTGCATGGGTTCATGACCCTTTCATGTCTTTTAGACAGCCCATACCTAGGCCCTCACCTTTTTTTCCAGAGCTTTTGGGGCTCTCTAGGCAACCTGACGTGAGCCCACACTAAAAAACCCTCACTTTAAAGCTTTTTACCTTTCCCGCCAGCTTCCCTGTCCCTTTGTCTCCTCCAGGATCTCTCCCTCTCCCCGCACTTAAAGAGATAACAGCCAGTAAACCAGGTTCTTTGTTTCCCAGCGCGTGCTCCCTCCCTCCTCTCTCCCTGTCCTGGCGTCCACGGCGGGCCGGGGGGCGGTCTCCCGGCGGGGCCGGCAGGCCCCGGGGGCCCCCCCCCCCCCCCGACACAGGGGGGGGGGTGCGCAACAACTCTAGCCGCGGAGCCAGGCCCTTCCCATGATCGCGTATCCAGCCCGGCCTGGCCCGGCCCACCCGCACCTGGCTCCTCTTCCTCCCCCCTCCCACCGCATTATAGCTCCCTTTGTTTCCCATGCGCACCAACCCACCCCCGCCACCACCATTGCTGCCGAGATTAAAATGACACCAGACAATAAGAGATTCACATAAAACTGCTCTAGATTTTAAACAGCTTTTTTTCTTTTCGCTCTCACATCGCGTTCCAATTCTGTGGGCCCCAGTTGCAGCTTCTCACCCAGCCCGTCCCATGCTGCACCAATGAGCCGATCATTTCCGCCTCTGGCAGATGCCCACAAGACTATCCACGCCATGGCCCCACACGCAGCGGCCCACGTCCCTGACCGTCCCAACCCGGCCCAGGCACCCCGTGCCCACCACCACCACATGGCGCCCCTGCCCGGCCTGCACCGTGCCACCCCCAACGTCGCCGCCCCTTTCACAGCGTGCCCGGGGCCGGCGCAGCCCGTGAGCCTTCAGAGCAGAGCCCACTCGGCTTCATGCTGTGCGTCCCCCACTGCCACAGTGCCGCCCTCACCCCACCCAGCGCGCGGGGCCCCGCGCGCAGCGGGCTGTGCCCCTGACCGCGCCGCTGCTGCCACTGCCACCTCCACGGCCGCCACCCCGCCCCTCTGGGTGCCGGACGCAAGCTGCAGTTGCCATCCGTCCATGACGCCAGGTGTCACTTCTGGCCACTACTACAGGCCTCCAAGCCCCACCTCCTTACGCGATTGCAGCGAAAATACGTCATTTCCCTGCACTGCTTAACGCGGCATAGTAAGCGTCTGGGTGGAACCTCAGCCTTCCCCCCTTACTGTGTCCCAGCGTTTGCCCTGCCCACTCTGCATGTTCCTTGCCAGCCCGCCCCTCCCCGGCACCTGGCACACAGGCTGCCACTGCTGCCCCACAGCACCAGACACGCGCCGGGCGCGTGCCACAGCCGCCATAGTTCCATGGCACCAGGCGCCACCTCTGATCACCACTGCAGGCCTCCAAGCCCCACCCCCTTACACAGTTGCAGCTCCCTGTGCCCTCTTAGCGTGCCACGGTAAGCATCTGAGTGGGACCTCAGCCTGCCCCGCCTACCGTGTCCCAGCATTCGCCCTGCCTACTCTGCATGTTCCATGTCAGCCCCTCCCCGCCTGCTGTGTGGTGATGCTCCTCCCACCCCAGGCACAACTCTGCTCTCTTCCTACAGGTGCTATCTCAGCATCTCAAGCTGCCTTAAACACTGCGCGTTTCCAAAGTCTTGCAGCCCTGCCCAAACTTTTTTTTACAATTCAGTTCCCCTGAGGAGAGGCTATTTTTTTCTAACAATTTTTCTACCATTTATTCACTATTACTGGCCACCTGATAATTTTACCAGCCTGCCTGCATTATAATCTTAAATGCCAATATTAAGCTCCTACATACTTACTTAATTCTGCAGATAACTTTTACTACTGTCCAGATCTCAAACAACAAGGCAAAACTTGACCTTCAAGCTCCACAGAGACCTTGCTATGGTTGTTCCTATTTTAAATAACACTTACAATTCTGAGACAGACAAATCTACACAAGGTGAAACTACCTGCCCCCCCCCCACCTCCATGGGCCACACTCAAATTCATCAGAAGACATCAGACAAAATCCCCCATCCTGGAATTCTTCGAGACCTTATTCCAGGGCTATTGGGTTATCCTGGCCACCAGAGAGTGGCCTGGCCACCCTAACTGGTAGCCCTCACAGGTCACTGCCAAAAGACCTTATTCCAGGGCTGTTGGGTTATCCTGGCCACCAGAGAGTGGCCTGGCCACCCTAACTGGTAACCCTCAAAGGTCACAGGGGCCAAGCGCCTCGGTAGATGTCTGTCTCAGAATCCAAATCACATTAAAACTCTCAAGGTAAGACATTCTCTATATTCGTGGACATAAGAGACCACATATACAGAGTTCTTACTGAGTTTTTAGGCTAATAAATCCTCAATGTCTCATGGAGTATTAAAGGCCAACCTATGCCTGTTACAAACAGGGCCCATTTTTATACAGGTCCCAGTCCTAAATCTTAAAATGCTTTTATTCCCTTTTAAACTGCCATCCTGGTTTCACATCACTCAGGCCCTACATCTAACCATCCTTTTGATACTCATCTCTGCCTTATGACTCTCAGGTTGTCATGTTTTGTTGTCAGTTTGATTCTTAATTTCTTACATTCTACTAATGATCATTTCTATAGCAGGACTCTCTAACAGGATTGCCTACAGACTCCAACGTCATATATACCAGAGACAAACCTTACCTACCTACCTTTTAACTTTTATGCTTTCATATGGGGGAGTAAGCACCTCTCATAACTTCACTCCTCCTAATCCCACGTTTAATTTTTCAGAATTCTGCCTTGCCACCTCAACGTCATCCTGATAGAATAACAGGTCTAAATCAAAGACACCTTTCCCTTTACCTCACTTGGGTCCATAAATATGACAGTGTCATGTCTCCTCATAACATCTTGTTTCTTTGTTTTTCCAGTCTAATATACATGCATTCACCAGTGAAGTTGTCCTGGCTAAAACACCTAACATCAGTGTCTACCTGGGCATCAACCTTCATCCCGTCGACTCCTCTAGACCGCAATACAGCGCCCTCAGCCAGCAGGAAGTAGTTACAGAGAGAAATCTTCGCCCCTTTTCCTAATAATCATAAGACGGGATATGAAAGAGTTGCTGGCCCAAACTGGACACTTTAACCAGGAGAAGCCTCAGCCAAATTAAGGAGCTCCTGCCTCCCCTGCCCCTTAGAGATTTACCTGTAACCCTATATCCCCATCCCTAAGAACCTGCCTCTGGCGCCAAACATGTGCCAATGGGCTACCTGTGCATCCCTAATGCCCCTTGGGGTCCACCCCAGACCGAGGCTACTTATGGGCCTCACTCCATGTGTTAGAGAGAGTCCGCCGGCCCCGGGGTGGAGATGCTGCCTCCCGGGGGCCGGGGGGGGGGTCTCTCCCCGCATTCCCGAAATAAAGGTTACTTATATTTTATACTTCTTATCTTTGCAGCCACCGCTGCCCACTCCTTTCACGGCCGTCCACTCCACTCCATTCCTTCCTTCCTTCCCCTTCCCCCCTTCTCAGGCCTAACACTTACCATTTAAGTATTCTTAAAGTTCTTCCCTCCAAAAACCGAAGGACCTTTTCTTTTCCACCACTGCAAACCATGGTTTCCCAATAGTTCTCTTTCTGAAGGACTTTTCAATTAGTGAGAAAACTGCTGGAGAATTCAGCCTTTTTGTAAACATCCAGATATCAAAATAGATTTTGATATATAAATGAATGTTCTGAGATGACATTGCTCCTATTTCTATAACTATGAAGAACATTTCTTAAGTGACCACTGATAATATTTTTTGTACCAGAGAGCAAACTCATGACTTTGCACCTGCCAGGCAAGTACTTATGCCACTCAGCTAAAACCCAATCTGCCACAGATAATTTAAAAAATTGTAAATTTAGATTGCACAATGGGAGAAAAACACAAATATTTCAGACATCTCAATTTAAAAAAAAAGTTCTCAATCTGTCAGAACCACTAACTACTTTCTAGATAACAATCTAGCATTAAACCACTCCTGTCAGTAGAGGAGGCCACAGTGATATTTGTACTATTAACACTTTCTGCTTCTACCTTTCTAAGAATAGAAGCAGATCATTCAACAATTCATCTTATTCCAAATCCATAAATTCAGTATTGTAGGCACAGAGTATAAGCAAATCCAAAATAGTCTTCAACAGATAAGGGAGTATCATAATTATGTTATTCTCAAAAACTACTGTCTAGATAATCTTTCCTACATAATTGAACACTTACAGTATTTTAATAGCCTGTATTAGATGACATTACATGCATTTATTGTGCCAGAAGTACGTCTAAACTTTCTTTTAGGCACTTCAAAATACCTCCAAGGGGGGAAAAACCTTGACTCAGTTTTATTTAGAGGTTAATCAATAAAGACTCCATTTTTAATGTTAGATTAACTATGGTATTATTGGGTTTACTAAAGAAAAAGGATAGGGAAAAAGGAAACCAAATCACAATAAACTTCTTTTGGTCAGTTAAAGGCTAATATCACTAGCTGGGATATTACAAAATTTTAATCTCACCAGCTCACACTCTAAATAATAATGCCTCTAGAAACAATAGCAGGAAAAATAAACCTGCTGACAACCAGTTCACTCATTAACAAGAAAGAAACTTAACTCAAATATGCAGATCAATGTGTAACACTACCTACCCAATCTTCCAAACCCATCAGCAGGAAGAGAAAAATCAACTGCTTTGAAATCTTAAGAAGTTTAGTATTTGTCACAAGGTTAACAATGGTCCAACCCCTGAGAGTTCCATAAGGACTAAAGGTGGAGAGAAAGTAATGTCTAGAGATAAGCATTCCACAAATAATCTTTAAAAACCAGAAGTACCACCGACACATCAAACTTGTCTATGAGTCAGAGAATAAGATATTGCTGCTGCATCTTTTTGTATTTTGAAATAAATGATATTTGTAGGCTGTGTCCCTCAGTGTGAAAGAAAGACTTTTTTTAAAGTTTAAAAATTTGAACTCATTTTACACCCAAAATTTGCAGGGTATACATTTTAACTATGAAAGTAAACAGATCTTCCTTCAATCTAATCACCTCATAAAATTGAGAAAACTTAAACGATCCAAACATGATTATTTTTAAAACTCTTTGAAATTATTAAAACTTTTAAAGGAAAGAGGGAAAAAAGGGAAAAAAACCAAGAACAAGAGAACAAGGTAGGAAAGGTTAACAAAGAGGGGAGGAGACTAATGGACCTCTCTTTTTATTTGGCTACAAGCTAGTGTAAAACAGTTGAATTTGCAATTTGTTCATTTGTCTGTCTTTTGCACATCTGCATACTGACCAGAAGCACACTGAGATTTTTCAGAAGCACGTGAGCATCAGCAGGCTCTATCCTCTTCTAGTAGCTCTTTGTTTTAATAATCTCAAAGTCAAATTTCCTGTAGAAGTCAATCGCCGCCTCATTGCTGATCTGGACATACAGATAGATATTGCCCAAAGTGCCATCTTTCTCACAGATGTTTAAGACATGATTTAACACTTTAGTTCCTATTTCTAGCCTTCAGTAAGGTTGCAAGACCTCCTAGTGTCATGATGTAAAGTCTCTTCTGAATCTGTGAATGACCCACCCTGCAGCACACTGCACCAACAGCAATATCATTGAAATAGGCAAGTTGTGCTAGCTTGCACCTCCAGCACATCCTTGTAGAACCAGTCATTATAGCTAACTGGAGAGATGACCCCATCTAACCTCTTCAACTCCTTGATATTGTGTTGTGTTATAACTCCAAGCTCGATGGGGCTGCCTTTCATCTTCTGTACCTGGTAAGGTCATCCTTAGCACCACTCAACCCCGACATCCTTGCAGCTGTCTCTGAGCTCTGCACCATCTCAGCTCCAGCCACTCAACCCAAGCTGGCCTTCTCACCTATGGCAGGGAGTTGAGGGTGTGACAAAGGCAAGAAAAGTCAAACAAAGCCCTAAATTTGCAGAGGGCGGGGACATAGCCCACCAGCACTCAGGTATCTCCACTTTTCCACATGTGCCCATGGGGCACTCTGCTCCAGCAGCCACTAGCCAGCCCCCTAGGATATTTTGTTTCCACAAACAAGGTGAACACAATGCCACAACTATGAAAATACGGTGGCCACAATATCACCTGATGGTAGGAATTTTTCTGCTCCATGGTACTCTTATGAGCCCGCTTTTATACATACTATTCCTAACTCCCTGACAGTGTTATGTGCCACGTGTCTGGCATTTTCTCTTGATTCCCCAGATTGTTACTCCTAATTTTAATCCCTTGTAGCGGGGATGTACATTTATAAACTGCATAAAGAAAAATTCCTTAGCCAGCATAAATATTTAAGTGGTAACTAAAATTCCTGTTTACCATTAAGGTTCATTTCTTGCTTTGCATAGTTTTATGGGTTTTGCCAAATGCATGTAGCCAATCAAACAGAGTAACATAAAAGAATAGTTTTGCTGCCCTAAGCAACCTCTTTGCTCCATTTTGTTCCCTTCTTCCCTACCCACAGCTCCCTGGAAACCACTCATATTTTTTACTATCTCCACAATTGTTCCCTTTTTAAAGAACACTTTGTTCTTGGTATAATACATCGCATAGTCTTTCCAGAGTATCTTTCTCAGAGCAATATGAATTTAAGTTCTTTCACATCACAATGCATTTGAAAATTCAGCTATTTTTACTCACTATTATTTAATTTTGTGGATGTATCATCATGTGTTTATTCAGTTGTATGTTGCAAAATATTTTGGTTGCCTGTGATTTTGGAATTTACAAATACAATGACTTTATCCATTTCTAAGCTTGTGTGAGGACACACACTTCTAACTTCTTGGAACAAATACCTAATATGATTGTTCCATTATATGGTAAAAGGGTTTCTTAGCTTTGCCAGCTGCTGTCAGCCTGTTTTCTAAAGCTGATGGCACTGTTTTGCATTCCCATATCAATAAATGAGAAATATTCTATGATAGTCTGCTCCCAACAGTTGATAGTTTCATGCTACCAGCAGCTTGACCAAGTGTCCATAAGGCATCTCTATTCTAATAGTTAAATCCCAGATGTTCCTCAGGCTTTAATAAAATTCATATGACTGAATTTAATACTTACTTGATCTTCCTAACCCATAACATGTTCTACTATTTTATCTGACCTAGATAGGATCTGCCTTATTACGCTAAACTTTCATTCAGGAAACTCCCACTGGGAATTAGCACTGATAGAAATTAATATTATCACTGAAATCTCTCATCTTCCAGAAATCTATCACTACTAATTTTGGTTATACCAGCAAATTTCTGATGTTCTAGAAAAATCATGTAACTTGCGATTATAACTTTCTAATTATAATTTGTATTGCATTAGCTATGTTATAAATATAAACATATAAATTATTTCACCACTAAGAGGGAGATCTTATGAGACTTCAATTTAACTCTCTATTTAAACCCGGGGTGAAAAACTGGTACTCTTTCTACTCCCTTGTCTCTGATGCAGAAAATATAGAAACTACAAGGTCAAATAGATCATCCTAGATAGAAAGAGGAAACTGGTTACTACAAAGCCTGACTCAGTAGAGAGGGAGCTTGATGCCTAGGGTGCCTGTGCTTACCTGCAGGTCAAAGACACGGTTTCTTGTCACTGTGGAGGAAATGATATTCCTCTCGAAGCCATACAGACCTGCTTCTGATATTCAGAAGAGAATCACAATTTCCAGAGAGAATCTGGAATTAACAGATCTGGGAAAGTGACCTCATTCTTGGAGCTGGATTATAAATCTAGACAGGGTTACAATGAACCCAGTGACAAAAGGAAACTCTCAGATATATGTCTTTGACTCAAGTTGAAAACTCTGAGCTGCACACAGATAATATTAACCTCCTTCTCCCACATTAATTATCTCCCTAGATGGAGAACTAGGAAAACTCCCTAGCTGGAATCCTAGGAAATAAATTACAGAATTGTTGATGTGACCATAGAGAGAAGATTGTAACAATGAATCAAAGAAAAGGAGAAAAGATTTTCATACCTACAAGTATTAGAAAGACAGATAGTGACCAAAAAGATAATAAGAAGTTATCTTTCAAATTACATTTAGTTCCAGCCAGTTCAGCTGTAACAACATAGCACAAGCAAACCAAAATGAACATTTTAGTCTCACTTCCCCTTCATCTTAAGCACTGTGTAAGTACCACTGTTGCCATGATATGTCAGACAGTAATAGTCAGCCTCATCCTCATTCTGGAGTTCAGAGATGAGCAAAATTCCTGCATTGGCTGAGGGGTTTTTGGATCCAACGAATCGGTTGGGAACCCCAGAGCCCTGGTATTTATCTGAGTCTGAGTAGTATCTCAGTAGAAATTGAGGACGGTTCCCTGACTTTTGCTGGTACCAGGAAATGTGGTAACCAGAAACTACAGCGCCGCTGCTCAGGGTGCAGGTGAGTCTGGCATTTGCTCCAGAAGATGCAGAGAGGGAGGATGGTTGAATCAGCACAGGCTGGGAGGAGGAACCTGCAAACAGACATAGTCAGGAGCGATTAAGCAAGGACAAAGTGAAGCTTCTTCAAGACCCTGGCCAAATGAGATTGATTTAGGCTGGCTGTCTGGCTCTTGATATACCTACAAATGGTGCCAGCCCCTACCTGTGCAGTAAAAGAGGAACAGGAAGAGAAGAGGGGTCCAATCCATGGTGTACATAGGACTAGGAGCCCCACAATCAGACTGGGTTGTCCCAGACCTTCTTTTCTTACCCATCTTGTGAAGAGGAGGGATGTGCATGCAAATATGTTTTCATCATACCCAACCCCTCCCTGAGCCCCGATGCTGGGACTAAGATCACATTGTAGACTTCAGAGGTTGAAGTTTATGCTTTCCGTTTGCAGGGAGCTGTGGGAAGAAGTACTTATCTAATGAGAGAAGATGACTATCTCTGCTCAAGGAACTTTGCGAAATTAGGAAGGGTACACTTGCCGAGTTCCTGTTAGCAAAACGGGATCTTGTAGCAGATCAAGACTCTTTTAGTGAATGATTCCTATGGAGCAGCTATACAGGGATGAACAGCAACCTCCACAGTGCCCCCTTCTGGCCATACGATGCACCTTCCCTCAGGTCCAGAAACCTGCCATTCCAACTAGTTGATTTCTTACCCAGTCACTGTGTCTAGCCTCACATGAGTAACCTGGACATGATATGCTCTAATTTTGATGCTTTTTGATTTATTATTGAGCATCTCACCTCCAAAAGAAATATTGGACTGCGGAAGGTACAAAAATGTACTTAAATAAAAATGCAATGTGTTAGCTCCCCTCAAAAGATGGTGCAAAGATCATATCATTTCCTTTATGCATAATGTAATAGTTAACTACATTTTAATGTTCCACAGCCTTTTAATTAAGTGTGTGTATCCCAAGTGTTAGCATGTGATTATTTTTGTGTACATAAGACCGAATTTTTATTCAGCTTTCTTCCTCCAAGTTCACTGTTTTAAATGGTAGGAAAGTGTAAAATGCTTTTTCTAGAAAGACTAATTTTCCCTCCTAATCACAGGCAGCCTGAGAGAGGAAAGGTGGCTCCACATTAAACCTTGATAAATAACAGAATACTGTGACCAGTGTCAATTCTCTAGCTGTGGGGAGGCCATACCAGTTAGCCAAGTGACAACTTCCTTTCCTACATGCTCTATAGCTGGTGGGAGAGAGCAGCACAAGCGTGACACTGTAGACCTAGGAAGAGGCCTGGTTTGAAAAACATTAGCCACTATTTGTTGCTTCTACAATGTAAGATTCTTATACTGGGTTCACTTGTTTAAAACACACACACACACACACACACACACACACACACACACACACACACATTTTTCTGACGATATTTAACTTTCAAAGCTATTTCAGTTCCTTAACTCTCAAATAACCTTAATCCCAAAATCCAGGAACTGAGAATCTGATAAAACCACCAGAAAAAACCACATGGTTAAATTTTTTTCATTGTACTATCTAAAATTATAGTTGGCTCTATCTCTAATTACCTAGATTTGGGTGCCCAACCAGAATGACATTAAGGAACATTGAGGAACAAATTGTCTTGAGCTGAACATAAAACATATGATATAGTTAATGTACACAAGTAAGAAATTTCCCTTTTTATATTTGTAATAGAACATTTTTAAGAAGGGGGCAACATAAAAAGTAAAACTAGCTGGCTGCTTTATCTTATTTTTGTGGAACTAATGCATTTTGATTTGATAAAAGTGATTGCAATTCTAAATGAGTTCTCAGGGTGTCCTTCACAAACTTTGACCTACTTTTACTATTTGTGTGTTTCATCTTTGAAAACAGTTGTTCACAAATGTACATACTGCCCAAAGCTACAAAATGAAGACATGGTTATAGAAGGAGGGATACTCTTCTCTGACAATACAGATCTTATAAAACTCAAAAAAGAAGCATGGTTAAAATATTTTTGAGTCAAATGTCTTATGACATCTCTATTCTTTCCATTTGAAGATGCATAGATGATGTATTACTTTTGATTGAAAATAAGTAGGAAAATTTATATATCTATTTAAAAATAAATACTTGTTTCAGAAGCACTAACATATACACACCCAGATAGATTGAAATAGTATTGTTAGTGATTACTAAGTTTTACTCTCCAAGTCACAAAGGACAACACAATATATGATACACTGAGGTTTCGATTTGATTCACTGGATGCAGGAGATTCAGTTAGCACTGCATACTCTCTCCTGCACTGTGTCCGTTCTTCTCTAAGCAGCTGTACAATGGAGTTATGAAACAAATCACAGAAAAATGCTAAAGTTTATGATCTATTGGGGCTGCATTACTAGCTATCAAGGGTTTTATGACCTAGATTATAGGTTGGACCACAGGTTTGACTGTAGGTACACTGCAGGTTGGACATGGCTGACTTACAGCATACTTTCTAGCATGCTGGTAGATTTCTAAAATTTCTTAAATCAGAAGTTAAGCTATCTTTAAAGGGTGGACATTCAAAACAAATGATGTGCCACAGTGTGGTTGGTAATCAGGCCTCATGTTCACCTAGAAAGGATAATATGTAGGCACTCCATGTAGTCACCAGCAAGGATCAAGAAGATACATTGTAGTAGCCACACGTGGTGGTGCACACCCATAATCCCACCACTCAACAGACTGAGGTAGGAGGATATCCGGGAGGTAGAGACCAGCCTGGAGCACATAGTGAGTTCAAGGCCTGAACTGCATAGCAAGACCCTGTATCAAAAAAAAAATAATAAAAATAAAAACTGTTGTAGTTTTTCTATAATTACTACCGACATGCTGCCCATGGGAGTCTGACCTAGCAAAGTGGTTCCCAGTCATCTCTTGGCAGTAATAAGAATTGATTTGGGTTTAATCATGTTAATTATTTTTGAAAATCAGTGTTTTTCAGTGTTGAAGACTCCAGAAACTGAAAGCCATGTGACTGCTTTGGTAGTAGAATGAAGAAGAATTTTGGTCAAATGTTCCCTTTAATCTTAGTCACCTTGCTTTACTCACATGATACACCAATACTATGAGATAACCACTGATGTGGTAAGATTTGTTCTCAGGCTGGATTTGGGGAATGGTTAAGTAGTAATCTGCTCCCAGAGTTGCTGCATGAAAATTAATCAGGGATCTGGTCTCTTTTGCCATGGTTTCTATCATTGTTAATATATATAATATCCTGCAGTGACTTCTCTGACTACTGATGATACCATGAAGTATAGTAGGTTCTGTGCTCACTACAGAGAATGCAGTTGAGCTGGACTGAGGCTCCCTAGGTAGAGGGTTCTGAGTCAGCACAAGCTAGGCTGGTCCAATGAAATACAAAGAAATCCATTATGTGTTGGGAAAAGGACCAGGGGCAGGACTATTCCTGGCACATGTTTAGCAGGATCTCTGAGCTGAGGATTTGAATACTGATGACCATCCTGACATGTACACTGAGTGACTTTCAGGTCATAGTGTAGACAACCCAGAGCTTTACTAAGACAAACAAGCTGTACCAATGTCTCTTATCTTCAGTACCAGAAGAGAGAGAGACAGCCCATCAAGCAAATGTGCTCTTCTCTGGGCCAACCAATATAATCAATTGCCTTTCACCAATGACATATCTGGGTATCAGTTCAGGGAGAGATGGATAAGGGATGAATCTTCTCTGTGGCTTAACAGACCCCAGAGCAACTCCCTATTCTGGGTCTCTTGAACCCTAAACAGAGACCATAAGACTTGATCACTGCCTGCTTCCTGCATAAGGACAGAGAGTGACTTCACAGGGAAATTCCTACCTTATACATCAGTCTTTTGTCATCTATTTTGTTCTCCTCAGAGAGAGCAAGGTGCACAGCTCACTTTATAAGGAGTTTTAAGGGCAAATGGAGTCTCAACATGAATTAAAAAGTAAGCTAGCTGAGAACAGGAAAATTCTTCTATGAACCTATACCCCAGGGTACTCAACAAGCCAGATTTTTCTTTCTATATTGATTCTTCATGAGATCATACCATAGGGCCATATTGGTAGAATATCACCATCCACATAACTCCTTCACTTTGGAAGCCAAATAAGGATAGACAGAAATTCAGAACATTCCTTCAGCTTTTTGTGGATAATCAATATGAGGTTTCCTGAGAGCTTTGTGTCTGGTAATGGGATCCTTTTATCATGTGATCATGTTTGAATCCAGGCTCAGTCATATGTCGTAGTTCCTTAACCTTTCTTTGTTGAGCATCTCTGTAATGTATCTTGGGTTAGTACTAAGTCTTGTCATCGGGCTAGACCTCTAAGAGGGTCAAGGTACCTTTGGTCAGTGTCATTGTTTGTGCTATAAATCCGCTTCCCATGGATACGATCAATAAGGGCCTCTGAATCACCGCAGCCTGAGAATTGAATGTTGATATAAATGTCAGATACATGTTAGCAGTGAGGAAAGAAAGGAGAGGGTCAGCCCAATGGTGAGAACCTGAGATCTCTATTACCTGAAGAGTGAATAAAAAAAAATGAAAGAAGAGGAGTCAATGCCATGGTATGGATGTTAGAAGAATCTTCTGGTCCCAGAGCTAGTGCTTTAGTTTTCTACTGAACTCCCTACTTGATGGGGAAGAGTTGGTGTGGTGCTTTACACAGATCAGGCTCTTCACCATCCCCTTCCACTACCTGACCTCATGCCTATAACCACATATACCATCTGAGATATACCTGTTTTTGTTATGTACTGTGAATTTTTCCTGTGAGAGAAAACAGCTGCTCTCACAGTATACACGGACCAGTGAGCAACTATATAAGGTCCAAAAAAAGCATTCTGAAGCACTGAAGCTTCCTTTAAAAAGATCACCAGCACTCCCTTTTGAGGCTTTGTGGTCTGAATGTGTGGGAGCTCATCTTAGTCATTTAACAAATGTTTATGACACTGTCACTGTATTTCCAGCACTTACATTGTTTGTCTTTACTTTGCTCATTTCTGTTTATGTGAATTTCTCTATTTTGTGTTGAAATACTCTCCTAGGTGTCTGTACTTCAGTTTTAGTGTAAACTAACCTGAGTGTTTTGAATGAGTATTCAGAATTGTTTTTGAAAACTAACTGATGAGCCTCACATTAAATGTGCAGCTGGCTTATATGAGAATTTTATTACTATACAGAGTAAAGGAAATAGAATGAAGACTAAACTTGTTGTCAATTGAGTGTAAACCAAAGTCAACCATGCAGCTACTCAACCCACTCTGCAAGATCAAGCTGCTCAAAATATCCTGCACAGCAAGCTCCAATGAGCTTTTAAGGTTAAGAATGCTTTATACACAATATTCCACACTGTTGCCAGGACAAGTTACCATTGTAAGCAGCTCTACTAGGATAAAATCAACTGGGCTTTCAATATGAGTTTGGAAGAATTTCCTCCTCTTAAATGCATAAGGACTTGTTTTATAGCTTAACATATGATGTGTGAAGGAAAATAACCCAAGTCCAATTGAGAAGAATGTTCCTAGGTTCATGCATGTAAGGTGGATGACAGTCTGAGAAGAGAGTGACATTGGTGAGGGTGCCATTTATCTGTACAACAAAGCAGGATCAGCTTTGTTAGTACACTAGTCAGATCTGCATCCTCCTACTGCTCTGAACCAGTACTGCAGAATCACCTGCTTTAGAGTCAGTAGGACCCCTACACTGAATCTTCTTCCTGCTGGAGAATACATTTTGGTGACATCCATTAGGGTTGGAGATGCATAATCATTGTAATTCTACTTTGTGTTGGGCCACATGATCTATGTGATGCTGGGTGACAATCTCAAATCTGAGGAATAAAGCCATACAGGCTAACTTCTTACTCACTCATCTCGATCACTGCATCTGATGGGTGATGATTCTACATATGGTCATTTTTATTAAAGTCAATAAAGATCATTTCTTGGAATAATTCTGATGAAGGTACCAGAAAGACAGGGGAGAAGATCATTGGGGCATCTGGCCTTGGTCCTATTGTCCATAAGTAATACAGGATTTGCCTGATTCTCTTTCATTTAACAATGAAGACAGTGATGCCAAGACACATTTGATGAAGACAGAAGTTAATATCTGCCACCATAGAAGGACCTAGCTGAGGAGGACAATGACATGATCTTAGTGCAGAAGACTGGGTCAGCACACTCCAGGACACTTTCAAGACTGTCTGCAACAGTGATGTTTGTAACCACTAATAATGAGAAACAATATTAATTTCTAGAGAGTAGTTTATGGAGAAATTGGCTATTCATGTCACTGTAGCTCCCATTTGAGGTCACAGGATCACATTCAGGTGACTGTCATAGGCAGCAGAAGATACGGTTCGTCCAGGGTCTCTTCCATGAGTTAATATCAGTCATTGGGAGGAAATATGTGCACATCACCTTGCCCCACAGCGAGAGGCCAGGTAGAGTGGGCTCTCTATGTAACTGATTCTTTTCTTATTTTGACTACATACTACTGAGACCCCTTCTTCTTTTAAATTGATCAGGCATCAGTCTGCTGCGTCTCCAATCTTCAAGGGACCAGGTCGTCTTCTGAGTATTACTTGAATTCCTTTAGTAAGTTTTGAAGTGCAGATAAGCTGCTTCCCACTGTAGCACATGGTAGCAGACAAGACAAGCTTCAAATGTAGTCTTAGATTCAATCTGTCACACTACTCTCTTCCCAGCTATCTTCACAGAACCCCATTTGGTTGTGGCAGCCAATGTTAGAACACAGAGCTGCCACCATTATCACTAGGATTTTTTTATTGTCATCTGGGCTCTTGGAATACTGCTAAAAGTAAATGGGTCTAGGCCAAACAGGAAATGTAAGCATCAGAAAAGAGAATGCTGGAGTTCCAGGTATTTTTTACTAACCTATATTTATCATCTTGTCTCCCTCAAAAAAATTTTTTATATTGCAGAAAGGTCCAGTACTACTTAAAGATGACTAAATAATATTATAAGATCAACCAGGGCTCAGGGTTGAATATCATTTAGAGACAGAAGGTCAGTCTAAAGGACTAGATAGTTTTTGGGCGACAAGAAAATATATCAATTTCTTTTATAATCAGAAATAAAATGAATGTAACCTAACATAGATTATATTTTTCTCAAATTTGATATTGTTATAAAAAAGAATTTTAATACACAAGTATTACAGAAAAGCCCTAAAAGCATAAGTACCCATCAGTCATGAATGTCATTGTCTAATGCTGAATTAAGTGTAAGTCAATACAAGCATGAAAGTTCAAAGATACGGCAAATTGAAAGAATCTAAGCCAGTAGGAACATATTCTCTGTGATTCCATTTGTAAGTCTGGGGAAAACGGATCAACCATCATTGAGATGGTCTCTGTGATTAGCTGGTGGTGTACAGTAAACCTAGATAGAGGGAGAATTCCCCAGTGGCATGTAAAAGGTTATTAGGGTCAAGGATAGGGTGACTAATATGATTAAATAATATTCACAAAGGCATATAACTATCACAAAACAAAGGAAATGGAATACTTTAAATATAGGTAGTTAATGATGTTTCTGTTACCCCACAATAAGAGAATTATATAAAACAGATGACATAAAAATTACAAAGTTTCACAGTGAGGGCTAATGATAGGATAACACTGCTCTGGATAATACTAGAAATAAGGAAAGCAGAGATGATTTAGATGAAAGATTTTCCAGTTGGAGTTGGGATTTGAGATGACCACAGCTGAACTGACCACTCAGCCTGTGTGTCCAGCTGATGGGGACCAGGACTTTCTGTTCCTCATAGATCTTTTCCTAGTAATGAGATTCCATGAGTGCCTCTGTGGACTGAGGAAAGAAAGAGCTTCATCCCAGGCAAATGCAGTGCACCTGAACCAGGTCTAACAAGGAGCTACTAGGTTTTTACCATTTTAACAGAGGAGTAAGTGTTCTTGTCTCACTTTGCAAAGGATCTGAAGCCCTGTGACAGTATCATGGCCACTGCCACAGGACAGTGATGATCAGTATTATCCTCAGACTGGAGCCCAGTGATAGTCAGAGAAGCTAATTTGCCAGACATGGAGCCAGAAAATCAGTCAGAGATCTCTGAGTCTCAAATGCTACCACCATGTTTGAGGAGTTTTGTGGCTATCCTGGGAGCTTATGGTACGGTTCACATCATAGTCCTTTCCACTATTAGGGGACTACACACCTAGGAGATGGTGACCTTCCGTTCTGGGGTCTGGAAACTCAGGGTACCTGAGTCAGCAAAATGCATCCAGGACCTAGAGGCGGGAGAAACATGAACTGTTAAATTTATATCTAGATAAAAAAGCAAAAAGCAAAGCATCATAGTCTTCCCATGCCCTTCCCTTTCCCTGTATCTGTCACCAGTGCAGCACATATGAATGAGGAGGGTAAGCAGGAGAAAAGGCTGAGTCCTGATGGAGCCTTGCATCCTGTGCCCTTCAGCTGGGCAGGCCTTTCTTCAAGTCTGTCCCCATACTCTATGAGGAAGAGGATACATTTATGAAAATTACATTCCTTGTACCTTTCTGATCACACCTAGCTCGGCCTTCTCTAAGGATGTCAGAGGGCTGCTTAGGGATGGGACTATGACAAAGGGCTTCATGATCTGGGAGGTCATAGTTGTGATCCTTAAGAAGTGTCCCAAACAGGCCACGTGGCTCATGCCAGCTCCAAACACCTCTGTCCTCCTCAGGAAAGGGCCTCAAGTGCCTCCTGGTGTACAAGTCCAAGTACACCATTTTGTAAAATGGGGGCCAGAGTCTGTCAGAGAAAATTCAGCCTACCCACTCCCCTGCCTCAAGACTAGTTTAGGGAGTTCTTGTGTGGCCTTCCCATTGCCTCAGGGCAGGTTTTTGTTCTACTCAGACTCCTTTAGGGATGAGTCTGTCCATGGCTCCCTTGACAGTTCATTGATCAGGACTGAGGTGGTATTTCTGACGTAAATTACTCATAGATCAGGATCAAGATGATTATAAAATTTCTGATTTTATTAAGATGTAGGACATTGGCCAACTTATCCCTCCACCAAAAAAAGAAAATCTCTATCAAGAGATCTTTTCCTACCTGGGCTATGAATTTAATTTTGAAATAAATGGAAATCTAATTTGTGGGAGACAACTCCAGTAACTCCCTTTGAATCCAAAACAATTGCTGTGACTTTGAATACTTGGAGACTCATTTCCTTATAATGATATGTAAAAGGCTGGCTAGGGTATTTCCTTCTCACTTCAATTGGCTCTGAGCATTGCAAATAAAGCTCACTAAGGTGCTAATATGCAAAATCTATAGCCATCAGACAGACCTGTTTCCTCTCATAGTGTTCTCCACAGTACAGGACTGAGCATGTGTTGTGTTAGAGCACATAGCTCCTGGAATGTCAACTGGGTAAAGCCTCAAGATAAGAGGCTATGACTCCCCAGGGCACAAGAGTTTGCATATCAGAAACCAAAGCAATAGCCCTAAAACAATTTCACTGCTACCCTAATTGGATTATGTAAATTGATCCTTCTGCATATCTTTATCTCTATAATTTACAGAGATGCCCATCTTGCATCTGACCAGCTAGTTCAAGTTACTCACATAATTCCCCACCATCCTCACTGTCACTCACCCCTGAGCCACCCCCCTTCTTCACAAGGTAATAAATTCTAGGAGAAGTGTAGGATCAAGGCCCTTGTCCGCATGTCCTCACAAGGACTGGATTTAGGACCCCTTGACTGCCCTTATCTTGGAATATGTCTTGGTGTTTTTACTCTCACTGTGGGTCGCATTGGTGGTGGTAGATTGGGATTCTCTTGCTAGGATTCCAATGACGTCTCAATGGGATTACAAATATAACCTTTTGGATTGTGAGGAAAACTAGAAAAAGGATTACAGTACTTGGATGACTGAACTCGATATTTGGGTTTAAAATACTATTTAAACATTTTATTGTTCTCCTTGCAATATACTAATAAAGTATTTTCTATATGCTATTTCTATATTTTATGAGTCATGTGTTTACTTTACCCTCTTACAGTTTATCTCTTAAGATGCCCCAGAGAGATTTACCTGTCATATCTGTTGGTCAGAAGAGTTAATTCTTTAAGCTCAAGTATCACTTTTCTAGGAATCTGAAGTCATTTCTAAGAGGTACATATTAACTTTTATATATTCTGAGTTTTCCTGGGGGTCCACACCTTTAAAAGATGGTGTACTACATTCCAGTATTGGGGGTTATCAGTAAATAAGAGCTGGGGAAAGAGATAAGAGATAGAGTGTATTATTTGAAAGACAAAGTAGGTACAGGACTAATTATGTTACACATTGTGGCAATGACTGAGAACTCCAAGTAGAAAGCTGAAAAGGTTCCACAGTGGGTAAAACAGAAGGGTTTAGTCAGGCTCTCAAGAGCTGGGGTGTTTTTATGATCTGTCAGTGTTTCTGCAGATTTGACCATAACAGTTACTCCAGTACCTGTACCAGTCCATAACTTACAGTAATCTACACTTCTGAACTCTGTACTTGCCTGTAGGAAGACTTTTGAATCACATTATTTACAGAAAATTACTTCTGAGTAAAATGACAAAGGCATTTGAGACAGTGAGTCCCAGCTTTATTTTAATGTAGTCTAGAAAATATGGTAGGAGGTCACTGGCAATTGAGTTTGAAATAGACAAATATGAGCTTCCTGAGCTAATGTGATTGAGTTTGCAGACATGTTTGATAAAAGTCTGAGATGCACTGTAAACTTTTGGTCCATGTCATTATTTAAATATGAAGTGTTTCCCAAAGATTTATGTGCTGGGAGTTTGATCTTCAGTACAGCAATGTTGAGGTAGAGCATAGAGCTGATGATTGGATCTTAACTGCACTGATAAACTTTATTGATAAATTGATAAATTCTTACCTATTAGGTTATTATGAGTTGGGGTCTCTTTGGAGTAAGTAGGCCACTGGGTACATGCTTTAGAAGAGTACGTGTTTGATATTCTGTCACCTGCCTTTTCCTTTCTGGCTCTTTCAAGACCCAGCTCTGCTTTCTGGTTTCCCCAAGAGAAGCAGCTTTCTCTTTCCACATACTTCTGCCATGCTGTTTCTGCCTCACTTCAGGCCTAAAGCAATGGAGCTATCAGATAAGAAACTGAAGCCATGAGCTAAAATAATTATTCTTTTAAACTGTTTATGTCAGGTATTTGATCAGAGTAATAGCAAGCTAAGTTACTCAGTTGCTTGGAGACAACTATAGACTGAATCAATTAAATGTTTCAAAGCAGGCTGATGGGAAACTACATTGAAAGTCAGATGACAGGTTGGGAGGATCAAACATAGCAGATAGATAGCAGCTGGGCTACAGAGGTTCCCTGAGATAGTCACTTAGAATTCAACATAATACAGTGTGGGCCAAACAGAGGGAGATGAATGCTCTCATCCCAAGAAGAAATTAAGGTGAGAAGAACCAATCAAACGTACAGTCCTGGTGCTATTATTGGAACAGCTAATGGTTCGGTGCTTCCTGAGCCATCCAAGGTCCCATCACTGGAGGCACAGTCACACTGAGGTCGGGGGGTTGGCCAGCCAAACAGAGAGCTGAGCTGGTGGGGAGCCTGCATCAACCTGTAGTGAGTGATGGGAGTGGAGCCACTCCATGGAAAGGGGGGCTCTGGCAGATGATATTCTGGGACCAGGCAGGACTGGCAAGTACAAGGGGCAGCAGTGACTTCAGTCAGTTGTTCCCTTCTGAATGGGATTGGTGGAGTGAGCTAGGCCTGGGTCACATGACCTGGCTGAGACCCAATAGGTTATCCGAACTCAATTCCCTATGGCAGTGGTGCACACTAATGCAGTGAAGCTTCAGAAGTTTGACTAACCCAGAGGGGAGGTGATGCAGAGTAATACAGTGCAGGCCTCAGTAACTTGACTGATCCAGAGGGGAGGGGTCAGCCTATGCTACCTGTTTGCAACTCACTAGCACACTGCAGTGGGAAGGGTCCTCTAGCCAGCGTGCTTCAGAAGAATTATAACCAACAAAGTAAGAAACTGGGGCCTCCTAAAAGAAACAAAAAAGATGGGAAGAGGAAGCAACAACAAAAAGTCCCAACCCTCACAACATTGACCCGGGACAGGTAAATAAAAAGAGAATGAGAACAGCAAACATGCAATATAGGACATGGCACCAGTGGACATAAAAAGATATGTTCAGGACCTCATAGATGAGTTCAAAAGTGAAATATTTAGCCAAAGAAAGCAAGATATAAATAGATTAATAAAAAAAGATGCTAAGCACCCCTCAAGAAGACACAGACAGAAGAAGGGAAGAACTCAAAAAAGGAGAGAATCATTTGGTGAAGAATATAAACAAAATATAGAACACATGAAGCAGATTCAAAGAGATTACCAGACAATTAAAATCTCTACGAAAAGATGGCAAATCTGCTTAAAAGAAACTAAGGATAGATGATCCAAACTGGAAGATAGGCAGAGGAGGAGCTGGGCGGATCTGGAGTGCCTGCATCAGCCCCTTCCTTTGTCTGGAGGACTGTGAATATCTCTGCAAGAAGGGAGGGATCGCAGGTTCCTGAGGCACCTTGGCCTGTGGTGAGTGCTCAGCACACTCTGCCCAAATCTCAGACTGTTCCAGACCCCCCAGGCTTCCAGGTGCAGTGAAGTGGAGCAGTGGGTTAGAGGCCACTACATCCGCCTCCCCATCCCGGCTGCACTTGGAGGTCTGCTGAGCTTCCGACGGGTGGGCGGGCCCACACTATCCCCTGAGCCCAGCCTGTTATGCTGCCACGCCTAGCCATCGGTGTACAGAGGAGGAGCTGGGTGGTTCTGAGGTGCCTGCATCCGCCTCTCCGTGTGTCAGGAGGACTGTGGATATCTCGGCCCACACTGTTTGGGTCCCTCCAGGTTTCCAGGTGCACTGAAGGGGAGAGGTGGGTTTGAGGTCTCTACATCCGCCTCCCCATCCCGGTTGCACTTGGAGAACTGCTGAGCTCTCGACGGGTGAGCCGGCCCACACTATCCTCCCCCCACCTAGCCCAGCCTGTTTGCTGCCATGCCTAGCCATCGGTGTGCAGAGGAGGAGCTGGGCAGATCTAGGGTGCGTGTATGGGCCTCTCTGTGTGTCTGGAGGACTGTGGATATCTCTGCAAGCAGGGAGGGATCACAGGCTCCTGAGGCACCATGGCCTGTGGTGAGTACCCTAACCCAGCTGCGATTAAAGAGCTGTGGAGCTTCCAAGGGGCAGGTGGGCGCACAGTGTCCCTGAGGCCCAGCTTGTCTGGAACTGCGGAGTTCTGAGCAGGCAGAGGAGGGCCATTGGTTCTGCAGGCCCAATGGCTTGGGGTAGCATGGTGCCAGAGTCTCAGTAGCTGCAAACACAGAAGGGGATATTGAACAGATCCTGAGGAAGCTATCAAATAACACTTGAAACACAGAAATATAGGAAAATGACAAAACGAAAGACCAAATTACAACCTCAAACCTCCAGCCCATCTCAAGAAATCCTAGGAGGAATGTATTTAGAAGAAAATATATCCCATCCACCTCATATATTGGACACAATAGATACTGAAATTGACAAGCAACTCCAGGAAGCTTTAAAGAAATTCAAACTCGAAATAATCTCCCAGATAAAAGAAGAAATGATAAAAGAAATGAAAGAGATTCTAAATAGATGTAAAGAAACCACAGATAAAAAATTGGAGGAACTAAACAAAAAGATAGAATCCCTAGACGAGCAATATAAGAAACAAACAGAATACATAATGCAGATGCACAGAGATATACAGTAAATTAAAAACTCCACTGAAAGTTGTAAAAACCGCCTTAATGAAAGTGAAGATAGAATTTCAGACCTTGAAGACAGGATTGCAGCTAGTGAACAGGAAAGGAAAGATCTTTTAAAAATAACAAGGAATCAGGAAACAACAATTCAACAACTGCAAGACGATGCAAAGAAGAATAACATAAGAATGATAGGGATTAATGAAAAAGAAGGAGACAACATAAAGGATATCAAGAGGATATTTAGAGAAGTAATAGCTGAAAATTTCCCAAGCATGAGATCAGAAACTGACATCAGGATCAGTGAAGCATATAGAACTCCAAACAGTCATAACCAAAATAAAACTACACCCAGACATATAATAATCACCATCCCAGAAATCCAACACAAGAATAGATTATTAAAAGCTGTCAGAGAGAAAAGACAGATTACTTATAAAGGAAAACCTATCAGAATCACAGCAGACTTCTCATCACAAACAATAAAGTCAAGAAGAGCATGGAGTGAAGTATTCCAGATCCTAAAGCAAAATGATTTCCAACCTAGACTGATATATCCTGAAAAACTATCATTCAAAATAGATGGTGAAATACGATACTTCCATGACAAAGAACAGCTGAAGAACTTCATGAACACCAAACCAACCCTGCAAAAAATATTGAAAGACAGTTTAGATACACAAAGGAAAAAACCACTAAGCAAAGCAAATAATTAAACAGAACAGAAAGATAAAGATGCAGCAGCAGAGAGATAAGATTCCTACAATTAACCAGCATTTAACAGTAATAACCATTAATGTAAATGGTCTCAATGCACCAATCAAAAGAAACAGACTAGCAGAATGGATCAAGAAACAAAATCCAACCATATGCTGTTTACAGGAAACCCAGCTAACCCAGGAGGATACTCACAGACTGAAAGTCAAAGGATGGAAAACAATTCTTCATTCAGCAGGAATCCAAAAAAAGGCAGGAGTAGCCATTCTGTTTGCAGACAACGTGAACTTTAAACGAACAATGACAATAAAGGACAAAGAAGGTCAC
The DNA here is from genome assembly GCF_034190915.1 of Cavia porcellus. Classification (NCBI taxonomy): domain Eukaryota; kingdom Metazoa; phylum Chordata; class Mammalia; order Rodentia; family Caviidae; genus Cavia; species Cavia porcellus. Next base: position 22,205,916 of record NW_026947499.1, read on the forward strand.
TACATACTCCTAAGGGGAAAACTCCAAGAGGAAGAGATAACTATCTTAAATATATACGCACCAAACTCCAGAGAACCCAGTTATATAAAACAATTATTAACAGAAATGAAAACTCAAATTATCAGTAACACAATTGTAACAGGAGACCTTAATACGCCATTGACACCAAGGGACAGATCAACCAGACAGAAAATGAGCAAAGAAATAACAGAACTGAATCATACCTGTGAACAAATGGGTTTGATAGACATATACAGAATGTTCCACCCAACAACATCAGAATACACATTCTTCTCAGCAGTACATGGATCATTTTATAAAATAGACCATGTATTAGCTCACAGAACATATTTAAACAAATGCAAAAGAGCTGAAATCATCCCTTGCATGTTATCAGATCATAGCGCTCTGAAATTAGAAATTAATGATAAAAGATACTGCAAAAATCCCGCAAACACATGGAAACTGAATAACACACTCTTGAGTAATCAGTGGGTCACAGAAGAAATTAAACAATACCTAAAAGAAAATGAAGATGCAGATACAACTTACCGGAATCTGTGGGATGCAATGAAAGCCGTCCTGAGAGGAAAACTTATTGCACTGAATTCCCACATCAGGAAAACAGAACGAATACAAATAAATAACTTGATGCTACACCTCAAACAGCTAGAAAAAGAAGAGCAAGTCAAGCTCAAAGCCAAAAGAAGAGAGGAAATTATAAAAATCAGAGCAGAAATCAATGCAATAGAGACTAAGAAAACAATCCAAAGAATCAACGAATCAAAGAGTTAGTTCTTTGAAAGAATAAATAAAATCGATAAGCCCCTAGCCAACCTTATTTAAAAAAGGGAAGAAAAAGCTCAAATTCATGCAATAAGAAATGAAAAAGGTGAAATCACTACAGACCCAATAGAAATACAGAAGATCATCAACACCTATTTCGAAAACCTCTACTCTCAAAAGTTTGATAACACAGAAGAAATAGACAGATTCTTAGAAGCATATGAAGTGCCAAAGCTAGATCAAGAGGATGTAAAACTGTTGAATAACCCAACATCTGTTAATGAAATTGAAAATGTAATTAAGTCCTTACCCACCAAGAAGAGCCCAGGCCCAGATGGATTCACTGCAGAATCCTACAAGAAATACAAAGAAGACCTAATGCCGACACTCCTCAAACTATTCAATGAAATTGAAAGGGAAGCAATCCTTCCTAAGTCATTCCTGGAAGCACATATTACTCTAATACCAAAACCTGAGAAAGACCCAACTAAAAAAGAGAACTATAGACCGATCTCCCTAATGAACACAGATGCAAAAATCCTCAATAAAATATTGGCAAATAGGATCCAGCAAATCATCAAGAAGATTATACACCATGACCAAGTGGGATTCATCCCAGGAATGCAAGGATGGTTCAACATACGCAAATCAATAAATGTAATCCACCATATCAATAAAGCCAAAAATAAGAATCACATGATCATTTCTATAGATGCAGAAAAAGCCTTCAATAAGGTCCAACATTTATTCATGATAAAAACTTTACAGAAAATTGGAATAGATGGTCTTTACCTCAATATAATAAAGGCCATTTATGACAAACCAACAGCCAGCATCATACTAAATGGCCAAAAATTGAAAGCCTTTACTTTAAAATCAGGCACAAGCCAAGGGTGTCCTTTATCACCACTCCTATTTAATATAGTACTGGAAGTACTAGCCAGAGCAATTAGGCAAGAAAGAGAAATAAAAGCGGTAAAGATAGGAAAAGAAGAAGTTAAATTATCATTGTTTGCAGATGACATGATACTCTACATAGAAGACCCCCTAAACTCCATTGAAAGACTCTTAGATACAATAAATAAATTCAGTAATGTGGCTGGATACAAAATCAATACTCAGAAATCAATAGCATTCCTATACACGAACAACAAAATCACAGAGAGGGAAATAAGAGAAACTGGACTATTCACATTAGCAAGCAAAAAAATGAAATATTTAGGAATTACTCTTATGAAAGAAGTGAAAGACTTATACAGTGAAAATTATAATACACTGAAAAAGGAAATTGAAGATGATCTCAGAAAATGGAAAGACATCCCTTGCTCATGCATAGGAAGAACAAACATTGTGAAGATGGCCATTCTCCCAAAACTCTTATACAGATTCAATGCAATCCCAATAGAAATACCATCAACATACCTTATAGATCTAGAGAAATCACTCCTAAATTTCATCTGGAACCAGAAGAGACTTAGAATCACAAAGGCAATTCTAAGCAGCAAAGACAAAGCAGGAGGCATCACAATCCCTGACTTGAAGTTATACTACAGAGCAACAGTAGTAAAATCAACATGGTATTGGAATCAAAACAGAGCTGAAGATCAATGGAGTAGATTAGAAGATACAACCACAACTACAAACACACTCAACCACCTTATCTTTGATAAAGGAGCCAAGCAGGTTCACGGGAAGAACGACAGTCTCTTTAATAAATGGTGCTGGAAAAACTGGCTCTCCATTTGCCGAAAACTAAAGCTAGACCCATGTCTATCACCATGTACTAAATTAAAATCTAAATGGGTCAAAGATCTGAATATTAAAACAGAAACACTAAATCTATTGGAAGACAAATTGGGTAGAAACCTTGGAGACATAGGAGTAGGTAGAGAATTCATGAACGGGACTCAAACCGCATGGGAAATACTTCCCAGAATCAATAACTGGGACCACTTCTTATTAAAAAGTTTCTGCATGTCAAAAGAAATCTCCAGCATAGTGAAAAGAAAACCCACAAACTGGGAAAAGATTTTAGTGAACTTTCTCTCAGACAAGGGACTCTTGTCTAAAACATATAAAGAATTAAAGAAACTCAGATCTCCAAAATTCAAAGATCCAATCCAAAAATGGGCATCTGAGATGAATACGCAATTCTCAGATGAAGAAATGCAAATGGCAAATAAATACATGAAAAAATGCTCATCATCATTGGTCATTAGAGAAATGCAAATTAAAACCACACTGAGATACCATCTCACTCCTGAAAGAATGGCCAGGATCAAGAAAACCAACAACAAATGCTGGAGAGGCTGTGGGGAAAAAGGAACTCTCCTGCACTGTTGGTGGGAGTGTAGACTGGTACAGCCTTTGTGGAGGTCTGTCTGGAGATTTCTCAAAAAGTTGGGATTGGAAATACCATTTATTCCAGCTATTTCACTTCTAGAAATATTCCAAGAAGAACTGAAAGCATCATACCACAGTGATATATGTGCACCTATGTTTATAGCAGCACAATTTGTAATCGCCAGATCTTGGAAACAACACAATTGTCCATCAACTGAGGAATGGATAAAAAAGTTGTGGTATTTCTTACAATGGAGTATTATTCAGCTATAAAGAAGGATCACATTGAGATATTTATCAATAAATGGGCACAGCTTGAGACCATACTCATAAGTGAAATAAATCAATCTCACATGTATGAATACTGAATAGTTTCCCTAATGTAAGTAATGATTCAAATATATAAAAATATGTGGTAATCATGATTCCCCATTATGTGGCCTTGAAGCCTTATAAAATTTTCACTTATTAATTAGAAAGGCTTTATTCTGGGCTTCTTGATATGGAAATATTTGAAGCTATAGTATATGAAGTTTTATCCAAATATTTCAAGGAAAAAGACAGACACTATGGTAACTACTATTAAGTCGGGTTATTTGGTGGTGAAGCACAAGGTTGCTGAAACAGTCATGCTTTGACCTCTATTGTTATATTGTTATGTCCTGTTTTAACTCAATCTCTCCCTTATTCTTTAAAAAAAATATTTAGTTATTTCTTATGTTTGTTTTAATTAAGGGGAAAAATTTTAAAAATTAGGATATATAATAGTAACTCTTTTTGATTTCCTATTAACTTGTTTTGAAGTCCTGTAATACTCCCACGATCTTGTTTTGACTGATTAGACTCTGTTCCATTCTGTGCGATAGTATCAAGTTTGAGGGTATAGGCAACTACTTTGAAGGCAATAAGATTCACTAAGATGCCCTTTCTGGTTTGACTATTGTCTCCTTTGGAAGTCCTGTAATGTTTACAATGCCTAAGTTTTATTGGTCTTGTTCTCTACTGTTTTGTACAGCTTTATAATATCTAATGAGATAGACAATTCTTTTTAAGGAAACAAGAGACAACGTTGATAACCATTGTTGATAACCTTGTACTCTGTTCTACATCATGTGCTATGTCTATCCTTGGTTTTGACTGACAGCTTTGTTTTGCCATATTTGACTTTATTCTCTCCCCCCCCCAAAAAGTAATAAGAACTAAGGAGTAATAAAATCCAAAATGTGTAAAGTTTGTTGTAAAAAAGAGAGGGGGAAAAAGAGCTCTAACGGATATAACAGCAAGTGTGTTTAGGGGTGTTAAATAGCTGACTATATTAATGTTTTTGGATCATTGAACACAGCTGTTTGCAGTCTCTCTGTTTGAATGTCCACTTTGTATTCTTTGATACTGTGATTTGAGCAACTATTTCCAAGATGATAATATGTAATCTATTAACAGGTGATTTCTTACTGTTTTGGTTTTTTTTTTTTTTGTAGTTCTGTATTATGTGTACCCTTACACCACTTTGTTTTATTTTGTGTTTTTCTCTTTTTCCTCTTAAATAAAATTTTTTAAAAAACTGGAGGACAGTTTTGCAATGTGGAATTATAAAGAGGAAAACTTTGTTAAAATAACAAGGAAACAAGCAGTAACAATACAAAGGCTAGAAGATGACAAGAGGATCTAGAACTTGAGAATAAAGAATGTGAATGAAGAAACAGGGGTACAAACAAAAGAACTACAAAGTCTATTCACAGAAATAGTTAAGGAAAACTTTCCACACATAGGAAAAGGAAATGGTATTCAGATGTATGAGGCATACAGAACTCCAGCCATCTACAACCAAAACAGAACTACACCCAGACATATAATAATCAAGATCCCAGAAATTTAATATAAGAACAGAATATTAAAAGCTGTTAGAGACAAGAAACAGATAACCTATAAAGGAAGGCTCATCAGAATAACGGCAGACTTCTCGACACAAACCATCAAGTCAAGAAGAGCCTGGAGTGAAATATTCCAAGCCCTGAAAGAAAATAACCTCCAACCCAGATTGACATACCCTGATAAACTGTCTCTAGAAATTAATGGAGAAACAAGATGCTTCTAAGACAAAGAAGAACTTGGAAAATTCGCAACCACCAATCCAACTCACAGAATAATGCATGGCCTTCTAGAGAGAGAGAAAAGTACTAGGATTCCAGGAACAGTGGCAGACAGGCCTCAATGAATGGAGCAGAAAACAGAATGCATAAGACAAGCAGACAACTGACAGCAAAGAAAAGAGCATAACAGAAATAAAGCAGAGAAGGTTGGTTATAATCTCTAATACAGATGGCCTTGATACACTAATTTAAAACAAAAAAAAAAGAACTACACATGGAATAGATCAGGAGGCAGGGTCCACCAAGATGCTATTTATAGGAAATGTAATTAACATGAAAAGTGTACATGGACTGAAAATCAAATATGATAAAATAATGCTCTATGTAACAGAGAACCAAAGAGTAATAGGGGCAACTAGGCCAGTATTTGTGGATAGATTAGAAACACAGGCTTTACTAGGTAAAAAAATACAATTAGAGAACCACTTACATAAATAGCAGGTTGCCCCTCCTCAATTTAAAACCAAGGGTCTTGGTCAAACCCAAAAATGCAGTGTGTCCTGGGGAAGTAAAAGGGGAGGGAGATTCTTAAAAATGATGGCAGAAGGTATTGTTAATAGTGTATCAGGATTTAAAACACATATTACTCACACCACTTTGCTAAGATAGATTTTATTCTATTTTATAGATTCTCTTCTCTCCCACTTTGTCTACTTGCATTAGATTTGAGGACACAGACAGCTATCCCAAAAGCATCAGGATATAGCACAGTAATCATCTTTAATTTCCTATTATCTTAATCTGAAGCTCTGTATGACTTATACTGTTTTACCATGACTGATCTTAGTTAAATCTGGTTTGTTTGAGTGCTGTTTGGTATTGACAGATTTTATTCAAAACTGATACGATTGCCAGTATCAAGTCTGAGAGTATAGGCAACTACACTGAAGATAACAAGACTATGATACACATTCTGGTTTGGTAACTGCCTGCTTTTGAAGTCCTATACTATATACAAAGTTGTGTTTTTATTAATACTGTTATGTACTGATATATTCAATTATACTATGTCTGATGATATAACCAATTCTATTGAAGATAACAAGAGACAACACAGGAACTATGGTAGAACTCTTTGTACAACGGTCTTATATGTCTTTTTCATTTCATGTGTTTATAGGAATATGTTTTGTTTTGTTTTGCTTTGTTTTGTTTCTCCCTCTAATATACAAAAGATAGAAATACATGTTAAGACTCATGCATGTGTAGCATCTGTAAACAGTTTGTGAGAACAGATCTTATGACACATGATGAAATGAACACATACTTTGAAGAAAAAAGAAACACTGAGGTACCAAGTGCTGATCCTGGAGTGTCATAATGTGAAACCCAGCAATCGTATTATTCTTTATTCAGAGTGATATTAGCTTGCTTGGGTTTGTCCAGTCTCAACATAATTGAAGATATGGATAACTGCATGTATGTTTAAGTGTATAGGATTGATAACCATATTTCTAAGTTTTTGTTGGATAGTTGAACAGAACTGTTTGCAGCCTCGCTGTTTGAATTCCCACTTTCTACGTTCCACTTTTGTATCTTGAACAACTATTTGTAAAAGGACAGTATGTAAACATTAACTAGTGATTTCTTACTGTTTATTTTTTCTCTGATCGTATGTATTATTTCTACCCATTTTCTGTTCTGTTGAGTCTTTCTTTAAATAAAATCTTAAAAAAAGAAAGTCCGATGACAGTAATTACTACTATTGAAATTTTCCCTTTAAAATATACTTTCTAATATTTCCATCACCACCTTTGTCTCGAGAAAGAAGCAGTCACAGATCGCTCTGATATCTGCATTAGGAAGTAGGTGGCTGCACAGGACGATAGCAAGGCTAATTATGGGAATAAAAACTAAACAAGATAGTAAAGCAGTGAAACAGAAATACAGGTAGACAGAATACAAAACAAAGCTACTTCTCAACCACAATGCCACTTTTAGTGCACATTTTAAACACTGAATTTTTTTTGTGTGAAATGCTCAAAGCTCTCCAGAGGAAGAAGTAATGTGGCACTTAACCTAGCTGCCACCAACCTCAGGGCCACTGAACTTGGAAGTTTACCCACTGAGAAGTAGAGATTCAGACACTGAGATCTTCACATATGGTAAGATCTCCCTGATCCTGAGCACTCTGAGAATCCTGAGTCACAGAGAAACAGGAGAACTGCAGTGGAGCTGAAAGTGATTACTGCTGGCCTGGAAGGGCCAAGCTCAGGCTTTTGTCTCCTTGGCTCAAGCCACTGATGGGATCATGTGCCAGAGAGAGACTTGACAGACTGAGATAAAGTTAAAAATGGTGAACACTGGGGACGGTAAGAGTCTTATTTCATCAGTACCATACAAGTTGGGAAGTACAACCTAAAAAAAAAAAATGCAGAATATTGTAGCTACCAGGATCCATGAGTATTGGGAGAACAAAAGACTGCCAGACAGGTATTAGCTGGAGCTGTCCCTTTTCCAACCACAGCTTTATGGGTCTGAGGGAGATGGGGAGCACTGCAACACAGCTGGGAGCTGAAAGTCCAAGAGAGAAAAATAGGGTGGATCTTGCTACATACACCATGACAGGTGTGCAGCTTGGGTACTGTGGCTGAGACACACCTGTGAGTAGTGCTGTGTCTGCTTCAGAGACAGAGACAGATATGAACGCTGGAAGGCTGACTGAGACCACCAGAGAATGGCTCAAGCGGCATGCCATGGTTCCTGAGAACACTAGAGGTCCCCAAAACATAGTATTCTAACTACAGCAGCATTGACATCATACTCTGAAATATTCATCCTAGCCAACAGAGCAGGATAGCTGTATTCTTTTATTCTTTTTACTTATTCTTCTCTTCTTTTTTATGGTTTATTGTTATTTCTTTTTATGTAAAGCATATATGTGTGTATTAACTTTCTGTTTAGCTACATAACACTTTATGCTGTGTAATCATATACTTCTACACCAAATGTTGCTTCTTTAGGATATCAAAATTTGTCAGTTCAGTAATAGAATACTGACCTCTTATCTCAACTCCCATTTACACTTTCTTCTTTACTTTCACTATGTCCTTAACACAACTTCTGTCTCTCTGCTCTCCTCTCCTTTTCTTTTTTTCTTGTCTTCATATTTTTGTCTTCTCTCTTTCTCCCATTAATATTACTCTGACTATAATTAGTATTGAATTTTCTCTAAGTTACTTTATTCTCTCCCTGAATTTTCATAGGATAGCAAAATGATAAAGACTTATTTAAACAAATCTTCAATTACCCAATAATACATTGTTAGCTTCTCAAGTGTTTATATTACTGCTTTACTTGGCCCTCCCAAAACAGTGCTAGGAGCTAAGCCTAACATCCAGAGAAGAGTAAGGAAATTTTCTCACAGAGACGCTATTTCTACATTCCCTAATGGAAACACAGCTCCGCTGCAAAATCAACAGAGACAAAAGAATGAAAACAAAAGAATGAAAAATCTTACTTTAACTTGTTACAGCCTAAAAGCAGACAACGTAATCCTATTAGACAAAGTTGACTTCGAGTCAAACTTAGAAAAAAGACACTCACTATATATTGGTAAATGGACCAATTCACCAAGAATAGTTAATAATTATAAATATAGATACACTGATTGCTGGCACACTCAACTATATAAACAAACCCTACTTGACATAAAAGGACACATAAACACCTATACATTCAGTGAGAGAAGGAATAAAACAAGTGTGTACACTTTCACTGCTTCTGTTTAATATAATAATTGAAACCTAGAGAAATCATGCAAAATGAAGAAAAAAATACAATTATAAAAAGAAGTCAAATTATCCTATTTGCAGATTATATCAGCATTTCTATAGAAGACCTCAAAAATACACCAGAAGTTTTATAAATCTGAAAAACAAAGCCAGTGAAGTGACAAGACAAAAAAAAAACACAAAATAACAAGAGAATCCTATATACTAACAATGAATTAATGAGAAAGAAATCAAGAAGTCGATTGTATTCACAGTAATTTCAAAACAATTAAATTCAAAGTAATCTGCCTAACAAAGGAAGTGAGAAACCTCTACAATGGAAACTAAACTATAGAACACTGAAGAAAGAAATTGAAAAGACACTTAAAAAAGGAAAGACATCACTTGTTCATGGATCAGAAAATCAATGTAAAAATGGCAGTATTGCCAAAAAAAGATTTATAGAATCAATGCAATCCTGATTAAAATACCAATGTCATACTGCACAGAAATAGAAAAAACAATCTTACAATTCATAAAAAGCTCTAAAAGACCCATAATAGACAAAGCAATACTGAGCAAAAGGAGAATCCCAGAGGGATCACAGTATTAGACTTCAAGCTACACTGCAAAGCCATAGTAACAAGAACAAACATGGAACTGATACAGAAAAAGAAAGACATGCACACCAATGGAATACAACAGAAAACACAAAAATAAATACATCTTACTTTTTACTAAGAGGCCAAGATCACACACTGGAGAAAAGAGAGTCTTTTTAACAAATAGTGCCAGGGAAAGTGGGTTCCCACATACACAAGGCTGAAACTAGATTCCTATCTCTGACCCAGTACTAAAATTGTCATAATGATCAAAGACCTACTTACAAAACAGAAGCTCCTGGAAGATAATATAGAGAAAATACTTTGCAAAAGTAGCAGCAATGAATCCCTGAATAGGACTCCTAAAAGACAAAAATTAATATACAAATCAACAAGTGAGATTACATCAAAATAAAAAGCATTTGCAAATCAACAGAATAAGTAGGGAATGCACTATTAGGGAAAACGTTGCTAACTAATCTTCAGAGGATTAATATATAGACTATTTAAACAAATCCAAAATTCATACCACAGCACTAGCCCAATAAAAAAGTGGGCTAAATAGATACTTTTCAAAAAAGAAAGTGCAAGTCACAAATAAGTATCTGAGAAAACATTTTTATCTATTACAGGATAATGTAATCTATTACCTAGATTACATTGTGATTCCATCTCATACCAGTCAGTGACTATTATCAAGCATATAAAACAGAATAGATGCTGGCAAGGATGTAGGAGAAAATGATCCTTCTTAACTGTGTCGGAAGGAATTGATTTCAACCACTATTGAAATAAATATGGAGAGGTCATGAAAAACTAAACATTGAAATGACACTTGATCCAGATATACCCCTCCTGCATACATCCCCCCAAAACAGGATGCTATAGTGGCACATGCATATCCATATTTATAGTGACACTATGCATACTATGCTAACCTATGGAAATAGCCTTAGTGTCAATAAATATATTAATAGGTGAAGCAATATACCCACAACAGAATATTATTCAGCCATAAAGGTAAATGAAATCATGTCATTTTCAGGAAAATGGGTAGCACTAGAGATCATCATATTCAGGAAATTATATATACTTTCTCTTACATGAAAAACCAACTAAGCCAGTGTGGTCGGGCACGCCTGGAATTTCAGCTCTCAGGAAGCCAAGGTAGGAGGATCTTTGCCAGTTTGAGACAAGCCTGGGCTACAAAGAGAGCCCAAGCCCAACCTAAACTTCATAGTGAGACCCTGTCTCAAAAAGACAAAAATAAATACATAGATAGATAATAAAAGACATGCGAGGAAACTGGGATGTAGACTATTGAAGATGAAGATCAGAGGGCATGGGAAGGAAAAAGAGAAGATGAGGATTTACAAAAGATCAAGATATGGTAATGCATGTAACAATTTACCAAAATTAACTTCACCACTTTATTATATTATAAACTTTACTACAAAAGCCAAAAGAGGGTTTATTTCTATAGAGAGAGTCCATCAAACAGTGTTGCATTCACTATATTTTCTCAGCAAGGGATTATTTCGCTTTACTTAAATACTGAAATCAAATAACTGACATCCCTTCTTATTGTAGCATTGCAGTAAAGAATATAGGGGTAAATAAAGGCAGGGAACAGCCAAATAATTGCACGAATTTAATTACTCCCCTTATGGGAAACTGCACACCAGATGCAAAAACATGAGAAATGCAGAAATTATAATGTTACATGTAGAAATAATATTACAAAACATTATCTTAACAATAACCAAAAAGACATTTTTTGTGGGCAAGATTTAAAAGAGAACAAAAGAATTTTTCAAAAAAAAAGTCACTGAAGTGTTACTATAGGTAACTATTTACCAATTTTTGATGTAAGCAAAAAAATCCTTCAAGATATTGTGCAACTGTCACTCCATTCAGGGGCAGTCACCCAATTGACCACCAGAAATGACATTTCTTAGATGTAAATGCACAGCACTGGATAAATGTGAGCAGTTTGAGGACCTAGTTCCCTGAGTAGTGTTGTTTCTTTCAAGAATTCGCTGCTTCTGAAAGAACTTGTTCTCTGTTGTCTTTCTGAAGGATGGGATAAACTCTCTTTGCTCTGATTCGCTGGCCCTGCAGACCAAGGGCAGCTCTTCCCCCATAGCCAATAGCTAAGAGAACTACAGGGATAAGACACAGTGGAGGTTCTGTTTCGGGCAAAAAGGTGACCAAATCTATAGTATTGAATTCAAAGACAAACATTCAATTTTCAGGCAAATGATTTTCCTCCCCACCCCCATCTTGTCTCCTTCTCTAACGTTTGTGGATTATGCCTGACTGAGCCCTGCTCACTGAATTCACCCCTGTATCTCTCCTTAGATATAGTGGCCTGTGTTGTACCTTCTGAATGTATGAAACTCTATGGCACTGAAATTGGCTGCACTAATTATGCCTACCCTGTACTGGTACTGGAACTGATGCCTGCTGGTAAGAAATATTTATGCTCAGCCTTGAAGCCTGGGCAGATAGGTGGGCTAAGAAGAGGAATATGAAATAATCCTCGATAATTCTTCCTTCCATTAATTTAATTCTAGTAATTGAACATTTCTTAAGCACTTCCCTCAGGCTGTCAGCAATATGGTGGTCCTGGAGAGTAAAAATATGAGAAGTTTGTGTTAGAAGCATCTTTACTTCTCCAGGTTCAGAATTCCTGTCAATTAACTCAGTCAAAAATATTTTAATGGCCTATTTGTCAATAAAAGAATTATATAGCCATAAATGTATAATCTCAGAGAACTAGAAGTTGATTATTTATTTTGCATTTTTAGGCCAATGATACCCAAACAACATATTTCAATCTACTTAATTTATATCTACTTATTAAGTGTATTTTGCAGACACTGCTTTGGTGGTTAGTTCAATGAAACAAGCACAAATTCTTATATACTTTGAAATGCATATTACACTTTTACCAGAGAGAAAATAAGTCACATCTATGAAATAAGTAAATGATAAGGATTTCAGAATGTCATTATTATTGTGGTGAACTAAAACAAAACAGGACATGAAACAAACATGAGCAGGTGATTTTGCACCATATGCCCATCAAAGTTAGGTAACAGTTCTGTGACATCTCTCTTCCCTGGACATTTTCAGGATGCAAGGAACATGACCCAAAAACATGGCCTCACATGCACCCCATCCTATCCTGCACAAGGAGCCTAAAAATCATTAGTAATGAACAGAAAGTACTGAAGTGTGAAGTTCCAGTAATGCTTCAAAACCCAAATATTGGTCCAAGAGCTCATCAGCAGTGCCATCTACTAGGCCTCTTCAGCTCTCTCAGTCTTTAGGAAGCCCAGAGTTTCCAAAAAGAAATGAGACTGGATTATTTTCTCTCTTCCAAAATAACTTTCCAGTAGATGACATCTAGGTTAATATTTAGAACTAAATTTATTTGATTATTCTTGAATCACCAGGAAATATACAGAAAATACCACATGCTGATATATGTCCATAATAATGATGCTAGCTAATCAAAGTTTCATATAATATGCTTACTTATGAATGTTTTCCATGTTAGCAAAGCACTTGTAGAATATGGCACCCAGTTTCTAACTAGTATTTGAATGCTCTCCTGGCCCTAGGACTTCGAGGCCTGATGCTGTCAGTCATGTTGGCCTTCTTAATAAGCTCCCTGTCCTTCTTGTTCAACAGCACCAGCACCCTCTTCACCATAGACATCTACACCAAGGTGCATAAGCAGGCATCAGAAAAAGAGCTCCTGATAGCTGGACAGTGAGAGAACCCTGATTTCCACCAAGGAAGAGTAGAGACAAACATGAGCTCTAGCTCCCCAGCCTTTGGCTTTAACATAGAGTTCTATGTGGGGGAAGTATCATTAGAAAATATTTATTTCATTTAACATTATGGTCTTAAGGTGCATCCATTTTCCTACAAGTGCCTTAAGTTTATTGTTTATGGCAGAGTGGTATTCCATTGTGTGGAAACACTGTGTTTACTTACCTCTATCATCTTTTGATGGACATGTAGGCTTCTTCCAATATTTAGCTATTATGAATTCTGCTGCTATAAACATGTCTGCATTATGTACTGCAACAGAGGAGTTTATCCATAACTACATTCACACAGGACTGGCCCATGATGCAAATGGACAGACTCAGGGCAGGCACCAGTTCCACTAAGGGGACCTCTGAGCAGCCTGGGAAAGTTGATGGCAGTGAGATGGAAGGAAACAACCAAAAACCTTGTAAAACATAGTCTCAGTTTCCCTTCATGATTTTTTAAATATAATCTGTATATCCACAGCCTTTTTAATTTTAAAGACAAAAAAAGCAAAATTTCAAAACAAGGTAACAATGGTTAAATATATTACTAGGAAATTTAAAACTCCATTGAAAGCTGACAAAACTGCTTGAAGAAACTAAGGATAGATTACCCAAACTGGAGGACAGATTCGCAATGTGGAATCATGAAAGGAAAAATTTCTTTAAAATAACAAGGAAACAAGCAGTAACAAATCAAAGGCTAGAAGAAGACAAGAGGATCTAGAACTTAAGAATAAATAATGTGAATGAAGAAGCAGTGGTACAAACAAAGGAACTACAAAGGCTATTCACAGAAATAATTAAGAAAAATTTTCCAAGCATAGGAAAAGGAAATGATATTCAGATGTATGAGGCATACAGAACTCCAGCCACCTACAACCAAAACAGAACTACATCCAGGCATATAATAATCAAGATCCCAGAAATTCAATATAAGAAAAGAATATTAAAAGCTGTTAGAGACAAGAAACAGATTACCAATAAAGGAAGCCCCTTCAAAATCATGACAAACTTCTTGACACAGATAATCAAATCAAGAAGAGCTTGGAGCAAAGTATTCCAAGCCCTGAAAGAAAATAACCTCCAGCCCAGATTTATGTACTCTGAAAAACTGTCCCTAGAATGCAGGAAGAGAGGGAAAAACAGTAAAGCATTTGTTTCTGTGGGCGAGAAGATGCTGGACTAGAACTCATGAGTTCCAAGATACAGGACTCCCACTAAGAGCTATGTGATCTTGGGCACCAAGATTTTCTTTTCCTGTTTTATCTAATGCCTACAGTTCTTCAGAACATGAATATGAAAAAGCAGTATCTTTTAAAATTCCTGCTTCCCAGAACTTATGCCTTTGTGAGGAAAATGGACAATTAAATGTACAATCCATCAGCTGATCAAAATTTCTAGAAAATCAAAGCAGTATGAAAAGATGGTGACAATTTAACCAAAGTCTCAAGGAATACTTCTGAGCAAATGGAATTTAAGCAGAATTCTGAAGGGAGTGTGAGGGAGCCTCATGATTCTCTGGTGAAAGAACCCTAAATGATCCATTCCTCTGGCATCAAAGGCATTTCTGAGCCTATATCTTTGTTACATATTTAAATAACTTTATTTTCTACTGTGCTACCTGTCAGTCTGCTACTTGTCAATTCTGTGATTTCCATTTTCCTAGGTGTTTCAGAATGGACAGCTGGTTCATTATCTGTGATCACCTTCTACCTACTGTAGGCCAACATTTGTAGCTGTCTTCCTGTTTGCCATCATCTATTGAAGTCAGAGAAAAGTGCATGGATTTGTTGACAACAAAGAATAAGGCTGACCCATGGAAACTAGTAATAAGATCCTAGGATTTTAAGAATATCTAACAGCTTTTTACCATTCACCAATATGTTAACCAAATCTTTCTACATTCTAGAATACTTGAGTAGTATAATGTATAAAATAGCATTTCTTGCCAGTGCGTTTGGCCATTAGGATTACAAGCTATTTTAATTCTAATCTATGCAAACAGGCTTAGTTTCCCTTAAGCTATGAAAGAACAGAAATAGAAAGTGTGATATGTATTTCTAACTGGTTTAATAATTGCATGTGAGAATTATTAATCAACTGATGACATTTCAAATGTTTTATGAATGGTCTTTAATCTCAGAAATGAATATATTCTCACCAATTATGAGCAACAAACTATTTAAATTTTATTAACAGATAATCATTAGACATAGTATGGAATCACAAAAGGTCAAGGAGGTTGATTTTGTTTGGAAAACCAGTGAAAGAGCTCAAAAATGGGTTTAAAACTTAAGCACAATGGAGATGCTTATAATGCTTTTGTTTAACATTTAAATCATTTTGCTTTCCTACAGACTGTTTACCATCCTGCTACTTATCATCAATATTCTGTGGGTCCCATTAATGCAAGCGTCTCAAAATGGACAACTGTTCCATTATATGAATTCAGTTTCTAGCTACATTGGGCTCCCAGTTGCAGCGTCTTCATACTGGCCATCTTCTATAAGAGAGTCAATGAACAGGTAAGTGAAAACTGGAAAAACTGTTCCCCACCAGAGTGAAAAGAAATAGTTCTCTACTAAGACAGGGCAATAATTCCTTCAGCTGAGCATGATGGCTCCTGCTTATAGTCCTAGCCTCTTGGGAGCTATGGAAGGAAGATAATTTGAGGCCAGTAGAAAAAAGCTTTCTTTCTAACTGTGGATACAATTCAAGACCCATTTCAAATTCAGTTGTGGTGAGCCACAGCTCCTGATCCTTAAAAATGTGTGTTTTACACTTTAAAATATGTAAATTTATAATTCATACTCGTCCGCAGCTCTTATGTTTCCTACCAATTGTTTCAGACCCTCAAGGCACGGTGGTGAGGAAAATAAGTGGGTGGGACATAGCCTCAGGATTCAATAAGGTCTCTTTAATGTTAGATTATTGTGACCTTAAGTAAATTAAGTGACACTGTTGTATCAAAATAATGATACTGCTAGTTTAATACACTGTTGGGAGGATCAAATTAGATGAATGCGTAAAATGTTTTAAAGAAAACTTACCACATTAATAAGTATTCAAATATGTTGTTATTTGATGTAAGACAATAATTGATTCTGGTGAGCTATTTTCATTTAATTGCTTAACTATTTCTGTTAGACTTATTACTATAATTTTCAGAGAGGAACAAGTGCAAAGAGCCTAATATCTACATACTTGCAATGTCATACATATTAAGTGGGTTTTAGGGATTCAGACTTAATCATCCTCCACCCAAAGGGCATATTCCTAGTGTCCATAGTAAACTGTTTTCCTAAAATAGAGCATGTGGACTGCTCATTCAGCAGCACATATACTAAAATATATCATGTGAAGAACAGAACAAAGGGCGAAATTTTCCCACCACCATCAACATCTCAGAGACCCTAAATGATTTCCATTGTCAAGAACTTTATAGAGCTCTCAAACTTCCTAATGTTAGCTGAAATTTACCCATTGAAAATTGTATAATATGTCATACTTCATTAAAGGTCAAGAAAAATTTCAGCTTTGATCAGAGTAGACAACAGATGGAGTATGAAAATATGAGGTGATGAGTTTGTGAAATTAATTTCATGATTCATAATATATACATTAAGATATAATCTAACAATTCCTAAAAATGTACACAATTCTTATTTTTAATTAAAAATGTATAAGATTATCAAAAAGCACAATGATACTTCAGAACTACAGAAGTCAAAAACCCATGAAGACACAGACACATCTGCAAATTTTCTTGCTTTAAAAAATGTGTGTTCATGTTAACCATTTATTGTTCCTTCAGTTGAAAAAGTGAGGAGGATAGTAATTATGATTTATTCAAATAATAGCCTCATCTTTTCTTTTAAAATTATTTTGCTATTATTTTCTTTTCAGGGAACCTTCTAGGGTCTAACGTTTGGAATTGTGCTGGGCCTATTCGTATGATTACAGAATTTGCCTATGGAACAGGAACTTGTTTGGCTGCCAGTGACTGTCCTGAGATTATCTGTGGAGTGCACTACATGTATTTTGCCATCATTCTCTTTGGTGTGTCCACAGTGATCATCGTAGGAATTTCACTTCTAACAAAACCAATTCCTGATATTCATGTGAGTGACATATGACTACATGCTCATTCAAAAGTAGGAGTTCTTTGCTATCTAAGGCTGAAACAAGTATACAACTCTCAGATTAATGGTCTCATTACACCACTAGAGCCAGAAGCACCCTAAGGCTATCATTCAGTCACTAGACTTAACAATTTTGCACATGTTATAGGTGAAGCACCAGGAAATTGAGAAGTAAGAGATTGTGAAAAGAGACTTAAAATATATTTTCACAATGCACTTGGCAGAACCATCTACACCACTATTTAAAAATAGCAGTGTGAGAGTACTTAGTTTTACTTAAAAGACTGGAAACACCTCACTGAGCCAATTTGGAGATAGTTTAAATTTCATGCACAATGTGAACATTGGCACAGACATTTTAAGAAATGCACAGCAACATGCAGCAAGAAAAGGAAAAACGGCTGAACATGGTGTTGCACACCTATAATTTCAGTCAATGCTTGAGAGGCTGAAGCAGGAGAACCCCAGAGTTCAAGGCCAGCATAGGCTACATGAGAGAAAAAATACCGAAAAGAAAAGTGAAATTATGACAATGGCATTCATGTTTAATTTTTCACATTAGCTAGCATATTCGACCTGAATAATGACCTGTTATGAGAACGTGGAGAAATTTCCACAGTCCATAGTTGTTAGGGAACGCAAAATTTTATAAATTGCAAGAGAGCAATTGGGCACTGACCATTGTTAAACTCTCGTGTGTGTGTGTGTGTGTGTGTGTGTGTGTGTGTGTGTGGTAACAGAGATCAAACTCACAACCTTGCACTTACCAGGCAGACACTTATGCCTCTGAGCTAAATCCCCAGCCATAAATTCTCATGCTTAACAAACCAACAACTCCATTTTAGTAATTTATATAGACACATTATACATTCAGGAAAATGTATTCAAACAGAAAAACATGGGAACAATACAGATTGTCACCAGTAACAGAAGAGTACACAATGAGGGAAGGCCATTTAACTCTCTTTTAAAATTTCATAATGTCTTAACTAGGGAAAAATCTCATACAGAATATTATAGTAACATATAATAACACTTTTAGAATAAATTACATGTAGGCATACATCCATTTGCCTAAACATTAAATAAAACGTAAGGCACGTCTATAGTTTCCAAAGACACTGTCTCTGAAAGAAGGACATCATAAAGGCCTGGCAAATGTTTGCCATTACAAAGATAATACTTATTTACTAATATCACTTGAATTTATTAGTAACATATATAGCTTTGTACATCTTGTGTTTATCAATATAATCTTTGCGTATTTCCTTGAGGAGTAGCTAATAGATAATGCATGAATGGGGATCCTGAAGCAAAAAGTGATTAAAATCATTTTACCAAAGAGTTTCAACAGAATTTTTTTAAAAAGGGTACAAGCAATACAGAATTTCAAGAAAAAATGTACAGTAAGAGATCACTAGTTAATAGATTACATATTGTCATCTTAGAAATAGTTGTTCAAATTACAAAATTAAGGCATACAAAGTGGACATTTAAACAGTGAGACTGCAAACAGTTCTGTTCAATGATCCAACAAAAACTTAGTAATATGGTTTTCTGTCTTACACACTTAAATATACATGCAGTTATATCCTTTAGATCACTTTCTTTCCTCTCTTTTTTGCAGTAACAATTACACATTTTGGATTTTATTACTCCCACAGTTCTCATTACTATTTTTGAAGAGAATAAAACCAAATGTGACAAAGCAAAACAGAGTCAGTTAGAAGGATGGACATAGTGCATAATGTAAAAACAGAATACCAGGTGATCAAAAGTGGTTACCATTATGCCTCTTGCTATCTTAAATAGCAAGAGTTTCAACAGAATTTATCACTAAATGGTTACAATAAATTTGGAAAGTCAAATGAAAGAACACTGGAAAACATATATCATAGTTTCCAATGAAAAAAACATTAGTGGTAAACTCTTTTTTTTTTATTTTAAAGAGATTAAGACAAAAGAGGACATAACAAAGCAGATCAGATCGTAACAATGCAAACAACATAGCATTTTACCGCAAGACAACCCATAATTAACAGTAACTACCATAATGTCTCTTTTTTTACTATGCTTTTGTTCTTCTGTTTCCTTTGGTTCTATCATGTTATATTCTTATTTTATGGAAATATTTCAAAATTATCTGATAACACTATATCCAATAAAATTGTGAGATTTTAATCATGTTATTGATAAACTTGTTTGTGTGTGGGTATCCAAAACAGAGAGATAGAAACACACACAAACACAGAGCCATACAGACACATTGAGATTGATAGAAACCAATAAAGTCAGAGATCAAAGATACTGACTAATTAAATTTATATAATGACTATAGAGTTATTTAAAGTATCTAATTATTCATTAATCAGTTCTGAAAAGTTTACATATCACATGAAGAGAGAGATCAAGATGGGATTTGTCTATTAGTACACATATGTATTGGTATAAAATTATTTGTTAAATATATTGGCATAAAATTACTTTATTATCTTTTCTATTTCTTCTGCCTCTTTAGTTCTATTTTTCTTTTGGTTCCTAATTGCTGTGATTACTCTTTTTTTTCTTGTGAATTTCTACTTAAGACTTTCCAGTGGTAGTGAACTTATGGTATGCATGTTATGCTTGTCTTTTAAGATGAAAGATGTTAATATATGAGGGTTTTTTCCTAAACTAAAGCAGCAGTATTCAGATTTAATTGTAGTGTTGGCACTTTGCAACAAATAAATGGATTTTGAGTTGCACTTTGGACACATCTCTAAAATGTTCATCATCACGGGACTAGACTATTTTGTTCTTATTAAGGAACCAATGTTTAACTTTATTTCTCTGTATTATTATCCTTTTCTACTTCATTAGTACTTCATCTATATATTCTCCCACTAAAATTACTTAGTTTTATTCTCTTGGGTATAGTTTCTAACAAGTTGCATATTGTTTCATTAGTTTTTATCTTCCTTTATCTTCTAATGTGAAAACAAAGGTCATTTACACTTCCTTCAAAGTACTGCTCTTGTTACATCTCATTTATTTTACACCATTTTGTCATCATTCACCTCTCAGCCTTACATTCATTAACATTTCACATAGACATTAAAATTAGAAAGAGCTTTTAAATTTTTTAATCAAGAAACAAATAGCCGGGGCTGGGGGTTTAGCTCAGCAGCATAAGCGCCTGCCTTGCAAGCAGGCGGTTGTGAGTTCGATCCCCAGAACCGGTAAAAATGAAAAAGACCAAAAAAAAAAAAAAAAAAAAAAAAAAAAAAAAAGAAAGAAAAGAAAAGAAAAAAGAAACAAATAGCCTTATGCATAAATATTTTTATATATGTACCTTTGAGATAAATTTCAGGAAGTTTGATTGTTGGAGGGAAACACTAATGTCTATGCAATTTGAATATAGTTTCCAAATTCCCCACCAACAGAGTTAAAGTATATTCTCCTGACAATGTTTGTTTTATCCAGACTCACTAACATATACTGTGAAACTTTTGGATTTTTGCTATTGCTATTTCCATATAGTTTTAACTTAAATTTCTGGGTTTTGAGCAATCTTTAAAAAAAATTGTCACCAGACAAGTATTGCACTGAAATTAAAAAAAAAAAAAACTTGTGTTTTATTCTTTTAACTATTTCTTCATCTCTCTCTCTAGTATATGCACATGGAGTTGATGGTCTCTGTTTTTAGGAACTCCTTATTTACTAAGGATATTAAACCCTCTTTAACATTGCATGCCAATGTTTTCCTCCAATTTCACCTCCTATTGATTTTAGTAAGAGTTAGGGAGTTAAAGCAGTGTACTGATAAGAGTGTAGGGCTAGTAGTTAGTACTAGTTCCTCTATAGTTCCTTAGCTGGGCACATTATATTCTCCCATGCCAGGGGTGCTTCATATGGTTAGCTAAATTAGTTTGATTAAACACTGAATCCAAGTATCCTATACCCTCCATCAGGCTCCATTTAAATACTTTCTCCTCCCTGTTTACTTATTTTTCCTCTCAAAGTGACTCAAATCTCCCCCCTACTTTGTAACACAAACATTGCCTATACAGCGTATTTTATTACTTTTTCTTTTACTTAGTTTCTTTTCTACCTTATAATATATATGTGAAGTGTCTGTATAGGTGAAAAGAATCATAATTAATTATACTTCAGTATATTTCATGACCATGTCAGGTTAACACTCACCAAAACTTGTACATGTAGGTTTCAAACTCAAGTTTCCTATATTAGCATATTGATTCTGATCTTCTTACAGCTTCCCTCAATCTCCAGTTGTGCTTTCCTCCCTTTTCGTTCTTTTCCTATCATCTCAAAATAACCTCTCAAACCCCTCTCCTCCTTCCTGCATTCCAGATATAAAAATATTACCAAAGCCCTGTTTCTTTCCCTTCTTTCATTTGCTGTTGTCCCTCTTTTGTCCTTTCCTCCTTTCTTGCTTTTCTTCTTCCTTATCAATAGACTCATATCAATACCATTAGAAGTGAAGAAAGTAAAACGCACATGATAAAAAATCCAAAGCATCATAAGAAACTATTTCAAAACTTACGTTACAACAAATTGGAGAAACATAAAAATGCCTAAACACATGTAAATTATGAAAATTAAACCAATGCATAAAACTTCAGTAGGTGAATAATGAACAATGAAAAAGAGCATATTATAAATCCTACCAACAAAGGCAAATCCAGTACCCACTAGGTTCACCACTGAATTTTATCAGAACTTCAGGAAAGATCTGGTGCCCAAACTCTTTAAATTCCTTACTGAAATTAAAAGGAAAAAAAATGCTGCCAAAGTCATTCCTGAAGCTAACATTAACATAAAGCCATGCAAGTAACTCAAAAATCAAAAGAAAGCTACAGGACAATTTACTTACACAAATAGGGTGAAAAAGATACATTCAAAGAGAATGCAATCATTAAAAAGATTATCCATCTTGACCAAGTTAGTTTCATCCCAGGGATACAAGAATGGATCAACATATGTAGACCAATAAATGGAATATACTACATAGACAGAGGAAAAGGTAGAAATTTCATAACCATCTCAATAGATCATGAAAAAGCCTTCACGAGATCAAACATTCATTCTTGAAAAACCTGATTAAAATAGATGTAGAGGCATACTATCTTTTTTTAATTTTATTTAAAAGGAAAAAGAGAAAAAACAAAACAAAGCAGTGTTAGGGTACAAGTAATACAGAACTACAAAAAAAAAAAACAGTAAGAAATCACCAGTTAATAGATTACACATTATCATCTTAGAGATAGTTGCTCAAGTCACAGTATCAAAGCATACAAAGTGGACATTCAAGCAGTGAGACTGTAAACAGTTGTGTTCAATGATCCAACCAAAAACATTAATATGATCAGCTATTTAACACCCCTAAACACACTTGCTGTTGTATCTTTTAGAGCACTTTTTTTCCTTCTCTGTTTTACAACAAAATTTACACATTTTGGGTTTTATTGCTCCTTAGTTCTTATTACTTTTTGGGGGGGAGAGAATAAAGTCAAATATGGCAAAACAAAGCTGTCAGTCAAAACCAAGGATAGACATAGCACATGATGTAAAAATAGAGTACAAGGTTATCAACAAGGGTTACCATAATGTCTCTTGTTTCTTTGAAAAGAACTGTCTATCTCATTAGGTATTATAAAGTTGAACAAAACAGTAGAGAACAAGACCAATAAAACTTAAGCATTGTAAACATTACAGGACTTCCAAAGGAGTCAAACCAGAATGGGCATCTTAGTGAATCTTATTGCCTTCAAAGTAGTTGAGGCATGCTATCTCAAACTTACAAAAATTATTTATGACAAACCTACTACAAACATCATACTAAATGGGGAAAAACTGAAACCAGTCCTTCTAGAAACAGAACAAGACCAGTGTGTCCATTCTTACCATTCCTCTACAAGACATTATTCATAATATTAGCCAGAGAAATCAGGCAAGAAAAGGATTCAAATGGGAAATGAAGAAGTCAAACCATCTTTATTTGCAGATGACATGATCTGTTACATACAAGATCCAAAAACCCTCAACCAGATATTAGAACTAATGCTAATGTCTAACAAAGAGGCAGGTTAAAAATTAGCACAAAAACTCAAAAGCATTCCCATACACAAGCAATGAAATCATCAAGAAAGAAGTTAGGAAAAGCAATCCTATTCATAATAGCTTCAAAACATTGAATACACAGAAATTAACCTAAACAGGTGAAAGAACTCTGCAACAAAAATTATAGTACTCTTAAAATGAGGTTGAAGAATAGATCAGAAAATGAAAAGATCTCCTATTCTTGGCTATAGACAGAACCAATATTGTCAAAATGGCCCTATCACCAAAAATTATATATAGATTCACTGCAATTCCAATTAAGATACCAAAAGCATTCTTTACAGAACTATTTTTTAAAAACTCTAAAAATTCATGTGGACTCCAAAGAGATCCAGAATAGCCAAAATGAACCTATACAAAAGGAACAAAACTAGGCCCAGATTTCAAGTTATACTACAGAGCTACTGAAGTAAAACCAGCATGGTACTGGTACAAAAACAGTCTTGTTGACTAATGCAATAGGATAAAGGATGCAAAAACAACCTGAAGCACTTTCAACTATCTGATTGGCCAGAAATCAGCCTGAACTTCAGGGAAAATGAAAATATAGGTTGACTGTGATTATCCACTATGCCATTGCAAAGCTACTGCTGGCTTGTTAGAGTTTAACAGCACGGATCTGGACTTTGCTCAGGTTGTCTACCCGTGAGAGCAGAGACACAACTTCAAGTGGCTCGCTCTGTCTCTCTCTCTCTCTCTCTCTCTCTCTCTCTCTCTCTCTGTTTTTGGTTTTTTCTTGTATCCTTGTTTTTCTTCATTGTTTATTCTTTTTTCTATATTAATGTGAACATGGCTTATAGTTTTTTGTGGTTGTTGCTCTGTTCTGTGCTTTTTATTCCCTTCCTCTTCTCTCTCCTGTCTTCTGCACCAGTTTCACAGAGTTTGCATGATATTCCTTTGTCCTCAGGTCTCGCTTCTAATCTCTTCCTATTCTTCTATTTCTCTATTTTTCTCCAAACTCTTTTAAATTTTCTCTCCTGATAGTAAATTTGTCATATTGAGATTATTTATTGCATACAATTTTCTGGTTTGTTTTAAATTTTGTTATAGACCCACAAATCTATAATTCATATGGTTAAGGTTAATAAATTAATAGTTGTTATTGATTGTAATACTTTATCCAAGGTGACATAATTGTTCTAATCAACTGTTCTTCCTGGTGTACCAAGACTGACATTGCCGAAGGTTCATAAAAAATACAATAGGCCAATGCCAAAGAACACAGACTGGGCCAAGTAGACAGCAGTTTTTCACCCTCAATAAATGGAAGAGGTGGGATTTTGCAACAGACTCAAAACCTAAAAGCCAGCCAGAGCTTAAAGACCCCTCTAAGAAATATTCATTTCCTGGGTTCAAAGTTCTAGCAAAAAAAAAAAGCTACTTATCATAGGCAATTTACAAGCATCAATCAAGGAATTAAACTTTTTTTAAAATTTTAAATGAGAAGACACGTAAACAAGATGCATACTCCAGAAGTCCACTCACCAAACGCAAACTCAAGGAGCAGCGAGGTAGAGCCACTGACCTGGACTCTCTGAAGTGGTAATAGCAGAGTAACAAGGCAAATGCTGACAGCATATTAAGAATTAACAATGAGCTTGGGGTAGTGGTGTATACTGTAAACCCAGCACTTACGAGGCTGAGATAAACTAGCCTACCTTGGTCTATATAGCACGAACATATCTCAAAAAAGAGAATAAGGAGAAAAGCAATCAAGGAAAGAAGGGAGGAAGGGAAGGAGGAAGAATATAAGGAAGGAAGGGAGGAAGGAAGGAAGGAAGGGAGGAAGGAAGGAAGGAAGGAAGGAAGGAAGGAAGGAAGGAAGGAAGGAAGGGGAAATAAAAAATTTGAGCCACGCAGAACACATGCTCAGGACTGGTACCTCAGGGCAACATTGTAAACTATAAACACATGAATGTCTCTCCTCCTCCATTGCTCAGAGTAAATCACTTCTTATAAATATTCCTGCTCTGTACTCGCTTGGGCAGCACATATGCTAGAACAAATATTCCTGTCCCATTTCTAGTCCCTCACTGACTCTGGACTAGGCATAGGTTCTAGTCATCATATTAAAGAAGGTGCCCTAAATTATCTTTCCCATGGCAGACAAAGCAACCTAGCAGCGAGTGTCTTCGTGGATCTAGCTCAACCCCAACTGTGGGATGGTCACACAGCCCTGATTACATTGCACCCGATTCCATTTGAAAAGCTAGTTATTTCCTACATAAAAGTCACAAGCTAAGACCTCCTGTGAGTTGGCACCATGCATGGGCTGACTGGAAGAGAGCCAGACACAACCCTTGTAGTGTTTAGTGTTTCACAGACTTTGTAGGCCTAAAGCTGGTAGACTGATCATCTATTCAGAGAATAATAATATGCAGTGTAGCATCTAAGGGGGATTTCCTTCTGAAGGTGATAGCCATTGTTAATGCTCTATTGTCTTGTTTTAAAGTCCTGTATCATTTTCACTGGTTTTTTTGGTTGAGTTTTTTTATTTTAAGAGATTAAGAAAAAAGAGTACATAACAAAGCAGATCAGATCAGAACAATGCAAGTAAGACAACCCACAATACAACCCATAATTAACAGTAATTACCATAATGTCTCTTTCTTTGAAATAGTTGAGCATAGCTTCATATATGATAGTATCAAACATAACAAAACAGTATAAAGTCATTCAAGAGAATGAAAGCATTACAGGGCTTTCAGAACCAAATAGCAGAGAATGAACAATGGCTCCTATATTCCACAGAAAATTTGTTTTATCATACATAATAATACCAAATCAGATATAACAAGTTAGAACCAAAGGAAACAGAAAAGCAAAAGCATAATAGGACTTCAGAGTAAGATGATACTAAATCAGCACTGGCTATTCTAATATGGTTGGGTTTTATTTTGTTTGATTTTATTATATATGATGGCATGGGCAACTATTTCAAAAATAAGCTATATTATGGTAGCCATTTTGGATTTACTATTATCTTGCTTTGAATCCCTGTATTTCATTCATTGTTTTGTTTTTATTAGTTCTATTCTGTTCTGTTTTGTTTGATTGTTATGATGTCTGAAGGTACGGGCAGTTATTTTGAAGGCAACAAGAGGCATTATGGTAACCATTGTTGATTTTGTTACCTTGTTATGGAATCTTATGTCACTTACACTGTCTTGTTTTGATTGGCTTTATTCTGTTTTATTTTTGCTTGGTTTTATTCTCTCTAAAATAATTTTTTTTTAAGTCATCTTCAGTCTCTCACTTTACTATCCGGCCCAGAGTGCCCTCTGCTGGCCACTGTTTCCTGAGCCTTACATTACCTGAGCATTTCAGGTAGATTAACTCACTTCTTACAGTTTCTACATTTTAGGAGAGGAAGATGGTGGTTGGATTGTTTGCTTCTTAGAGATCAAACATATGGAGTTACTGTAGACCAAGAGACTCCCCAGCTGAACTTGTGAGTCTTCTTCAGGGACTTCAGTGGCCCCTGGTTTTCACAGTCCACGGGCTTTCCAGATACTCTGTTCTCAACATCGTAAGTTATCTCTATTAAATTCTCATCAAACTATTTTGAATGTACATATATTATATTTCTTACAAAATTCTTATCTCCCAATCATTTTTGGACTACAAATAGGCATTTTTGATAAAGAAATCCTCTATAATTATGTAAGAGTAAAAGAAATGTTACCACACTGTCTCATTGAGAGATTCTGTTTTTTGAGAAATAATTCTGCCTACATAGAGATGGCATGCTGTATTGATGATAACTCATAAATTCCCTAAGTGCTATTTCCCTAAGTGCTATGGAAGGGAAACAGACTACCAATTGTTCATGTATAAATGAAATTGTCATCACTGATATTGGATATTTTCACAGGCAGTGAGAGGCTAGTGAGAAACCTGACAGCTCCATGCTGTAGGCTACAGATATGTCAGCCAGATCTAAAAGAAACAGACAGCTGAATTCTTGGTATTAGGTCCAAAAATAAAACAAATAAATTAATAAAGGTAACTTTTGACCCAGAAAAGTGACAATTGTCCCAGAATCCTGGTTCTCACTTGACTCTGTCTAGTAGTTCAGAAGATAAAGGGAAGGTTTCTTTATTTCCATTGACACCACACAATATATTTTTATGACCAACACTGATGGCACTGTTTGTGTATCAGGTGAGTCTGGCCAGTATTCCTGGAGATTCTGACAGGGAGTACTGCTGAATGAGTTGAGAGAAATGAGAGAAATAAACAGACAAAGATTTATAGGTGTAAATCAGAGGTCAGAGTTACATTGCTTTGGATTTTGACCCAGAGAGGCACACACAAGCTGTGGATATGACCTAAGGGTATGAGATCGAGACCTATCTGTGCAGTGAAAGAAATACGTGAACTTGAGAGAAACCCAAGCCAGGGTGAAGACAGCCCTTGTAGCCTAAAGAGGATTTGGGCTAGCCTTATATCCTTGAGGGCATTTAGGTCAGAGGCACAAATGCCTGCCTTGCAAGCATCACATTTGTGAGTTCGATCCCCAGTACTAAAAAGAAAAGAAAAAGAAACTTGAGTGAATGATCTTGCATTACAAAAGGCTGACAGGTAGTGACACTGTGTCTGCTTCATGAGCAAGGTTGGGTGGAAGAAGCGTCAGGACAATTTCTCAGACTGGAGATCAGGAGACTGCTGGGCCCAGAGAAGACCACGCTCTGAGTTCTCATGGATGAATACAGGGCTTGTCCCCAGAACACAGATATCAGAGTATACTTAAAATAAAACAGCTCTCCATTAGAAGTCCCACAGTGACCCCTGCTGTCGGTATTGTTTCTTCAAATTTTCTGAGGTTTCCTCTCCAACTTGTCAGTGTCTCATACCAAGGATTGGAAAATCCTAAAACAAGAATATATCCAAGAGATCCAAAGTTGCCAACTAGAGGAGTGGCATCAGAAGTACTAAGAGAGGATTCCCTGAAGTCACAAGTACCCTGACAGAATAGTACTCTGTTTTGTGTAGATTCCACATTTTATTTGTCTTTCATCTGTTGATGGGCATACAGCCTGCTTCCAAGATTTACTATTATGAATTGTGCCGCAGTAAATATAGATATTCCTGCTGTCTTAGTTACTTTTCTCATTGCTGAAACAAAATACCCAACACCCTAAGGTAAAGGAGGAAATGTTTACAGTATCTCACAGTTTGTAGAGGCTTCAGTTCACAGTTGGCTGTCTCCAAGGCAGGGAGGCATGGCAAAGGAGCACTGCAGAGAGACAGTTCACAGCAGGGAGAAGATAGCAAAACAGCAAAGTAGCAAGAAACAAACAAAAACAGCAGCCTGGCCTATGACTGAGTGAGGCTTTGTGGAAACAACTAGACACATGCCATAATGTCCCACCCCCTGAACCCCTCAAATACTCATGCACAACTCTTTATGCAAAAGACAGTCCATCTCCAAGAGTTGTCAAAGTCCTAATAGTTTCAGCATTGCTAAAAAGTTCAAGTCTAAAGTCTCGTCTGGGAAGTTAAGGCAAACTTGTACCTGAGAGTCTGTGTATAAGTGAAAAGAAAGTTAAACACTTCGAATGTACAATGGCACAAGATAGGCATTTCTATTTCAAAAGAGGAAGACTGAAAGAAATGAGACAAAAGCAAGTCCAAATTCCAACAGGGTAAACACTAAGTCCTGTAGTTCCATGTCCAATATTCAAGGAAGTATGGGAAACACATGAATTCCAAAGGACTTGGGTGGCTACCCCTATGGTACTGTTGGTAATTGTAGATCCCACAACTTATTTCTTGGACTGACTTTGTTCATCGCCTGTAGCTTTCCTCCGATGACGGACATTCCCAGTTTCTGTCATCTCCACTGCACTTTTAACTTCACAATCACAACTTCACACACTGCCCTTGCAAAGACACACTACTGGGCTTCCCAGATCTTCTGAAGTCTGGGTAGAAGCTTTCCTGACCCCACAACTCTTGCATTCCACATGCACCTAAAATCCGCACCACGTGAATGATTCCAAGGCCTTCTGCCAGCTGAAGCAGTACCCAGGCTTCTTTCTCTCTTGGCTGTGTAGATCAAGCCCTGGATGGCTGAGCACTCTGAAACATAAAATCGTGCTGCTTCCTGCAATGCTCTCAGGTTTTGTTTTCTATTCTCCTGCTCTTTCTCAGTTATCAAGATCTCCTCTGCTCTGCCTTTGCAGTTCACAGCTTTACTGGAGCTTCCTTTTAGTTCACAGTTGGCTGGATCCAAGATAAGGTGGAATGGCAAAAGGGCATCACAGGGGAGACATATTTTATGGTGGAAAGAAGACAGCAAAACAGCAACTTAGCAAAGAAGCAAAAGTCAACAATAGTCCTCTTTCTGTCCCTTGTATTCTATCCAGGATACACATCCTTAGGGCAGATAAGCACTCACACGCACAGTAGACCTTCTTATTATCCACACTCAGAATTATGTCAAACCAGTAAGTGCACTGATTTAGTAATCATGCACCTATAATCCCACCATCACACACTTAATTCCAGCATCACATGCTCTAGATCCACCACTGTTAAAAATTCCCACCTACGATTCTATGAGGCTTTGGGGGAACATCTAGATACAAACCATAACATATGTATCTCTGTAATATTATGTCCTTAACTCTTTAGGAAAGAAATCTAGAATGGAAATAGGTGGTCAAATGGAATTTCAAGTTTCAGAGTTTTTTGAGGAATCTAGATAATGGTTTCCAAGGTGGTTGTATTAGTTTAACTTTCAACAGTGTAGAAGGATATGTTTCTCTATACCAGCATATCAGCACTTATTATTATTTGATTTTTTGATGATGGCCATTCTAAGGTAAGATAAGATGGAGACTCAGTGTTGTTCACTTTGCATTTCTGTAATGGCCATTGATGCTGAACATTTCTTCATGTATCCATTGGCCATTTGTAATTCTTCTGTAAAGTGTGCATTCACTTCATGAGTCTAGGTTTTGATTGGGTCATTTACTTTAGGGGTCTAATATTTTTGAGTTCTTTATATATTATAGATATTAGTATTCTGAGAAATACCTGGCAGAATTTTTCCCATTCCACACACTATCTTTTCACACCATTGGGTTGTTTCTTTTGCTGTATTTTTTTCTTTTTTATTAAGTTTACTACTACAGTTTAGATTTGCATAATGATCACATTCATGACCGCAAACTTGTACCTGTATATGATATATCTTAGTTTCTCTTTGATCCAGCTATTCCCCTTCTAGGTATCTTCCCAGAAGAATTAAAAACACTGTACCAGAAAGATATATGTGCACTCATGATCCCAGCAGTACAAGAATTAAAAAATATCATAACCCAATGAAATATATACACCCATATTTATAACACCACAGTTTGAAATAACTAAATCTTGGAAACCATTCAAATGCCCATCAGCTGATAAATAAATAAAAAGGATGATTTTTTTATACAGTGGAGTACTGATCAGTCATAAAGAAGAATAAACTTGAGACATTTCTGATGTCTGGATGCACCTTAAGGACATACTGTTTTGCTGTATATTTGATGTGATTCCATTGATTGGGTCTCGGAACTATTTCCTGCGCACTGGGGTCCTGTTCAGAAAGTCCTTGCCTACATCTATGTCTTCAAGAATTTTATCTATTTTATATCTCACCCGGTTGTTTCTGTTCTAACATTCAGTTCTTTGATCCATTTTAGTTTAGTGCAAAATGAAAGATAAGAGTGTAGAGACAATCTTGTCTATGTGAATAGCCAATTTCCCCTACTCCATGTATTAAAGAGGCTATCTTTCCTCCACTGTTTGTCCGGGTTCCTTGGTCAAAGATCAAACAGGTGAGAGTGGCTAGGCCTGTTTCTTCACCTTCTAATCTGTTCCACTGATCCTCATGTCTACTTTGTGCCAGTACTATGTTGTTTTTATGACTGTATCTTTGTAATATAACTTCAAGTGTCAGGTTTTGATATTTCCCACTTTATTTTTTACCCAGATTGATTTGTTCTTCTGCTTCCATACAAATTTTAGGATACTTTTCTCCAGTTCTGTGAAGACTGCTTTGGAATTTTTATTAGGATTGCATTAATAACATCCCAATTCTATAACAAGTTTGAAAATATGACCATTTTTACTATGTTGGTATTATTTATCCAGGAACAGGGTATCCTCTACTTTCTGATGTCTTTTTTTATTTTCTTTTTCAGAGAGCTGTAGTTTTTGCTGTTGAAGTTTTTCACTTCCTTGATTAGGTTTATTTCATAAGTATTTAATTTTTCTTAGCACTTTTGTGAATAGTACTTTTTCCTAATTTTTTAAACTTAGGTTCATTATTACTGTATATGAATGCTATTGATTTTGTGTATTAATTTTGTATATTGATACATGGTTGAATCTGGATATTAATTCAAAGAGCCTTTTGTTAAATTTATTGGTTTCTCGTGGCATATAGATAGCAGCAGCTACAGAGGCTCTCTGAGATACCCCACATAAAATCCAGGAATGGTGCAGTACGAGAAGTCCTAAGCAAGGGGAGATACACCCTGACGACCCAGGAATGAACTAAGCTAAGAGAAACAAACTGGAAATCCAGTCCTGGTGCTATAACAGGAACAGATAAAATCTCAGCACAGGAAGCTAGAACTCGCCCCACTGGAAGCTGTGATTTGAATTTCCTGCTGCTGTTGCTGCTGCTGCTGCTGCTGCTGCTGCTGCTGCTGCTGCTGCTGCGTTCAAATCTGCAGGGCAGAGGGAGAGACGTACGAAAGCTCTGAGAGCGGGAATCTGCGAACAGAGTTGAGAGCAGGACTAGCAGGGAGCCCTACATCAACTTGCGGTGAGTGTGTGGAACGGGGACCCTTTCATAGAGTAGGAGGCTCCAGCAAAGGACATACTGGGACTGGGCAGACTTGCCAGAACAGGACGCTGCATATTCCCCTCCCAAGCAGGATTGGTGGGGAGTGCCTGGCCTGCGTGATGCCACTGACTGAGACCCAGTTGGCTAGCCCAAACCAGGTCCCAGTGTCTGGAGGTGCACCCTAGCAGTGAAGCCTTCAGTAGGTTGACCTGAAGGGGCGGGCCCAGAAGAGGCTGCCCACGTCTGTGTCTCCCTAGTACACTGCAGTGGGTGGGAACAACTAGCCAGTGCAATTCAAACGAACTGTAACTGACAAAGAGAAAAAAATTGGGCCTCCTACATTCGCTTGTATGGAAGGAACAAAAAGTATGAGAAGAGGAAGCAACAAGAAAGGATCCTCAGTCCCCAATCCTGAGAACACTGATTCAGGAAAGGGAAATGCAAAGGAAGACAGAAAACATGCAATATCAGACACAGCACCAGTAGACATAAAACGATATCTCCAGAGCCCCAGATGAGTTTAAAAATGAAGTATTTAACAAAATAAAGCAAAATATAAGTAGAATAGTTAGAGAAATGCTAAGCACCACCCAAGAAAAACAGACAGTGGAATGCAAGAACAGAAAAAATGGGAGAATTGTTTGATGGAGAAAATAGAGAAAACACAGAATATGTGAAGCAGGTTCAAAGAGATTACCAGGAAACTAAAAACTCTATCAAAAGCTGGCATAACAGCTTGAAAGAAACTGAGAATAGATTATCTGAACTGGAGGGCAGATTTGTAATATGGGAGCATGAAATGAAAACTTCTTAAAAATAACAAGAAAACAAACAGCAATAATACAAAGGCTAGAAGATGATAAGAGGATCTATAACTTAAGAATTGAGAACATAAAAGAAGTAGGGACACAAACAAATGGACTGCAAAAGCTATTCACAGAAATAATCCAAGACAATTTCCCTAATTTAGCAAAAGGTAAAGAGACTCAGATGTGTGGGGCATACAGGACCCCAGCCACCTACAACCCAAACAGAGCTACACCCAGGCATATAATAATCAAAATTACAGAAATCCAATATAAGAACAGAATACTAA
Organism: Cavia porcellus; assembly: GCF_034190915.1. Taxonomy (NCBI): domain Eukaryota; kingdom Metazoa; phylum Chordata; class Mammalia; order Rodentia; family Caviidae; genus Cavia; species Cavia porcellus. The sequence continues at coordinate 22,239,546 of NW_026947499.1, forward strand.
AAGCTGTCAGAGACAAGAAACAGATCACTTACAAGGGAACACCCATCAGAATTACAGCAGACTTCTCGGCACAAATCATCAAATCACAAAGAGGGTGGGGGGAGTAATTCAAGCTTTGAAAGATAACAACCTCCAGCCAAGATTGATATATTCTGCACAACTGTGCCTAGAAATTGATGGAAAAACAAGGTGCTTCCAGGATAAAGGAAAGAATAAGAGATAAGAGAATAGGATAAGAGAATAGGAAAGAATAAGAGATAAGAGAATAAGGATAAGAGAATTTGCAACCACCAATTCAGCTCTACAGAGAATACTCCAGGATATTCTAAAAAAGGAAAATACCAAGACTTCAGAAACAGTGGCAGAGAGGCCACAATGAATGGAGCAGAAAGCGAAATGAAGAAGACAAACTGACAACAAACAACAGAAAAGCTCAACAGAAATGAGGCAGAGAAAGTTGGATGGTAGGAACTTTGGAGAAAACAAGACATCATAATAGCTACTGCTGATTTAGTATCATCTTGCTTTGAAGTCCTATCAAGCTTTTATTCTTCTGTCTCCATCGGTCTTCACAGGTTGCATCTTATTGGATTTTATTATATGTGATAATATAAGCAAAAACTTTTATAGACAAGGAGATTATACAGAAACCATTGTTCATTTTCTGATAGTTGGTTCTAAATACCCTATAATACTGTCATTCTCTTGAATGGTTTTACATTGTCTTGATATGTTTGGTGCTACAATATACGAAGTTATACTCAAAGATTTCAAGGAAAGAGACACTACGGTAACTACTTTTATGTCAGGATATCTTGTGGTGAAACACTATTTTGCTTAAATGGTTATGCTTTGACCTGCACTGGTTTGTTGTTATTCCCTCTTTTATCTCAACCTCCTTTTTTTTTGTCTTTTTCTTTTTTTATCTGTATCAGGGATCAAACTCACGACCTCCTGCTTGGAAGGCAGCTGCTTATGCCTCTGAGCTAAATCTCCAGCCCTTCAATCTCCTTTTTTTTAATTATTTACTTTTTTATTTTTATCTTTTTAATTAAAGGAAAAATAAAAAAGCAGGATACATTGTAGTAACCCACTTTGATTTCCTATTAACTTGATTTGAAACCCTGTATAGCTCTCACCATCTTGCTTGACTGATTTTCCTCTATTCTGCTTTGATTGATAGTACCAAGTTCGAAAGTATAGGCAAAACTGTGAAGACAATAAGATTCATTATGATGCCCATTCTGGTTGACTATTATCTTCTTTTAAAGTCCTGTAATGTCTCCAATGCTTTGGTTTTATTCTTTACTGTTTTGTTCAATTTTATTATAACTGATGATATAGGCTATTCTTTTAAGATAGCAAGAGGCAGTATGGTAACCATTGTTGATCACCTAGTATTTTGTTTTTACATTACCTATTATGTCCATCCTTTTGATTTGACTGACTCTGTTCTGTTATGGCACATTTGGTTTTACTGTCTTCAAAAAAACAGTAATAAGAACTGTGGGAGTAATAAAACCCAAAATGTGTATTTGCCATTGTACTAAAGAAAGGAAAAGAAAGTGCCCTAAAGAATATAACTGCATATATATTTAAGTGTATAAGATAGATAACCGTATTACTGAGTTTTTTTGGATCATTGAACAAAATTGTTTCCAGTCTCACTGTTTGAAAGTCCACTTTATATGCTTTAATTTTGTAACTTGAACAACTATTTCTAAGATAACAATATGTAATCTCTTAACTAGTAATTTCCTACTGTTTATGTTTTCTGAAATTCTGTATAACTTGTACTCTTTTTCTATTTTTTTCTTTTTCTCCTTAAATAAAAAAAAATCTTAAAAAAAAAATTATTGGTTCTTCCCTGCAGAGGGTCATGCCATCTGCAAATAATGATACTTTGACTTCTTTCTTTCCTATACACATACTTTTTATTGTTTTTTTTTTCCTAATTACTCTTGCTGACGTTTCGAGTACTATGTTGAATGGAGTGGTGATAATGAAAATTCTCTCTTATTCCTAATTTTACAGGGAAATCTTTCAGGACTTCCAAATTAATATGATCCTAATAGTAGGTTAGTCATAAATGATTTTTATCATACCCAGGTAAGGTGCTTTTATGTGTATTTTCTTCAGGAGTTTCATCAAGAATGGATGTTAAAATTTATCAGAGGTTTTTTGGTCTCTATTGAGGTGATCATATGATTTTTTTCCTTGCTTCTGCTTATGTGATGTACTGCATTTAATGATTGTGTGTATTGAACCATCTTTGTCTCTAACAATAAGGCCTACTTGGTTATCATGCATGATATTTTTGATGAACTGTTACAATCTGTTGGTATCCTCCTGAGGATTTTCGAATTACTTTTCATTAAATAGATTAGTCTGCAGCTTGTTTTTTGGTTAGAACCATCTCTAGGTTTAGAATCAGGGTAAAGATACCTTCCAGAAATGAATTTGGAGTACTCCTTCCTTTTCAATTTCATTAAAAAGCTTGAGGAATAGTGCTGTTAGAATTTCTCTGAAGTTGTGCCAAGAGCAATCTTTGGTAACAAAAACAATGCAAGAGGCATTACAATCCCAAATTTCAGGCTATACTACAAAGCTATTGTGATTTTTTTTAAAAAAAAAAAAAAAAGCATCATGGCACGGACACAAAAACAGGCGTATAAATTAATGAAACAAAATAGAGAAAGCAGAAACAACCCTAGGCAATTCATATATTTGATCTTTGACAAAAGAGACACATACATACCCTGGAGGAAAGATAATTTCCTTAATAAATAGTGCTGGGAAAATTGTATATGCACATGCAGAAGATTGAGGCTAGATCCATATATCTCACCATACACTAAACCAAAATCAAAACTAAATCAAAGACCTAAATGTAAGAGAGAACCATTTAATCTGTTGGAAAATAAAATAGTAAAAAATTCTTAAAGACATAAGCATAGTCAAGGACTTTCTGAACAGAATAACAATGGCACAAGAGACACTACTGAGAACCAACTAATGGAATCATATTGAATTAAAAATTTCCTGCACAGCAAATGAAAATAAAATTTGGATTAGAGGTCTCAGCTATTCCTCTTCTAGATACTTTTCCAGAAGAATTGAAAACATCACAGTAAAATAGAAGATAAATAGGAAGTGGGAAAAGTTCAAATGATTCACCAAATTATCTATCCCATTGTTTCAAAAATATTTTAGGATATATGCAAATAAATTTCATTTATACCACTACTTTCTTTTTGTTGAAAAAAATTTGTCCTTTTATTTGTTCATTTCTTCTTTGTAAGAGTCTTTTTTTCCATAACGTCTACTCTGAGTAACATTTTGGTCATTCTTATAAGATGGTGATAGGCAGAATATTAACTGCTCTTACTCTCTATTTTGTTATGAAATTTTATTTCTAATAGAAATAATGAATGCTTCTTATGTTTTCTTTATCAATATCTACTTGTACTACATTTTTTTAAAATCTCTGGCCCAACTCTCCCCAAAATCCCGCTGTGCAGTGCTAATAGAGCTGCTTCCCTTTCTTGTTCAAACTGTGAGAGTTCTGAGATTTCATGTAAATCCACTCAGATTACCTGTGCTAAAGAACTATGGAGATTTGAGCTCATGAAACACACAATTAATCCTTCTTTCAAGGGAAATAATTTTAGGCTGAGAATCTGCTGTCTTTTAATGAACTATCTCTCTCTATTTCACCTAGCTGTCCCACCCCTTTCATCTCTGTACTTCTCTTCCTTATTTGTTCTTGCATTTGTTTTTGTGGCACTAGGCATTGAGCCCAGGGTCTTGTACATGTTAGTCAGACTCGTTACCACTGAGCTCCACACTCCATCCTACTTTCCCTCATCTTGTTTCCCTGTATCTCTCCCTACCCTAGTCTCAAATATGTTGTCTTTCCTCTCAGTGGTAACTCCTCCTTTCCACCCCTAATTCTCACAGCATATCTCTCTCTCTCTCTCTCTCTCTCTCTCTCTCTCTCTCTCTCTCTCTCTCTCTCTCTCTCTCTCTCTCTCTCTCTCTCTCTCTCTCTCTCTCTCTCTCTCTCTCTCTCCCTGCTCCTTCCCCCCATTCTCTCTCATTCTCACACTCTACTAAAGCCAGGGCTGAACAATGGAAAACCAGGGTCTCAGAATCTAGATTAAGTGGAGAGGTTTAAAGGTCCCAATGCATGGAACACAGCTCTGATATCTTGCCTCATCAGCCAGTGGCTGATCATTAACCCAGCACTTACATAAGGATAGTGCCATTCTTTGGATGGGGACTACATCAACCACAGCCATGGCCAGCACAGTAAACCCCAGCACCACGGCTAGGACCCCAGAGCTGCCTGCACTGTCAGAGCGCATCAAAAATCCTGCTGACATCTCTGTCATTGTCATCTATTTTTTGGTGGTGATGGCTGTTGGGCTGTGGGTATGTGAGAGTCTGGTAGGGATCAGGGTGGGGATCACGGGTAGGGGAAAATGTCTTAGGGTGGGAGAGGTGTGGCGTGATTTCTTAACATTAACAGATTTGACAGGTGTCATTGTCTTTCTTTATGAATCATTTACTTGTGTGTGACATAAATAATGCTTACTACAAATTAACATATTCTCCTCACAACCCCACCAGTTGAAAAGAAATAGAACTAGGAATTACAGACTTGTTCTTTTCAGCACCTTCAACACTGAATATAATGAAAACAAATGTTGTTTTGATCATCTCATTTCATTTATTTTCCCTTATTGTTTGCTCATTTTCTGGCTTGGTGATCTGCACATTTAAATCTTTCGTGTTATAGGATCTCATGAAGTCCTTCCAGTTTTAAATCTGTATAAAACCATGATTTCCAAGTTCATTAAAAATTGATACAATGTTACAGTTTCCAGGAAAACATGTCTGTCTGTTAGAATAGCAAAAACTAAGTAAAAATAAAATACTCACCAATGCAGCACCTTGGCCAGGGTATCTGGGAAGTGGAGAATCTTAAACAAGCCTGTTATTTGAGCCCCCTGCATGTTTTGTTTTGTTTTGTTTTGTTTTTGTTTTTGTTTTTCCTTAGGCAATGCTGAAGACCAACCGGGGCACCATTGGCGGTTTCTTCCTGGCTGGTCGACAAATGGCCTGGTGGCCAGTAAGTAGGACATTTCCTGTAAATAAATTTCCTGTGTGTATATGTGTATGTTTAAGTCTGAATAAAAAGAACACCTTAGAGATATTGATCATTTGTAGTATAGAATTGTTGCCCTCTCTGCTCCCAAACATTTGAATAGAACACATGATTTTACAGAGGACTAAAAAGGTAGATATAGAAGAAGCATTTCAAGATCTTATACCAAGACTATTCTGTCAGAACTATGGCTATTCAAGAGAACTTTCTTTGACTTTAAGAATAGCAGACAAGGTGATAAAAAAAGAAGATTAATGAGAACAGAGTCCCATGACTGGGAACATACAGAGTAATTCCCTCCAATTTTGGGTTCTTGCCGGTTCAAGAGGCAAAGGTTGATAGAAGTCTAAGAGTGTGGGACCAAAGACAGGTTCAACTCAAAGTTTGTAGGAAAGTATGGATAGCAATGCAAAGTACAGCAAGTTTTTTCTGTAAAAGACAAATTTGTAAGTATTTTACTGCTTACAGACTGTAGAGGTTATTGGAACCACAAAACCCTACTACTGTAGCACAAAACTACACACAGACAATATATTAAACCAAAAGTTTAGCTGATTTCATACCTTTAATTTGGTCTCCAACATTTATATTTCTTTTCATTCTTTCTTTTCACATTTTACAAAATATTCTTTAGATTTATTAACCATTTAGATTTATTAATCAGACATCTCTTTGGTTTATGTGCTCCCCAAAAACTGGTGACGGGCTAGATTTAATCCATGAGCCACAATGTGCCTGTTCTTGTTCTAACGAGTAATGATTGGAATATCTCAATAATATTTGCTCTCAAGAAGTTTGATCTGAATCTCTTTAACACTAGTCTTTGCTCCTGCACTGCAGATGGGGGCCTCCCTCTTTGCCAGCAATATCGGCAGTGGTCACTTTGTGGGGTTGGCTGGAACAGGTGCAGCTTCAGGGATAGCTGTGTCAGCATTTGAATCTCATGTAAGTAAATCACACCATGTCCAACAGGTTTTATGAAGCCATACCCCAGGTTTTTCTTGGCGTCCACATAGGTTGTCCTCCTCTTTGGTTCAGTCTTCATTTTCCCTTCTCCTCATCCACTCTTTGACTTTGAGCACCTCTGAGGACCCATTCTCCCTCGGCCTTTCAGGTCATGTTATGATTCACGTCTGAGCTTTTCTCATGCAGTTATCCCTACCAGGAATGTCACTTCTGTTTGAGCCAATCCCTTCTTTCACTTGACCTCTTTGACCATTTTGGCCCTCACTTTTGTCTCTCCTCTGAGGGATAACATTTTGCCCAGCCCTGAACTAGGAAGTAAAGAATTGTTTAAAAAGAAAAAGCTAGGGCTTTTTATTTGAAAAGCTTAGGTTCCAGTGGGTAGACAAACATACACTCTGCAGGAGAAGAAAGTACTTGAGTATTAAGAGAATTCATGGGGGATGTCCATCACAGAAAGATGGGTTAGGCCTGGAAAAGTCAAGGTAGACTCCTGATGCTGATGCCAGATGTATGAGTAGAAATTGTTCAAGTGAGTCACCAGGAAAGTGACAAAAGAATGAGGAATAAACTTTTAATAGTAAGTAGAATTTGCAAGCCCGTGATGGGACTTTTAATTGTTCTGTTATTTCACCAGTAGGACCTGTGTTCACTTAATCAGACCTTAAATTCCCTACAGACAGGCACTCTTACCCTCTTTTACTCGTATTACCTGACATCTAGCATATGACTAGCCATGTGAGGAAGGTGACGTAAATAGTTTTTGAGTACTCTGAGGTTTTCTGTTCTTTTCTCTTATCATTTCTAGTGCTTCATGCCCATTTGGTATGGGCATGTTGGTGAGGGGAAGAAGCTGTGTGAGAGAAACTTGGTTCATCGTGAAGATTTAAGCAGTCTCTGTTCCTGGATGGTCTCGGGACATGATGTGGTCTCAAAAATGTCCTTACCTTTCCTCACGTGGAAGGTCTTTGCCCTTTCTGTGTTGAGGTTTTTTTCTTTGCCTTTATGTTAATTGTATCAGTATATATTCAGCCTCCAGATAAGATTGCTGGAGATTTGTTTTGACAGGTCCATGAACTCCAGAATGAAGCCAGCCTCCAGAGGCATGGACAAAATGACCTATAGACTAATAAGTGAAACTATCAGGCTGCTGATAACTCTGCTGCTGCACCTCTTTACCTTTGACCTTGGGGTCCCTTGATGTCCACGAGGCTCACGTTCCACCTCTCTGAACAATAATAACTGCTTATTTTACTTGCCTCACTGGTTGTTGTGACAATATAAACTTTGTAAAAACTTACATTTTAATGCTAGGTTTCACGATCCCTGGTACTGATTTAAAAAATGCTAGATTTCTTTGTTGTTATATTTATATTTGGCAAAACCTAGATGGAACTAAGGATATTCTTCTGTTTCCAAATTTCTTTTTCATGATTTACAATCCATATATAATTCCTACTAGTCAAGATTATTTCCTTTGGCACAGGTTTTAATGTTCTTCCAGCTAGACTCAGACTGCTTTCCTCCTTTTTACCACACATCTGTCATCACATTCTAAGCCCCACAAAACGGTAGGTTGTGAATGACAGAAACAGAATGACAGAAAAGAACGCAAAGTTTTTTGGTGATCATAATTGTTAAATGGCACTAGACCTAAACAAAAGTGTGGGTGTGTGTGGGTGTGCGTGTGGGTGTGGGTGTGGGTGTGGGTGAGCACGCGTGTGTGTTTCTTTTCTGACTCAGAGGTCATGAAATAATGGGCCCTCAAGCCAAGCCTCTTACCTTTGCATTCTTCTCGGTCTCTTGCAGTCCCTGCCACTATTGCTGGTTCTAGGTTGGTTCTTTGTCCCCATTTACATCAAAGCGGGGGTAAGTACCCACAAAGGTTCTTTGAAAACCTTTCTGATGCAAGATGTGGTGACTGTTTAAATTACCACAATGTTATTGCATTAAAACACATTGACTTTAATAGCCTGAAAATACACCCCTTCACTTCAGACACAATTCTCCCATGGCTGCGGCCACTTTCAGAAGCAGTTCTACAAGTGCCCGTCAGGAATGTCTTTAGTTGTACTGCCATGGCTGCCTCAATATCCTGAATCAATTCAAAACATTTCCCTTTCATTCTGAGTTTAGGGGAGAAACAGAAACTGCAAGGTGCCAAATCTGGTAAGTAAGGTAGGTGCTGACACTCCATAGTGTTTTCACTGGTCCACCTCTCCATGGATGCTGCTCAGTGGCAACGTTCACCATATTTTTTATCACACCTTGTAAAGACACTCACAAAAGAGGACTTCCAGAAATACTTCAAAGAGTGAGACTAATAGTGGAATTAGTGTGCTCAAAGCGAGAGGGAGTATTTTGAGGTAATTAATGCAATGTTTCTTTTAGTTTTCAGAATTTAAACATTAATTGTATATTTTGATCAGCCTTTGTATATCTGTCAAGAATTCATTTATTTATTCAATTATGAAGCCTGAGTAACTGACTATCACGTCATCTATTGTTAAAAAATTCCTTGCTTAAAGTATCATCTAGTGTAGAATGTGGCTGTAGCTAAATGAAAAAGAAATGGTGATCTTACCATGGTAGAGATAATCCTGGTGTAAAAATCCTGAAACTGAGGTCACCTGTGTGTTTCCAAAAAAAAGCTTCCTGCCATGCATGGTGCACAGTTGTAATCTCAGTACTGAGGAGGCTCAGGCAATTAAGATCATCATGAATTCAAGGCCAGCCTGGGTTACATAGTGAGTTCAAACCCAACCCTTAAACTGCATAGTGAGACTGTTATGGCAATAAAAAATTAGCTTCCCAAAATTATCTAACTTAGATCTTGAGAGATAAGGCTTACCTCTGTGGATAGAAAAGTCAGATCTTGGAACATCAGAAACAACAACCTATGGAAGCTTAAAATTTTCCTTACTTGGCATATTTGGATTTCTAGTAAAATTAGGGTTAAAACAGAGAGTATGTAGGGAAAAATTGGTGAAAATTAGAGGTGGACGTATAGGTATAGGTGGGGTTCAATTGCAAAAGGTTTGTGTATATCCTATCTTTCAAAAATATGTCCTATGTCTTCCTGGGGATGGGGAATACAGGATTTCAGGCACTCAAAAGTCATAACCACATTCATGTTTCACAAAGTTGCATTTAGACAACTGAGTGGATAAGAGATTTGAGCAAAATTTCATATGATCCTTTGAGAGGCTCTAGGAAGGGAATAGAAGAAAAGGGAGCTGCTTCTTGGTTATTGGTGACAAGTTCAGTGGCAAATTACAGGTGATGACAGTGGAACAAGAAATACTCAGCAAATATGAGATTTGAATTTCAGAGGCCTGATGCATGAGGCCTCCATTATCGAGTTGGGAGTGCAAAGGGAAGCCAGGCAATGCATGACAAGGAGATCGCGCACATTGGAACTGGCTGAAAATTTGGTATGTGTAGGGCTCCAGTACACATACCCAGCAAGCAGTAGGAGAGAGACATAAAAGTTGGTCAGTGGGGAGAGCTGCCTTGGAGTTATTAAGAGGAAGATTCTTCTCTTCAGAAACTGGTTGAGCACCTAACCTGTTGCTAGTCACTGTGCAGAGTGTCAGGAACACCTGTATGAAAGCGAATCCATGATTTCCTCACCACGAAGAAAAGCAACAGAAAATCTGCATCTCATCTGGAAGTACTGTCTTGAATCTACTTGAGGGAATGAGTGATGTTGGAAGGGCTCCCAATCCAATCCAGGCAATCAGAGTAGCACTCCTCATGAAGGGTCGTCTCATGAAGACTTGGAGAATGAGCAAGGTTTAGCCAACAAAAATAGATGAAATGGGTGACAGAGCACAGCCCAGAATAAGAGACCATATGCAAAGCCCAGAAAAAGAGACGTGGCACTCTGCAAGCACCTGCCTGGAATGGTTCAATGTGGCGAGCAGAGATCAGGGCCAGAAATTCTCAACAGACATAGAGTTAGAGAGATTCACAGGAAACCAGTAAGCCAGACAATGAAGCACTGAGATTCATTCATGTTCCCCTCAATCTGAACTCTTTTTTTTTTTTTTTTTTGTCTTTTTCGTTTTTAACGGTACCGGGGATCGAACTCACGACTGCCTGCTTGCAAGCAGGCGCTTATGCCGCAGAGCTAAATCCCCGGCCCTCAATCTGAACTCTTATATTTTTCTTAATTCTGGAAAATTCCCAGTGGCTCTTAATCCATTTTGCATTACTTTAAATGATTCTGGGTACTATGTAAAGAAGGGAATCTCACAGTTCTGAAGATTCAAGAGCATAGTATCAGTATCTGCTCAGCTTGGTGAGGGCCTGATAGTAGCTGGCATCGTATGTGTAGAAGAGAAAAGTCACATGGCAAAAGAGGTTTCTAAAAACTCACTCTCAAACTGAAAATGTAGCTCAGTCATGTAATACTTGCTCAGCACTTGTGAAGTGTTGGGTTCTGACTCCAGCACTGCAAATGGAAGGCAGAGTGTCCCACTCTCCTCGTGTCTAATCAAGTCCTGCAAGAGCATAAAGGAGATCTCATTCACTCCCTCAAGAAAAACACACATATCTTGATGTCTTTCTCCGCAGGTGATGACCATGCCAGAATACCTCAAGAAGAGATTTGGTGGGAATCGACTGCAGGTCTACCTCTCCGTCCTCAGCCTCTTCATGTGTGTGGCTTTGAAAATTTCTGTGAGTTAAGCACTTCCCAGAAGAGTAACTTCAATAGTTTGCATGATGGGATCACCATGCTAAGATCAGAAAATGGTGTGTGTAGACTGCTGACAGTAATAACCAGCTCAAATGACATGGATGTTTTAAACTTTGTCAGGTCTCCCTAGCAAGATTTCATGAGGGAAATGGAGTTTCAGAGACAGTCCATTCACAGAGTAGTAGATTTGCTTTGTCATGAGAGCCTACACACTGTAAATTCCTCTGAGAGGATTAAGGATACGTAAAAGCAGAAAAAAATAAAATTTCTATCATTCAAGAAATACTTAATACTTAAGAAATACTTAATATCATTCAAGAAATACTTAATAAATTTTCCTTTACTTAACAGTAAAGGAAAATTTCTCTTCTCTTTCGCCCTTTCCACTGCACAATAACTTTTGTCTTGTATCACAGAGTCAGTCCAGGTTTATATTTTCATTGTTTTATTATCAGACACGTGAGTCAAAAGGAAAGTAGTTTTAATTATTATATTAACTGTTCTCATATTCACCCTACGTCAGACTGCCCCTATAAAACAAATGACCTAAATAAGCACTAAGGTAATTATTCCTTGGAAATTATCAGTGATGAAATAAGATAGGAATTTGAAGTTTCAGCAGCACATGAAGTAAGAGAGAAAGAGTATTAATTTATCCTCATGTACCAGTGACTAATAAAATAATCTCACCAAGTTTAGAGTCCAGGCAGGTATCTCAAGTTTCATGAGGAAAAAAGCTGACTTTCACTAGTGCTCTTCAGTGTAACTCAATAATTGCTGCAAGCAAGTCAGCTGCTTAGATATGTCCATGAGCCTCCCGAAAGTAAGTGAGCACTGATTGCAACTTATAGTTGCATTAGGCTAACAAAGATTCCGGAGCACATGGAGTTCACCAGAATAGCCTTTTATGACAAGGTGTACAAATGCACTTACAAGCTGAAATGGTTCATGGAAAAATTGCAGTGTTCTATGTACATGAGGAAAGGGTCTGGTATCTACCAAGTGGAAATGGAAGTAACCACAGAGAGATAATTTAAATACTTCTCAAGATAAAGTTAGAAGAAGCAAAGGAGCTCCTGGTGTCAGGGACATTATGATGGCATGTTTTACAAATGCATTCAATTTGCCGATCTCACAGTTTTTCTCTGGCTCTGATGTCTATACTTTTGTGGTTCTAAAGGGTGTACACCATTTTCCAATAAGTGATTCAAATTTAATGGGCACATAAGCTTGAATATTGCATAATTTCTCTTGTATGAGCAACCCAAAGTATAAATAAGTGAGAGAGTGAAATAAAAGATAAATAATAGGAAACTGGAAGATAGTTTTTTTGCAAATGGGAAAAAGACCAAGAGATGAGGGAGAAAGGAAGAGGAAGTAAAAAGAATTGAGATGTATAATGTACCTGTAACCAGCTCCTCACAATGGATGGAATCATTATGCATCACAAACATGTTCTAAAAGAAATAAAATAAAAGAGAACACATACATATGCAAGCAGAATGGAAGCAGTTAAATGGACCCTTGAGGGATTAGGCTTCTGGGGTGGGGATTTCTGGTTAGTAGAGAAGAGATAGAATAATTCAAGAATGCCAAGACCATATGTACACTACCATGCGGGTTCTGTGGTCAGCTGGAAAGATACCACAGAAAAAGTCCATTCTTGTTTTGCATGGTTACGTTTTGAACAGTATTAATAATTATTAACCTTAGACATGAATGTTTGTGTACTTTTACATCCTAATAACTGATTCTATAAGAGTTAGTTATTAAATAGTTAATTATAAGAAGCTAAAAACAGAAGACTTTCCAGAGTCTCCTCCACCCTACTGAGTAAGTGATCACCTTGTACATGGATTATCAACCTGGAGAAACATATATTGAAGTTGTAGATGTGATGCCCATCAATCTCTAAATATTTTAGTTTGTATTTCTTCAAAACCTTGATATTCTCTTAGAAAATTATAAGGGTTCTGCAAACAAAGGGAAAATAAACAGACTCACATACCAAGGATCAGCAAAATGGCTGCCACCCAGCATAAGCAGGCATAAAGAACAAAGAAAGTCATATTGTACATGCTTAGATTATATAACTTGTTTGCTTTTGTCCTCATGGGACTTGATGCTTTTATCTTGGAGGAGAATGTTTCAAGGCCTACACTGTCTACCAAGACACTGTCAACCAGGCATGTCCAGGATGAAACGGAGTCAGTGTGGCCTCTCCACCAAAATTCATGTTGCAAATATTAAAATCAGGAAATTAATGTTGATAGAGACACTATCCTGCCTATGACACTTAGTAAGATGTTCACAATTGTTCCAGTATAGTCCCTATTGCAGGAAGTCCTGGACCATTGCAATTCTTCTTTATTGGAAATACTGCATTATCTTCAGGAATCTATATATTGCCAATGAACTATCTACTTAAAATTTATTTATTTACATTTATTTCCACAGTGGTTGTACCAGTCTGCACTCTCACCAACTGAAAAGGGTTCCTTTTTCCCCACATCCCTGCTAGCATTTGTTATTGGTTGATTTCTTGATGATAGCCATTCTTTCTGAAGCAAGATGGAATCGTAATGTATCGCTAGTGTGAGAAATTGAACAAGTAAATAGGGTCCAAAAAGTATAATAGATACTGTAAACTGAGAAGAAATTGTTCAAAAAAGAAAACAAAAGGAGAAGAAAGGGGGGAAAATATATGTATACAGACGATAGTTGAGAGAGTTCTATAGCTAGCTTCTGTTTGTTCCTTGAAAAGAATGTTTTCATTTGCATTTTTCAAATGACCAACGATGTTGAACATTTTTTCACTTGTGTATTTGCCACTTGTATTTCTTCATCTGAGAAATGTATGCTCATTTCAGGACTAGGACTTTGAATTTGGGGAACCTGATTTTTTTCAATCTGTTTTACATACAAGTCTTTTGTCTGAGGGAAATTGACTAATATTTTTCCACTCTGTACAGTTGTTTTGTATCTTTTAGTGATTTCTTTTGCTGTGCAAAACTTTTTAATAAGACAGTATTCTAGTGGTTGATTCTTTGAAGTGCTTCCCTTGCAGTTTGGGTACTATTCATGAACTCTCTGTCTGTCTCTATATCTTCAAAATTTCTATCTATCTTGTCTTCCATTAGATTTAGTGTTTCTGTTTTGAAATTTAGATCTTTGGATCTATTTTGACTTTAGTTTAGTGTATGGTGACAGACTCAGGTATAGTTTTAGTCTTTGGCATGTGAAGAGCCAGTTTTTCCAGGACCATTTATTAAAGAGGCTATCTTTCTTTCAGTGAACATATCTGGCTCCTTTGTCAAAGATAAGGTGGTGTGGCTAACTTTGTTTAGAATTGCATCTGAATCTTCTATTTAATTCTATTGATCCTTAGGTGGTTTTTGGGGGGTAGGAGGAGGAGTCTTCTATACAGAATATCATGTCATCTGAAAATAATGATAATTTAACTTCTTCCTTTCCTATCTTTACTCCTTTTTTCTGTTCTCTAATCGCTCTGGTTAATGCTTCCAGAATTATAATGAATAGGAAACCAGTGTGGATTAGAGGTCACATTTGACCCAGCTATGCCCTTTCTGAGTATTTTTCCAGAAGAATTAAAAACATCATACTAAAGCAGTGTATGTGCACCAATGTTTCTTGCAGCACAACTTGTAATAGCTAAATCTTGGAAACAACCCATCCACCAAGGAATGGATTAAAAAAGAGGTGGTTTTAGTGGAGTACTACCTAGCTATAAGAAGCATAAACTGGAGACTTTTATAGAGAAATGGATGCAACTTGAGACCATACGCATAAGTGAAATTAATCAGACCCATATATGCAAAAATCATAGTGTCTCACTAGTGTGAAAAACTGAATAAAAAATAGGACACAAAAGGTACAATAGACATTCTGAATTAGGAAAACTGTTGAAAAATAAAAATTGATATGGGAAAGGGGAAAGGAAGAAAGGGAAAAGGAAAAAATGTATGTATGTACAAGGTAGTTATGATAGTTATACAACTAGCTCCTATTTGTTCTTTTAAAAAATGTTTTGTGCTAATATTGTTTAGATAAAATATCATGCCTATATCCTACATTATGAATAAATACTACAAAGATAATAATGTTTCAAGTATTGTAACTGTCCTACTAACTTGTTTTGAAACCCAGCTTCATGGTTTGTTTCTTTTTTTCTCCTTAACATAAAAAAAAACAGTTAATGGCAAATTCTGTGCCATACCATTTTGCTACCACAAAAAAGTTATTGACAATGCCTACTATAATTTGAAAACCATCAAAATGGTGCCTTCTATATAATAGAAAAAGTCAAGGAATTTGTAACAAGATGATGTGTTTTTTACATGAAAATGATGAGTGGAACAATAAAAGAAATTAAAATCCTTTGATTAAATAATCATCCCTATGGAAATCAGTATGAAGCAGACAACAATAAATACAGGTACATGCAAATATGAATGAGTGATACCTTCATAAGTCATATTCTTTTTTGGAAATAGTGAAATATATAATATATATATATAACATTATAAAAGTACAGTCTTTTCAATTTGCTTAGTAGCTGTATTTCTGGAAATTTGCATAGTAGTTGTATTTCTGGAAATATATAATTATTTTTCCTGGTAACTAATAAGCTTACTGTAGTGAGACACTTTAAATACTCCAGTAACCTTTTCCTCTTCAAACTTTCTCACTATGTTTAGTATCCCCAGATGATTACAACTCGATCCAACCTTTTCTACGATAGCTGCCAAATGAATTTTCAATTATAGAATCCCTCTATAGATACTAGACATCTTTCAGCATGCTCCTGAAAGCAAAATCCTCCCTTCTCCTCAATGACTGATAGAAACTCATAAGTTCCTAATTATCTTTGTTTTACATAAAATTATTTTATGCAATTATGTTGATGCTCATGTTATATCAGACTGATACAGTAGAAGGCCCTCTGACTGGCTTCATCACTGTGCTGATTACTTCCTTAAATTCTGGAAAAACAAAGTGTTTCAGACTCATTTTGTACCAACCATACTCCATCTTTAGGATCACCAGCTTTAGTGGGTAACCTTGACTGTTTTGAGTGGAAAAGGGTGTTAGAGCACAGACTCTAGATGCTAAGTGTACTCATTGGTTTGTTTTTGTTTATTGGGTCTTTTAGCAAATAGAATTGGAAAATATATAATACAAATACATATATGATATACATCATATATATGAGATCTGTTGCAATTATATACACATACACAAAGTTTAGAAATGGAGGTCACACTAATGCATCCAGCTACAATTGATCTCTACTATATATTTTATTGCCCTCCCAAATTCTATATTCATATGTTCTTTATCACACACACAGGACTGTGACTTCCTTTGTCATTAACATGTATATTTATTTAGTCCTATAATACATGTAAAATAGTTTCAAAATTATCTCTCACATCCTGCTACAAAAATAAACTAAAATATCAGAATTTTTTTGCAAATTAGTCTTTTCCTCTTCTTCTACAAGACTAATGCATGTACATTCAGATATTGTTTCTCATTTTTCTAAATTCTGATTCCATTTGTAGACATTTCTCTTCAATGTAGTATCATGTTCTGAAAGAGAATTTTGGAAGTTATTTTTGAGAGTTCATTCAACTGCCATTATTTTGACTCCTCTCAGAATTTACCAAGAACCCAATACAGTGGTACATTCCTGTAGTTCTATCTACTACTTGAAAGGTTAGGGCAGGAGGATTACTTGAGCCAATGAATTCAAGATCATCTTGGGAGCCTAGAAAAACCTTATCTCCAAAACAACAAAAAGGATTTTACCAGGAAACCTTTACATTTACCTACTAGTCATTAAGGTAAGGCGTCTTCCAGTTTCAGCTATCAATCTAAAAGTAGCCTGCTCTTCCTCAATGAATACTTATTTAATATTTGATTATTTCTAGTTCTAAAGTCCTTCAGAAACATATTTTCTATTTCCTCTCGGGCCTTGATACAATGCGCATCTCATGTCTTGCTTATGGACTTCATGGACATGTTATTTATTCTGTCTATTGTAGAGATTCATGTTCACAAAGTATACTACTACCACCACCATCTTCCCAAAATTATATAGTTCTCCATGTTTCTAAATATTCCTGATATATTTTATTAAGTAAAATCCCATGATAGAAGTACAAAAAAATGTTTTAAAAGTGTAAGCTTTTGAGTCACACTGTACAGATCCAAATCTTGAGTTTACCACCTTCTATCTCGGTGACTTTGGACAAATTGCCTGAGCCTCAGTTTCAAGAGACTTGAAAAGATTATAAAGCAACACCCACCTTACAGATAGTTTGGAAAAGTAGAGAAGAGTGAAGGTGAATTCGTCGAAGATGTCAAGGTACAAATAATTCTTTGGTAGCTTAATCTTTTCCAGAACAGAGGGGGAAAAGTATCCCTTTTACCTCTTGAAGCAGACTTGAACTTGTATATATCAAATAAAAGCAACCACATTAAATCACAAAATTCCTAATTGATGAGCAAAAATATTAGTTTATATATTTTTGTTCTACCACAATGAAAATGGTTCCCATGAGCAATTACTCACACTCCCTAAGCCTCAGTGTATAGAAAAAGGTTTCAGGATAATATCACCTCAGATAGTTTGTGACCCAACTGAGCAATAAACTAATTGCTATAAGCATACAGAGGGAAAAACAAAATCACTTTCTAAGGCTTTTTGGAAGATCTTGTTTTGAGAATATTTATGTAGTCTTCAAGCATGAATACGAATCTATTAGGAAAATAAAGGGTGCAAAGTGTAAATATTAGAACAGAGAAACAAGAAGCCTGAAGCACATATTTCTTCCCTACCCTAATTATTCCCTTTTTAGGCAGACATATTTGCTGGGGCCATATTTATAAAGATAGCTTTGGGACTGGACCTTTACCTGGCAATCATCATCCTCCTGGCTATCACTGCTGTTTATACCATCACTGGTGAGTCTGCTGCGTGTTTTATTTAGTTGTGCTGGCCTCTAATGATCCCTCCCTTATATATTTTTCATGCACATATTTCACATGTACACATATTTCTTATGTACATATACTTTATGTTCGCATATTTCTATATATGGCACTGCAGCATATACAGGCCAATGGGCATTTCCTTTATTCAATTAATGAATAAAGTGATATTTTCTAGCAGAACAAAAATGGTTTGCTACCTAATTAATTGCTTAGCACATGTAACTCTGCTAAATATGGGGAACTGAGGGATTATCAAAGGAAATTTTTATGATATTAAAATGTTACCCTTTCTCCTATTTAATATTATAACATTTCCACAAAGATGAAACTTCAATGCAAGACACTCAGAACAAGGTGAAGAAAATAGGAGAACCAATACAAGACACAAGTACTAAGGAGATAAATATGCTAAAACAAGCTTGTGGCTCAGCCAGGAGCTTATATAAGTTTTGTTTTGAGTCTTTTAGATGGTTTGGATGGAGGGGAACCCAGACGTGAAGACAAATAGATATATACACATTCATACAATGCCCTGTCTCTTCCTTCTCTCCACAGGAGGCTTGGCCTCAGTGATTTACACAGACACTCTCCAAGCTGGCATCATGGTGGTTGGATCTTTTATTCTCATGGGGTTTGGTAAGTGATCATGGCACACACAGATCCCTGGTGACTTGTTTCTGTTTGACTACTCTGCTTCTGCCTTTCCATTCTGTTGGGTCACATGTTCCTATCATTTATATAATTCCTATCACTGAAAGATTTGACTGGTTACTTTCTTGCTTGAGGAAATAGGCAATATTTTTATTTTCTTTAAAAAATTATTACACAGTGGTACAACACAAACAATGAAATGTCCTGAGACCTAACTTGATAACAAAGTGTCAATATTGCTTCACTGATTATAACTAATGTGCACTCTATTATGGGATGACAACAGAGAGGTAATCTGTGGGTTTGGGAAGGGAGTACATGGAAATTTCTCTATTTTCTATTTGTTTGTTGTGTGATCTAAAACTCTTCTTTAAGAACATAAAGGTTATTGGCTTCCTTATAAAGATAAAAAATTACTAATTAGGTAAATTTGCTTGTTTAACTTTAATTTTCTTGTGTTCAGAATGGACAAAATCAATACATTTGGTTGATAATTTTACAGAAATATTAGTGTATTGGATTCAAAACACAAAATCCTTTCAGTCACGTAGAATCTTGCTGAAATGAAGGACTGAGTAATAGGAAAACTTTAGATAACTGAATATTAATTTATTGGGAAACAAAATATATTCTATTAAAATATATTATTTAATCCATTGTTAGAATACATAAACATAGGTTGAATTTTTCTAAGTAAATCTCACTTATTCATATTATCACGTTCATTCTCTTATGTCATTGCAGCAAGCCAATATTGATAAATTTAGTTAACAGCTTGCAAAATTTCATTTTCTTTTAGTATTCTATTTGTTTATCTTTGCATTGATAATCCATCCATGCATACATTAAAAAAGAGACAAGGTGAAAAGAAATGTCTCTCCCCTGTTCTGTGACTATCACACTCCATCCATTTAAATGCACTAAACAAAACAATCACAGTCACCTGATCACAGAGTTTGATGACACATGAGGCAGAAAACTAAAGAAACTGTGTATACCCAAAGATAGTAGGGTATCTCAGCACAACAGGTATGCAGTTAGCTACAGCTATCTATTCAACTAAATTCATTGGCCTAGATGTATCTAAAGTGTCCAGTAGAAGAATTTGACAGCTCAAAGTTAAACAGTCTCATCACTGCAGAAACTTTCTATAGTACTAACTCTAAGACAACTCCTAGAACCAATTGTACATTATATTTGGTTATCCAGAACATACTGATATTTCTGTTCTTTTTCTGTTTCTAAACACAGTACTTCTTCAGTGGTCTCTGTAAATCTCAATTCTCCTATCTATAGAATGAGAAGGAAGACTCTCTTATCTCCAGGTTCATATATATTCTTTTTTTGAGATAAGGTCTCACTGTTTGGTTCAGGCTGGCCTTGAATACACTGTGTGTATTCCAGACTGGCCTCAAACTTGCGATGATCCTCTTGCCTCAGCCTCCTGAATGCTGGAGGCTTTCCATGTATTTTTGTTACAAACTGTATTTACCTAACAAAAACAATTTCCTTGTATTGCTTTATCCTGATCTACTGCCTCGCACGTTCATTTTACACACTATGCCAGCATCATGTTTGGCATATAGTAGGCACTCAACAGAAAATTAAGGTAATGTCAACTCAACTTTATAATGGTATAATATTCTGATGAATTTTACTTCATTTGAACCTATACTAAGTGGTTCCTAATGTCTAGGCTCATTTTTTTAAGGTCAACTATAATTTTTTCTATACCTAACTAACCATTCCAGACGCCCAATAAGCAGAGTCTCATTATTTTCCTTCATTAGATCTAACATGCTACCCCAAATTTCTTTTCCTTAATTTTCCAATTAGTTTGCTATAACATTGTGAAAATACAGTGAAGCGCCATAACCATATTCCAAGGAAGAGCCAGGCTCTGAGTCAGGAAGAGGCTATCTTTCTTCAGAGGAGTTGAGATTTCTGATGGCAAATTTCAATGACTTCACCCTGTTAGCACAGCATCAGGATGGCTATGAGACACAGAGATCAGTCTATCAGCTATAAGTTTTATTTTTATCATAAGGCTAAACACTGAATCAAAATTTTAAAGAACAACATAAAAACAAAAGTTATAAGGTTGCCCTTCTGTACTTTGTGAAACTTAATCTCTTATCACGCTAGTGCCAGTAAAGGTACTAGAAAGACATGGATCATGGCAGGCATCATAAATATCAAATGTCTTAGATTTCTGTAAGATATTTCACTTTATCTGATGCTTTTTCAGCTTTTGTTGAAGTTGGAGGCTATGAGAACTTTATAGAGAAGTATATGAATGCCATCCCATCTGTAACTGAGGGAGACAATCTGACAATCAGCTCCAGGTGCTACACTCCTCAAGCAGACTCCTTCCACCTCTTTCGAGATGCTGTCACCGGAGATATCCCATGGCCAGGAATGGTATTTGGAATGCCCATTACAGCTATGTGGTACTGGTGCACAGATCAGGTGAGGGGCTGGGAAGGGGAATTTAGGTGGTCCTTACTCATAGACCAACAAAGCATCTAGTTTCTATTTTCTACACAAACATCATTTAAAGATTCAAACTCTTCTCTAAGGCTCTTATGAAAAATAGCTGCCTACTATGACTTCTTGTCCGTCCAAGATGAATACTTTGAGCTCTTTCATCACTTTGGATTTATTTCTATTCTCTGAGTTCATCATACAGTATTCAAAGTGTGATCTGGAAACCACCATACGGACCTCACTAGAACAAACACTCAGGTCAGAATTTGCTTGTTAGCTTTGATCACAAGGTGATTCAAGTAACTCATTGTACTGTTCCCTTTTGGTTTTCCACATTTAAGATTTCTTATGGTCCCCAGGATGACAGATGTGAGTTTAGCTCTTTCAATTTCTAGTCCTCAATCTGGCACAAGTACACTTCCTGTTCCTCCATCCTGATGCAATCACCGTTTTGGAGACAACATTTGCTACCATTTTTATGTCTACAGGAATGTAAGTCACAGAGGAGCTGCATGACACTTATGATTGATTTTTCTGTAACTTTCAGTTCTATGTGAAGTTAGTAATTCTTCATTTTAATATTGTTTGGTAATTATTTTTCACTACGCTCCAATAACTCTGAAAATTGCCAAAACCTCTCAGCACTTACAAACACAGTATGTGTTCTACCCACTGCCTCACTTAGTCCCAGAGCCTTTGGCTTCTCATCCAAGACCCCTTCTGTCTTTGGCATTACTTTTGCCTCACTCTGAAGTTATATTTCCTTTCTTCGAGTATCTCATGTCACTTAACTTTTTCAATAAGAGCAATTAAATCTTCCAATAACTTTCTGGTAGGCCACATAGGCAGTAAATTTATTATATGGATCTGCATATTTGACATGTCCTTATTTTTGTCTTTCATTAATTGTTACTTTGGCCATTCATATTCTTCTCAGAACTTGTTTTCCCAAAGTCATAGACTGATTGTCTTCTGTATTACTGTTAATGTTGAGAAACCCAAAATTATTGTTGATCTTATAGATTCAACTCCTTTTTTTCTCTGGAGCTTATACATTTCACCACAATGTACTATTCATGGATCTGTTTTTGTTCATTATAATGGGCAAGCAGGAGCCTGTTTAATCTGAAAACTGATGTTTTGAGTCATTTGGAGGGATTCTTTCTTTGATTGCTTTTATTTTGTTTTACTGTCAGAACCTTGTATTTGGGGTGATTCTCTTATACTCTTATCTTTTCTTCCCATTTCCCATCTCTTTGTCTATTTTTCTCTACTTTTTTATTTTATTCAACAACTTATCTTCTCCTTGGGTGCATTTGAATGTTTCTATATTATTGAACATTTGCTAGTGTGCTGGTTAATCTTTCAATTTTATTTTAAAGGTAATAAAACCAAGCAAAATAAAACAGAATAAAGCCAATCAAAACACAACAGCAAAATTGATACAAGACTTCCAAACAAGATAAAAGGAAATCAACAATAGTTATTATAATGCCTCTTGTTATCTTCAAAATTGCTGCCCATAACAGCAGACAAGATAAAATCAAAAAGAACAGAACAGAACAGAATAAAACAAATCAAAACAGAACACTGAAAAAAAACAAAACAATAAAATGGAACAAAACAAAATACTGAGAACAATATTGGATTTCCAAAACAAGGCCGAAGGAAGTCCTAAAGTTGCTATATTGCGTATTGCAATTTTCTAAATAGATTCTCAGACTACCAGCTTTAGGCCTTCAAAGTTAATCACACAATACAAGAATTAAGTTGGCCGTGCCTGGACATAGGTCTGCAGAGGAGGAGCTGGGCAGATCTGGGGTGCCCTCACCGGCCTCTCTGCGTGCCTGGAGGACTCTGGATATCTCCGCCCAGACTGCTGGAGTTCCCCCAGGCTTCCAGGTGCAGTAAAGGGGCGAGGTGGGTTTGAGGCTATCACATCAGCCTCCCCATTCCGGCTCCACTTGGAGACCTGCTGAGCTGCCGACGGATGGGCGGGCCCACACTATCAGCGTAGCCCAGCCTGTTTAGCTGCCGCGCCTGGACATAGGTCTGCAGAAGAGGAGCTGGGCAGATCTGGGGTGCCCTCACCGGCCTCTCTGCGTGCCTGGAGGACTCTGGATATCTCCGCCCAGACTGCTGGAGTTCCCCCAGGTTTCCAGGTGCAGTAAAGGGGCGAGGTGGGTTTGAGGCTATCACATCAGCCTCCCCATTCCGGCTCCACTTGGAGACCTGCTGAGCTGCCGACGGATGGGCGGGCCCACACTATCAGCCTAGCCCAGCCTGTTTAGCTACCGTGCCTGGACATAGGTCTGCAGAGGAGGAGCTGGGCAGATCTGGGGTGCCCTCACCGGCCTCTCTGCGTGTCTGGAGGACTCTGGATATCTCCGCCCAGACTGCTGGAGTTCCCCCAGGCTTCCAGGTGCAGCAAAGGGGCGAGGTGGGTTTGAGGCTATCACATCAGCCTCCCCATTCCGGCTCCACTTGGAGACCTGCTGAGCTGCCGACGGATGGGCGGGCCCACACTATCAGCGTAGCCCAGCCTGTTTAGCTGCCGCGCCTGGACATAGGTCTGCAGAAGAGGAGCTGGGCAGATCTGGGGTGCCCTCACCGGCCTCTCTGCGTGCCTGGAGGACTCTGGATATCTCCGCCCAGACTGCTGGAGTTCCCCCAGGCTTCCAGGTGCAGTAAAGGGGCGAGGTGGGTTTGAGGCTATCACATCAGCCTCCCCATTCCGGCTCCACTTGGAGACCTGCTGAGCTGCCGACGGATGGGCGGGCCCACACTATCAGCCTAGCCCAGCCTGTTTAGCTGCCGTGCCTGGACATAGGTCTGCAGAGGAGGAGCTGGGCAGATCTGGGGTGCCCTCACCGGCCTCTCTGCGTGTCTGGAGGACTCTGGATATCTCCGCCCAGACTGCTGGAGTTCCCCCAGGCTTCCAGGTGCAGCAAAGGGGCGAGGTGGGTTTGAGGCTATCACATCAGCCTCCCCATTCCGGCTCCACTTGGAGACCTGCTGAGCTGCCGACGGATGGGCGGGCCCACACTATCAGCGTAGCCCAGCCTGTTTAGCTGCCGCGCCTGGACATAGGTCTGCAGAAGAGGAGCTGGGCAGATCTGGGGTGCCCTCACAGGCCTCTCTGCGTGTCTGGAGGACTGTGGATATCTCTGCAACCAGGGAGGGTCCACAGGTTCCTGAAGCACTGCGGCCTGTGGTGAGTACCCTAACCCGGCTGCGATTGAAGAACTGTGGAGCTTCCAAGGGGCAGGTGGGCGCACAGTGTCCCTGAGGCCCAGCTTGTCTGGAACTGCGGAGTTCTGAGCAGGCAGAGGAGAGCCACTAGTTTTGTAGGCCCAAAGGCTTGGGGTAGCGTGGTGCCAGAGTCTCAGTAGCTCCAAACATAGAAGGGGATTTTCAACAGATCCTGAGGTAGCTTTCAAATAACACTTGAAACACAGAAATATAGGAAAATGACAAAACGAAAGACTAAATTACAACCTCAAACCTCCAGCCCATCTCAAGAAACCCTAGGAGCGATGTATATAGAAGAAAATATATCCCATCCACCTCATATATCGGACACAATAGCCACTGAAATTGACAAGCAACTCCAGGAAGCTTTAAAGAAATTCAAACTCGAAATAATCTCCCAGATAAAAGAAGAAATGATAAAAGAAATGAAAGAGATTCTAAATATATCTAAAGAAAACACAGATAAAAAATTGGAGGAACTAAACAAAAAGATAGAATCCCTAGATGAGCAATATAAGAAACAAACAGAATACATAATGCAGATGCACAGAGATATACAGGAAATAAAAAACTCCACTGAAAGTTGTAAAAACCGCCTTAATGAAAGTGAAGATAGAATTTCAGACCTTGAAGACAGGATTGCAGCTAGTGAACAGGAAAGGAAAGATCTTTTGAAAATAACAAGGAATCAGGAAACAACAATTCAACAACTGCAGGACGATGCAAAGAAGAATAACATAAGAATGATAGGGATTAATGAAAGAGAGGGAGACAACATGAAGGATGTCAGGAGGATATTTAGAGAAGTAATAGCTGAAAATTTCCCAAGCATGAGATCAGAAACTGACATCAGGATCAGTGAAGCATATAGAACTCCAAACAGTCATAACCAAAATAAAACTACACCCAGACATATAATAATCACCATCCCAGAAATCCAACACAAGAATAGATTATTAAAAGCTGTCAGAGAGAAAAAACAGATCACTTATAAAGGAAAACCTATCAGAATCACAGCAGACTTCTCAGCACAAACAATAAAGTCAAGAAGAGCATGGAGTGAAGTATTCCAGATCCTAAAGCAAAACGATTTCCAACCGAGACTGATATATCCTGCAAAACTATCATTCAAAATAGATGGTGCAATACGATACTTCCATGACAAAGAACAGCTGAAGAACTTCATGAACACCAAACCAATCCTGCAAAAAATATTGAAAGACAGTTTAGAAACACAAAGGAAAAACCCACTAAGCAAAGCAAATAATTAAACAGAACAGAAAGATAAAGATGCAACAGCAAAGAGATAACATTCCTACAATTAATCAGCATTTAACAGTAATAACCATTAATGTAAATGGTCTCAATGCACCAACTAAAAGAAACAGACTAGCAGAATGGATCAAGAAACAAAATCCAACCATATGCTGTTTACAGGAAACCCATCTAACCCAGAAGGATACTCACAGACTGAAAGTCAAAGGATGGAAAACAATTCTCCATGCAGCAGGAATCCAAAAAAAGGCAGGAGTAGCCATCCTGTTTGCAGACAACGTGAACTTTAAACCAACAATGACCATAAAGGACAAAGAAGGTCACTACATACTCGTAAGGGGAAAACTCCAAGAGGAAGAGATAACTATCTTAAATATATATGCACCAAACTCCAGAGCACCCAGTTATATAAAACAATTATTAACAGAAATGAAAACTCAAATTATCAGTAACACAATTGTAACAGGAGACCTTAATACACCACTGACACCAAGGGACAGATCAACCAGACAGAAAATGAGCAAAGAAATAACAGAACTGAATCACACCTGTGAACAAATGGGTTTGATAGACATATACAGAATGTTCCACCCAACAACATCAGAATACACATTCTTCTCAGCAGTACATGCATCATTTTCTAAAATAGACCATATATTAGCTCACAGAACATATTTAAGCAAATGCAAAAAAGTTGAAATCATCCCTTGCATATTATCAGATCATAGCGCTCTGAAATTAGAAATTAATGACAAAAGATACTGCAAAAATTCCACAAACACATGGAAACTAAATAACACACTCTTGAGTAATCAGTGGGTCACAGAAGAAATTAAAGAAGAAATTAAACAATACCTAAAAGAAAATGAAAATGCAGATACAACTTACCGGAATCTGTGGGATGCAATGAAAGCCGTTCTGAGAGGAAAATTTATTGCACTGAGTTCCCACATCAGGAAAACAGAACGAATACAAATAAATAACTTGATGCTACACCTCAAACAGCTAGAAAAAGAAGAGCAAGTCAAGCCCAAAGCCAAAAGAAGAGAGGAAATTATAAAAATCAGAGCAGAAATCAATGCAATAGAGACTAAGAAAACAATCCAAAGAATCAACGAATCAAAGAGTTGGTTCTTTGAAAGAATAAATAAAATTGATAAGCCCCTAGCCAACCTTATTAAAAAAAGGGAAGAAAAAGCTCAAATTCATGCAATAAGAAATGAAAAAGGAGAAATCACTACAGACCCAATAGAAATACAGAGGATCATCAACACCTATTTCGAAAACCTCTACTCTCAAAAGTTTGATAACACAGAAGAAATAGACAGATTCTTAGAAGCATATGAAGTACCAAAGCTAGATCAAGAGGATATAAAACTGTTGAATAACCCAATCTCTGCTAATGAACTTGAAAAAGTAATTAAGGCCTTACCCACCAAGAAAAGCCCAGGCCCAGATGGATTCACTGCAGAATTCTACAAGAAATATAAAGAAGACCTAATGCCGACACTCCTCGAACTATTCAATGAAATTGAAAGGGAAGCAATCCTTCCTAAGTCATTCCTGGAAGCAAATATTACTCTAGTACCAAAACCTGAGAAAGACCCAACTATAAAAGAGAACTATAGACCAATCTCCCTAATGAACACAGATGCAAAAATCCTCAATAAAATATTGGCAAATAGGATCCAGCAAATCATCAAGAAGATTATACACCATGACCAAGTGGGATTCATCCCAGGAATGCAAGGATGGTTCAACATACGCAAATCAATAAATGTAATCCACCATATCAATAAAGCCAAAAATAAGAATCACATGATCATCTCTATAGATGCAGAAAAAGCCTTCGATAAGGTCCAACACTTATTCATGATAAGAACTTTACAGAAAATTGGAATAAATGGTCTTTACCTCAATATAATAAAGGCCATTTATGACAAACCAACAGCCAGCATCATACTAAATGGCCAAAAATTGAAAGCCTTTACTTTAAAATCGGGCACAAGACAAGGATGTCCTTTATCACCACTCCTATTTAATATAGTACTGGAAGTACTAGCCAGAGCAATTAGGCAAGAAAGAGAAATAAAAGGGGTAAAGATAGGAAAAGAAGAAGTTAAATTATCATTGTTTGCAGATGACATGATACTCTACATAGAAGACCCCCTAAACTCCATTGAAATACTCTTAGATACAATAAATAAATTCAGTAATGTGGCTGGATACAAAATCAATACTCAGAAATCAATAGCATTCCTATACACGAACAACAAAATTACAGAGAGGGAAATAAGAGAAACTGGACTATTCACATTAGCAAGCAAAAAAATGAAATATTTAGGAATTACTCTTACGAAAGAAGTCAAAGACTTATACAGTGAAAATTACAATACACTGAAAAAGGAAATTGAAGATGATCTCAGAAAATGGAAAGACATCCCTTGCTCATGGATAGGAAGAACAAACATTGTGAAAATGGCCATTCTCCCAAAACTGTTATACAGATTCAATGCAATCCCAATAGAAATTCCATCAACATACCTTATAGATCTAGAGAAATCACTCCTAAATTTCATCTGGAACCAGAAGAGACCCAGAATCGCAAAGGCAATTCTAAGCAGCAAAGACAAAGCAGGAGGCATCACAATCCCTGACTTGAAGTTATACTACAAAGCAACAGTAGTAAAATCAACATGGTATTGGAATCAAAACAGAGCCGAAGATCAGTGGAATAGATTAGAAGATACAACCACAACTACGAACACACTCAACCACCTTATCTTTGATAAAGGAGCCAAGCAGGTTCACTGGAAGAACGACAGTCTCTTTAATAAATGGTGCTGGAAAAACTGGCTCTCCATTTGCCGAAAACTAAAGCTAGACCCATGTCTATCACCATGTACTAAATTAAAATCTAAATGGGTCAAAGATCTGAATATTAAAACAGAAACACTAAATCTATTGGAAGACAAATTAGGTAGAAACCTTGGAGACATAGGAGTAGGTAAAGAATTCATGAACAGGACTCAAACCGCACGGGAAATACTTCCCAGAATCAATAACTGGGACCACTTCTTATTAAAAAGTTTCTGCATGTCAAAAGAAATCTCCAGCATAGTGAAAAGAAAACCCACAAACTGGGAAAAGATTTTAGTGAACTCTCTCTCAGACAAGGGCCTCTTGTCTAAAACATATAAAGAATTAAAGAAACTCAGACCTCCAAAATTCAAAGATCCAATCCAAAAATGGGCATCTGAGATGAATACGCAATTCTCAGATGAAGAAATGCAAATGGCAAATAAATACATGAAAAAATGCTCATCATCATTGGTCATTAGAGAAATGCAAATTAAAACCACACTGAGATACCATCTCACTCCTGAAAGAATGGCCAGGATCAAGAAAACCGACAACAAATGCTGGAGAGGCTGTGGGGAAAAGGGAACTCTCCTGCACTGCTGGTGGGAGTGTAGACTGGTACAGCCTTTGTGGAGATCTGTCTGGAGATTTCTCAAAAAGTTGGGACTGGAAGTCCCATTTATTCCAGCTATTCCACTTCTAGGCATATTCCCAGAAGAACTGAAAGCATCATACCACAGTGATATATGTGCACCTATGTTTATAGCAGCACAATTTGTAATCGCCAGATCATGGAAACAACCCAAGTGTCCATCAACTGAGGAATGGATAAAAAAGTTGTGGTATTTCTATACAATGGAGTATTATTCAGCTATAAAGAAGGATCACATTGAGATATTTATCAATAAATGGGCGCAGCTTGAGACCATACTCATAAGTGAAATAAATCAATCTCGCATGTGTGAATACCGAATAGTTTCCCTAATGTAAGTAATGATTCAAATATATAAAAATATGTGGTAATCATGATTCCCCATTAGGTGGCCTTGGAGCCTTATAAAGTTTTCACTCATTAATTAGAAAGGCTTTATTCTGGGCTTCTTGATTTGAAAATATTTGAAGCTAGAGTATATGAAGTTTTATCCAAATATTTCAAGGAAAAAGACACTATGGTAACTACTATTAAGTCAGGTTATATGGTGGTGAAGTACTAGGTTGTTGAAACAGTCATGCTGTGACCTCTATTGTTATATTGTTATGTCCTGTTTTATCTCAATCTCCCCCTTATTGTTTTAAAAAAATTAGTCATTTCTTATGTTTGTCTTAATTAAAGAAAAAATTCAAATAATTAGGATATATAAATAATAACTCTTTTTGATTTCCTATTAACTTGTTTTGAAGTCCTGTAGTGCTCCCACGATCTTGTTTTGACTGATTAGACGATTAGACTCTGTTCCATTCTATATGGTAGTATCAAGTTTGAAGACATAGGCAACTACTTTGAAGACAATAAGATTCACTAAGATACCCATTCTGGTTTGACTATTGTCTTCTTTGGAAGTCCTGTAATGTTTACAATGCCTAAGTTGTATTGGTCTTGTTCTCTACTGTTTTGTCCAACTTTATAATATCTAATGAGATAGACAATTCTTTTTAAGGAAACAAGGGACAACGTTGATAACCATAGTTGATAAACTTGTACTGTGTTCTACACCATGTGCTATGTCTATCCTTGGTATTGACTGACAGCTTTGTTTTGCCATATTTGACTGTATTCTCCCCCCCTTCCCCAAAAGTAATAAGCACTAAGGAGTAATGAAATCCAAAGGGTGTGAATTTTGTAGTAAAAAAGAGAGGGGAAGAAAAAAAAAAGAGAGCTCTAACGGATATAACAGCAAGTGTGTTTAGGGGTGTTAAATAGCTGACTGTATCAATGTTTGTGGATCATTGAACACAGATGTTTGCAGTCTACCTGTTTGAATGTCCACCTTGTATTCTTTGATACTGTGATTTGAGGAACTATTTTCAAGATGATAATATGTAATATACTAACAGGTGATTTCTTACTGTTATGGTTTTTTTTTGTTTGTTTGTTTGCTTTGTTTTTGTTTTGCTTTGTTTTGTTTTGTTTATGTAGTTCTGTATTACGTGTACCCTTACACCGCTTTGGTTTGTTTTGTGTTTTTCTCTTTTTCCTCTTAAATAAAAAAAAAAAAAAAAAAAAAAAAGAATTAAGTTGTTTCTGTGCCTCAGTTGCTATCAACTCAGCCTGTGACCCTCCAAATCAGCCAGATGTTCACAGGAGGGATGGGCACAGGTTAATTTCTTGTCTCCCAGCCCCTGTGCTGGCTGGCTCATGTTAAGGGCACATTTGCTTCCTGTTTCTCTTCCCAGCCCCACATGGCCTCTGCTGGCTCACTGGAAGGATGAATTGATCTATTTTCTCTACTTTCTAGTAGAATTCTGAACCTTATCTTACAGTTTTTGCCTTTGTATTTATATCTTCCATGACCTTTTTGGTTTTCTGTTTATTTCTTTTTATAGCATCTAGACTTTTTTTTCTTTGTGTCATTTAAATATTTCTTCTGCCTAAATAATTTCAATCAGCTTCAAGCTAATGATTTCACATTTATTTTATTTTATTTTATTTTATTTTTAAAGGAAAAAACACAGAAAACAAAAAACAAGAGACACACAAACAACAACTACAAGAAACAAAAAGAACCAAAACAATAACAATATAGGCTTTCAAAACAAGATGATAGAAATTTAACAATAGTTATAATATTACATATTGTTATCTTCAAAAGAGTTGCTTAAATTACCAGATATATATAGATAAAATTAATCTAACCTTATGAGTATTACCTATTCTTTTCCTAGAACTAATTGAATTTATAGTACAATCATCTTAGCTATTTTACATATATTTAAACAAATTTATATCTAAATTTCCATTTTTAGTACATTGTAAATCCCTGGACACAGTTTTATTCTTCTGTAGATAATAAACTGGTTTTCTCAACAAACCTACCAAATAATGCATCATTTAACCATCATGTAACTGCACTTATCATCTATTATTTCTGTTTCATTTCTGACTCCCTGATGTGCCTTCTATAAATGGTCTCGCATTCACCACTGGATCTGATACATAACTCTGTTTATCTAGTCACTACACTTCCTTCTTCCCCTGTGATTTGTGTTTCAAATGTCTGCTTCTATCCCTCTACCTAAAAACACTGCCTGCTCCCCCAGTATTGAATGATATGAATAATATTCCTGAGAGATTGCTTCTCCAAAAATAGCTAAGCAAAAGAATACATCCCTATTTTCTGACAATCCTTGAGAATAAAAATATCAACAAGTTATGGCAGTATATTAGAAATCAAATTTTGCTAGAAATTATTATTTAAATATTTTATAATTTAAGTAGGAGTTATAAAATTATATTTGTATATTCTGTTTCCCAGCACTATCACATTTTATTAATAAATAGGTGAAACTGTCAGAACATTTTGAATAATGCAGATAAATATCTCAGTGAACTACCTATTTTGATGGCAGCCTGACTGTGGTGTTTTCAAAACAACTGGTCTGATTATCCAGTGAGGCAATTGTGACAGGTTTATACCCAGAAAAGCATAGTGTCATTATCACATTGCAGCCTGAGAGTTGCGAACATATTTTAATTGTAACTATATGTATTGACTTCTGTGTATTCAGAGTCCTACATACATTACCAAGTACTCAAGATCACCTCTAAGAGATACCAGCTGTAAAGATGAGAAATCTGAGACTCACAGAGATCAAATACTATTCAAAGGAAGTAGTCATTGAAACCTGGTATTATTCCAAAACCCATTGTTTCCTGTTAACTAAGACATTATTTCTTATTGTAACATTAATGCTGACCCTGTGCTCTGGTTATCTCACTAATTTGTTATATTTTCCATCCAGGTTATTGTACAGCGCTGCTTATCTGGCAAGAACGTGTCTCATATGAAGGCAGCCTGCATTATGTGTGGATATTTAAAGTTCCTGCCTTTGTTCTTCATGGTGATGCCAGGAATGATCAGTCGTATCCTGTACACAGGCAAGCTGGACACCTACATCTGCTCTTTTTTATACCTGAATTCTGAAAAGCACTTTCAAAGATACAGTAAAACCCTAATAAACTAGAAAACCCATTCTTGATGGAATTAAAAGCAGAGTTCTAGGTTGAAGGAACAGCTTGTACAGAAGGTCAAAGGCAAGAAAATTTGGCATGTTTAACACTGTTTCCTTATCCCTTTTACACTTCTTGCAGACCTTTAAGAATGTTTTCATGAGTGGCTTTAATATTACAAAGTCTATAGAAAGTAGTAGAATTTGTCAAATGTGAACTAGGTGAGCTATGGTGGTTGACATTTTTGACTGAAAAGGAGTTTGAGATACATTGACTTCTAGAGTTTGATGAGACAACAGGAGAACTGAATCATTTTTAACTTCTTGAGAATCAGAGTTCATGAGAGTGCATTAATTTCTGAGTTGAACATCTCTGCTAGTGTTGAAAAGCTTCCTTAAAATCAACTTTGTTATGAAAAGTGAAACAATTAATTTGGCTAATAAAATTTATTTTTATTGCAGCAACCCATCAGGTAATGCTGGATCCACTCTTATGTTTTCTCAACTAGATGTCAGCTTATTTCACTAAAAGCTTTTTTAACATGAATTTCAAATTCACTGTCATCAACCCATACTGCAGCATCACAGCACTGTCTATGACAGTAATAAACATATAAATATCTAACAAGTAAGGAATAGCCAAAGGAATTATTGTGTTACTTTTACGTGAAAAATGCACACAAGAGGCTGAAAACTATCTCAGAACTTGAAGAAATTCTGAGATTATTATGTTTAATGTCAGTGGGAGACTATAAAATAACATCTCAGTGATTGCCAGAGTTGTGAAAAAAAGATCAGGCTGTTGAAAATAATTAGAAAATTATTCTTTAAATGAAGCTAATGTGTTAAGATGTTATTATTCTAGATTATTTTCAATTTTCATTATCTCTTGTCATAATCCAGTTTAAGCAAAAAGAAAAAGAAAAATTAGCAAGATATTTTGCAGCTGCCCCAGAGGTGATGCAACATTCCTTATGGGACAGTTACACCACTGACTATCACAAGTGGCACCTCTTTATACACTTAGATGAAAACCATTAGGTTGACTCTAACTGGACTTAAGACCTAGCCTTTTGTTGTTACTGTCACTGTTGTTGCTGTCGTTGGTGGTGGTGATGATGATGATGATGAAGGTGTTCTAGCTCTGAAGCTACACCCTTCAGAATTCATGCTTTTGCTATATTTTGAGAAGCAAACAGCTTTCTCTGTTTGCTTTAAAGCTCTAATTGGGTTGTATCCCAAGGACAAGTCCTGCCCCAAAGCTTAATTCATGTATAGCTATGGGCATGAGGAATTTAGGGGACTTTTTTTCTGGGCAAAGAGAGAATAGAACTGTGATGTCAAATTCAAAGTTGAATCTCCAGTTTCCAAACAAATGTCTTTCCTCCTACCCATAATCTTACATCTTATCTCTTTTTCCAATGGTTACGGATTGTATCTGGTTGAGCCCTTCTCACTTATATATGTCCTCAGATATGGTGGCCTGTGTTGTACCTTCTGAGTGTTTAAAACACTGTGGTGTTGATATTGGCTGCACTAACTATGCCTACCCAACAATGGTGCTGGACCTGATGCCTGCTGGTAGGTGAACGTTCATGCTTGTATAATCTCAGATGCTTTGTCTATGTAGATGGGCCATAAAGAAGGTTAACATAGAATCATTAGTAATTCTTACTTCATTAACTCTAGCCATAGACATTTCTCAAGCACCTCTCACAAGTTATCAGCCATATAATAGGCCTGGAGATTTCAGATTGAAAAAATTTCTATACTATTCTCAGATCACCAAGAAATGCTCCATAGTGTTCTGTATTGATAGGCTCATCAGTTAACCAGTGTTCCAGATGACACTTTTATCTTTGGCTAGCTCTCTGATTTAGCCCAGCTCTCATATATCGTGATATCTGGCCACTAAACAGTGCTTGCACCCTCTCCTGGCCCCAGGACTTCGAGGCCTGATGCTGTCAGTCATGTTGGCCTCCCTCATGAGCTCCCTGACCTCCATCTTCAACAGTGCCAGCACCCTCTTCACCATAGACATCTACACCAAGGTGCGGAAGCAGGCATCAGAGAAAGAGCTCCTGATAGCTGGAAGGTGAGGAAGTCTCAACTTCTATCTAGAATTCCAATGACAAATGGTAGGTCTGGAAGCAAACTAGGTCTGCCACTTATTTGGCATAATGGAAAGTAACCATAGAGTTCTCATTCCATATACAAAAAATAACGCCATACTTACAAATGAAAAATGACTTATTTTACAGATCTTTAAATGTTTTTTATTTAGATCTTTGCTCACACAATGCTCTCCAATGACATCTTCACAAATTATATGATTCCACTTACACTGATAGATTAATGTATTATCTCTAGAAGTTTCTCTGCATATTATATAAAGGAGATCAAATATCATCATCCACATACTAACACAGATAAAGCTATCAAACTTGTTCATTAAAGATTGGGCCATGCTACAGAAGGACAAACAGGAAAGAGAATAAGTGAAGAGGTGTTTAGATAGGAAGATGTCAACATAGGGAACCCTGAGGAGCTTAAAGGGAGTGAGAAGGAACGAAATAAGCAGAGAGAATGGATTTTAAAATAAACCCTTTTCCCTTTTAATAATTTTTAAGTAGACCCTAGATTGTCCTAGTATTTTGTAAAATGATTTAAAATTTGAAGTACAATGCACTTGCAAAAGAACTGGAAAACATAAACATACATCTCAATGATACATCACAAGAAGAGCACACATGTAACCACTGATCCCATTAATAAATGGAAATTACCAATACCCAGTACCTCCTGTCAGTCTCCATCTTTCTAAAGCTAAGCACTGACTTCTGAGGCTCTTAGTCTAGTCTTCCAACTTCAGACTATTACAAATAGAATAACTCAAAATGTATTCCTTGATATGTGATTGTATGTGTGTATGCACCCACACATGTGTGTTACTGCAGATTAAACCAAAAATCTTCACACCAAGCTACATACCTAGCCCTTTTTATTTTTTGAGACAGGGTCTCACTAACTTGCTAAGTTTCCCAGGCTGGGCTCAAACCTACAATCCTTCTTCTTCAGACCACCAGAGCGTTGGGATGATAGGTGTGCACCACCATGCCCAGCTTGATACAAGATTTGTTTTGCTTGTGTTTTTTGTGACATGCCATGCTGCTATGTGTAAGTATAGTTTGCTGTGGTATCACATTGCAATTAAATATTAGGGTTTATCTACTCTACTGTCCTCAGCCATTTTGCCTTGTCTATGTCTCTTGGTGCACATGGGCCTGTATTACTATCAGTCAGGTTGCTAATTGTATGTATATTTTTCATCCCTAGACTTTTCAAATTGAGTGATAACAATTAGGAATGTGAAGAGTGGTCTTAAAAGAAAAACACTGATAATGATTCTTTAAAAAATAGATTATGGTGATAATTTTAGATGTAGGTATATGCTAAGATAATGGATATACATTTCTCCTTTCATGCTTTCCAAGTTTTTGATAACATTTGATAATATATATTTTATAATGTAAATGTGTTATTATTTCTTTGTTTCTTAGTACTTCAAGTTCATGTCAGGGTTTCTCCATTAAGTAAAAGGAAAACTAGAACCCTATTATCTTCCCCTTAATGTGGAATATTTCCTTTTTCCCACACACAATAAGCAAGCTTGCTCTTGGGAGCAAGAACCTAGTGGTTCCAAGACAGAAGCATTTTCAGGGCAGTATACAAGCATAGTGTCTATGAAGGAAAATCTTGAAGAGGGTCTGCCAGCTTTCCTGCAAGGTTAGTGTCAAGATAAACTGAAGACCTACTTGAAGATCTTGCTTTGCTAATGACTGATGATAGTAACAATAACTTTTGTAAATTAAACACTTGAGAAAAACACCGGAAGGCAGCATTTGGTCCACACTTTGACTCTGGGAAATGCTGCAGGAGAGGGATAACAGTATGATATTTTTGTTTCTGTGCCAGAGAGAGTTTGGCTGATACTCAGGAAGTGTAAGACACTGTAGTTCTGCTAATTGGTATGTGATCTTGAACCTAAGTCCTCTTTAAATCTCAAAGAAAAATTAATACATTTTTATTTTCCTATCAAATGTCTATCTTTCAAAATACAAATATGGAAAACAACACATATATGTTTAAATTATTATTTCATGGAATTTGTGCTTTTGAGGAGGAGACAGAATTGATGCATATGTGTT
The DNA here is from genome assembly GCF_034190915.1 of Cavia porcellus. Lineage (NCBI taxonomy): Eukaryota > Metazoa > Chordata > Mammalia > Rodentia > Caviidae > Cavia > Cavia porcellus. The sequence continues at coordinate 22,276,303 of NW_026947499.1, forward strand.
ACATCAGGTGCAGATGATGCAAGGACGAAAATTAAAAAATGATTAAAGGCAGGCAGCAAGTTGATACAGGTGCTCAGGAAATTATGAGACGGAGGTGGCATTTGAAGGAGATGTGGGACCAAACCCCAGATCTCTCTGCAGAAGGAACAGTGATGCATTCCTCATGGAACGGAACTGTCACATGCAGGAGCTTAGGTTGGCAGCAGAGAATGAAACTTTCACACGGGAGCAGTTGAAAAAGTCATACACAACCCACATAGAAAAGTATCCAGAGGTAATGTCCTACAGGGCCATAATGTGATAGAAAGCAATTGAAGCTAAAAGAGAATACGGGCAGGGGACACTCGACTGTCTTTTCAGGAAAAGTTCATTGAACCCTTACTGTGCTTTATACGTCATGCTACATCCATTGTTTGTTTCACTTAGCTGCTTCAAGAACATAAAAGTTTTATAAACTGTTCTTCAGTTCCCTGTCCAAATTTTATTTCCAGAATCTACCACTTTTCCATTCAGGCGAACACAGAAATGACATGCCATTTTATGCACAGTCTTGTAAATCATATTTATCCATTTAGTAGTCACACAAGTGGAAACATCGTTGCAGTTTATAAAATTGAATAAGTCATGTTTCTTGGAACCCAGGAACCTCTAATGGATTACTACCCCTTATCGATATTTTATACAGTCCAGTAAATTGCATTTATTTATTCACACAAGCACACAGGAAGAACTCGCAGTTTTAAAAAGTGTACAAGTCACACTTTCTGGGCCCTAGGATTATTTAAGAGATTTTTGATCACTAGCAAATATATTTTAACTGGTTCTTTTCATCTTCTGCACTATTCAAATAGTAAAATACAAAAATTAGTATTCCTTGTCCAGCGTTCTAGAATAGAGGCTTCTTTCAAATCTTTCCTATTAAAACTGATTTAGTTTCAGTAAAGTTTGAGAATGGCAGAAAAGGCAATCTGATTTCTTTATCAGACAAATAATTACCTATTAATAAAATTCATGGGGTATTTTTTTCTAGTATTTATATGCTGTTAAAGAATTATTAATCAATAGCTGATACTTGAACTGTTTTAGTGAATATACATTTAATTTTGTGGGTGAAACTATTATGACTAATTTTAGATAAATAAGTACTTTACTGTCATTACACTACCGTATAATCCTTTAGCACAACACAGGTAAATGTCAGGTCAAGCAACGTGATTTTGTTTGGAAAACCAGTGAATGGTATAAGAATAAATTGAAGAACTAAAATACAGTGAAATGCTTCTCCTACTTTTGCTTCATATTTAAATCATTTTTTCTTACCAGGTTATTTGTTGTTGTATTAATTATACTCAGCATACTATGGATCCCCATAGTAGAGGTATCTCAAGGTGGACAACTGATCCATTACACAGAAGCAATTTCCAGCTACCTAGGGCCTCCAATTGCAGCTGTCTTCCTGCTTGCTGTTTTATGTAAACGAGTCAATGAACAAGTAAGTGAAATCTTGGAGACTCTTTCCATGATGCAATGAGAGAAAAAAAGTATTTACTTACTATGATGACAAAATTCATTCTTTCTACCATACTTATACAAATCAAGGTCCACTTCAATGTCAGTTGCAATCAGCCATAATTCTTGATCCTTACTTAAGTATGAAAATATTTAATACCTATATTCTACATTCATATTACAATCTTTATACTCCCTACAAAATATTATATGGTATGTGCTGAAAAATACAAGTTTGGTAGTAGACTACAAGGCTCTAATCATGGCTTTACCATCTAATAATATTGTGATCTAAAGTAAATCACTTTACTCTCCATAAAATGATAGTGTCTAGCTAGTTAGATTTCTGAAAGGGTTAGATGAGATAAAAAATATTAAATTGTTGGGAGAAAATCTACATCACTAGTAAAAAATCAAAACATATTCCTTGCTATTGTCATGTAAAGAATTGATTGATCGTTGTTCCCCAAGTATATTTAATTCCTTAATTTAATTCCTTAATTCCTATATTTAATTCCTGGATATTAACCTTGTTATTATGACTTTCAGATGAATAACAGATTCAGAGTAGTTAATATTTATGTGCCTTTCACTTGTCACTTCATCCTACTAAACGCAATTTATGAGCCATATTGATTATTTTTCCATCCAAAGATTATATTCTTAATCTCTGTGCAATAGTTTTTCCTAACATAGAACACCTTGAACAGGGGACCAAGTGACACATGTTTCCAAATAATTTTCTCAGAGAAAATAAGTGTTTTCAATTGTCAAGCACTTAATAGAACTCTCAAAACTGCTTAGTATCAGTTCCTCAAATTGTATATCAAAAATTGTATTTCTAATTATTCTACAAAGCAAATCATAGATTGTTATTATATCTGCAAAACACAAACCAGGAAAATGACAGCTTGGATCACAGAAGAGAAAAGAGTTCTAAAAGTGAAGAATCAACAGTTCAGTGGTATTTCAGGACTATAGAAACCAACAGCTCACTAATAAACACACATATTTGCAATTTTCACTGTTTGGCTAACTTTGTGTTCAAGGTTAGATATTTGTTGGTCTTCTGTTGAGAAAGCAGACAGGGCGATAATTATGAGTTCTTGAATGGCTTTTGTATCTTTTCTAAACACTTGGGTTTTGCTCTTGTTTCTTTTTCAGGGAGCATTCTGGGGTCTGATGGCTGGACTTATTGTGGGCATTATTCGTATGATTGCAGAGTTTGCTTATGGAACAGGAAGTTGCTTCGCACCCACCAACTGTCCCACAATTATCTGTGGAGTACACTATCTGTACTTCTCCACCATTCTCTTTTTTATAACTGTGATAGTTGTCCTGGGAGTTTCCTTCCTAACAAAGCCCATTCCAGATGTAAATGTAAGTGGTGCACAATGGGCATATGCTCATTTTAAAATAAGAGTTCTTTGTCATAGAAAGTTGCAGTTAGTGTACAAGGTGCAGGCCAAAAGAATCATTGTGTCGTTAAAATTAGAAACACTCTGAGAAGTTATTCTCTTTTAACCCATTCTATGTACAAAGCAAGAGTAAAGGATTAGGAAACAGTCATCCTTCTTTTAAAATTTAACAATGCACTTAAATGGTAAGTCTATTCCACTAATATATGAGGGATACAAGGGAAAAAAATAGTTGTCCGAGAGACTGGGAAAGACTTTGCAACAGAGCTATCACATATCTTGAGCCTTTTGGGGGGTAAATATAATTTCATATCCATTCTAAATACTAATACAGAGATTGTTTAAGGCACATGGTAACAGGGGTCAAGAAAGGGAAAAACACAATAGAATAGTGTTACGCACTTTTGTCTTTCAAATTGATAAAAAAAATTTCATGTGAATAACGTATAACGTTAATTTGGATTTGCCCACAGGGCAGAATTCCAGTGCATGTAAGAACTGTATAATTTATGAGAGGCCAATAGCACAGTATTTATCAGTTTTTAAACTTCTGTACCTCATGAATCACTAATTCCATTGTTAGGGATATTATGTAAAAAGACTTGTAAAAGTGCGAAATAGATATAAGCATTAACTCTGAAATTTCTCTAATCAAAAAAGTAATAAAGTACAAAAACTGGGAGAAATTCAAATTTTCATCACTGAGGCAATGAATATACAATACACCAGTAGTGCACTGAATGTTATATAACTATTTTAAAACATAAGAGAATCTCTTATTTGTTTTGAAAATGTGCATAATATAGTTAACTGAAAAAAATGCATTCATAAAAATATAACATTTTAAACACTATGTTTGGAATAAAATACATGTGGGAAAACATGAATATATAAACATATATAGAAATACACAGATCAAAAAATCTTATATCATACACACAAAAAACATCTTTGTGCATGGGTAACTATAAAGGCTCAATAAATATTAATGTTTTAAATATAAATATTATTTGAATTTGTTATTATCAGAACAGCTTTTATGTATTTTGTATTTATCATAATTTTCAAAGCAATGCGTATTTATATATTTCCTTGAGGGTTGTCCAATAGATGATGTGTGGGCGGGAAGCCTGAAGCATAAAAAGGGTTCAAATTGTTTACCAATGACATGACACCAGAATTCACAACTAAATATTTGCATAAAATATTAGTGAAAAATGAAAGCTATAAAGTATATCATGCTATATAAATATTTTAAATGATTTTTGTCAATAGAAATAACAATTTATTATCAATTTTTAGAAGCATTTTTTTCTAGAGGACCAGGGAGACCATTTTGTAATTTATGCTTATAAATTATGCTTACTTTATTTTGTTTGGATATGTACCTAGGAGTGGGATAGCTGGATCCTATGATACTTATATTTTTAGGGGTTTTGGGGGGACGAGGCAGTTCCCAAAGCCTCCACACTGCTCAGGTTCTGTTACTAACCATTCTAAATGAAGTGGTATAGCATTTGATTATAATTTTCTTTTGTTGGTTGTTTGTTTGTTTTGTTTTTATCGGTACCAGAGATGGAACTCACAACTACGGCTTGCAAACGCAGGCGCTTATGCCACTGAGTTAAATCCCCAGTAGCTTCATTATCGTTTTGATTTGCATTTCGTTGTTAACTAATGACCTTAACCATTTTTTCACATATGTATGGGCAATTTTATCCTTTTTTTTTTTTGAGAACTGAGTGTTCAGATCATTTGCACAATCAGAATATTTGAGGATTTCATTAAGCTTTTAAATTCTTTAAATATTAATGTTATGATTAATCTTTGTCAGATAGTTAGCAAAGGTTTTTTCCCACTCTGTAGGTTGTTTTTTCAGTCTGTTGTCTCCTTTGCTGTAAAGAACCATTTTAATTGTATGTAACCTTATTTGTCAACTTTGCTTTTATTTCCCGTCCTTTTGCCTCTTACCCACAAAATTATTACCTGTGCCAGTACCTTGAAGTGTTTCTCATATGATGTCTGCTAGGGCTTTCAGAGTTTCAGGTCTTGCACTGAGGTGTTTGGCCCATTTTAAGTCAATTTCTGTGCAGAATGAGTAAGAAGGATCAAGTTTCAATCTTCTACATGTGCATATCCAGTTTTCCCATCATCGTTTCTCACAGATGCTGTCCTTGGTCTAATGTATGTTTTTTACACACTTGGCAAGAATCAGCTGGTTATAGATGCACTGATTTATTTCTAGGTCCCTGTTCCATTACATCAACATACATGTTCTTTCTTATCCAATGCCCTTTACTAATTTACTTGTGTATGTCTCTGGTTAGCTGTATCGCTTGTGCTGGGCTCTTCGGAATAGTAAAGAGGAAAGAATAGATTTAGACGCAGATGAAAAAAGGCCAGAAGAAACTGAAGATGCTGTTGAAGAAGGTAATATTTGACTCAAAATTTTTTATACCTTGAAATGTTTTAAATGAAACTAACTTCAGCTTCTGGGGAGAAAAGAGCTGTTTAATTTATGGCAATGAAATTTGCAAATCTTCACTTCACAGTAGCCAAGCTAACTTGCTACATATGAAATCCATCCATTCATTCACTTGTCTTTTTGACTATCCATCCATTTTACACACATGAAAATGTATGCCAGCTACTAAACTCACAATCAGCTACAAACTCACTTCCCCTAGTTATGTCCAAACTTTTAAGTTTGATTTATTATGAGTAAGCATCTTGCCACCTTCTCTTCAAATTATGTCACTATTCTCTCCAATACACCCTTCAATCCAGGCAGCCAAATTTCTTTACTTTTCTCCAAATCCACCAAAATCTCTAAAATATCTCTACTCCCTTCTCCAAGAGGAAGAAAGAATCTATTCTTTCATGCTGTTTTTATCACACTTCCATCATAAAATTTTCTCCAACAACCATCTCTTTGTTCACCTAATATTTTTAAAACCATTAACAAGGTTTAGAACTTCAGTTCGAGGTTGAGAATAATTGGTTTGACTTGTTTTGTTCTCCTCAAATTCTAGAAGGGTCAATGTCTTCTAGATTTTTTTATTGTTCGTATCAATGTTCCCAAGCACAATTGGCCTATAATTTTTTCTTTTTTAGTCCAGCTACAACATAATTTTTTAGTCTTTGTCTGGTTTTGGTATAGTGTTCTTTAATGGCTATTTAACCACAAATTTCTATATATTTAGAGTTTTCATTTCTTCGCTTATCAGTTTTGAGAAACTGTATTTTTAGGATTGTGCTTATTTATTACACCTTTAAATATATTGCCATAAACTTATTCACTGCATGTATGTATTGTCTTTTTCATCTCTTACCCCTATAGTTTGTTTTTGTTATAATTTCTAATATAATTTCTTGTGAGTTCCCTTTTGTCTTGATAAATCTTTTTTTTTTCTTTCTGAAGCAAAGTTTCACTATTTAGTTTAGGTTGGCCTTGAACTCACTTTGTAGCCCAAGATGTTCTCAAACTCACGGCAACTCCTGCCTCAGCTTTCCAAGTGCTAGGATTACAAATGTGCATTACCATACCCACCTTTATCTTGATAAGTCTTACTAAAGATTTATCTAGTTTTCTCATAAAGAACCGATTTTGGCTTTGCCTTATTTCTATTATGATTCTTTTCTATTTTATTACTTTCTATTCACATTTTATAATTTTCCTTTGCATTATTTGAGTTTATCTATTGAAATTTTCTCCAACTTAAGTTCTATATTTACTTCATTAATTTTCAGTCTCTCTTCTTTTCTACTGCAAGCAACTAAGGCTATATAAATACTGAAATTCTCTAGTACTGCAATAACTACCTTTGCACATTATTTAGGTTTTTGTGGGAGGGAGTATTTTATCAGTATATTTATGGTTTAAATTTCAAAAAGTTTGTGAAGTTACAGGGTTAGTTAGTGTCTATGTAGTTTTGCTATAGAATCTAAACTTCCCTCTATAAAATTGAATCATGCTGTCCTAATAACAATATATGACAATAACCATTCCCAAACAAATTATTTAACATAGTATGTTGTGAAACTTCTGAATTTCTGATAATTTCTGAATTGATGATAATGATATCTCAGTGTAGTTTTAACTCAAATTTCTTTTTTCAAGGGAAGCTAAGAATCATTTGTCTTTTCTGTAAGTTCTTTACCATCTCTGTACCATATTTAAGTGAGGCTGTTGATAGTCTTTTCTATTCCATATTGAGTATTTTAACCCTCTGTAATACAGCATACAAAGTTTTTCCCATTTTTATCACCTGTTTTTACTTACTCTGTTGGATTCTGCCATGAAAAAATTACATTATTAATGTGTGTTTGCAATACAGAATAGTGATGTTTGCCTTGGGAAATTAGTACCAGTGTATATCATACTTCGATCATTTTCAATCTCTTTATTCCCCTTCCTTTACCTTCCCTTCTCCCCTAATTCTCTTCCCTGTCTTCAGTCATCCTATACTGTTTCCTGCCATCTCTCTTTCATTTTATTGATTGATTGATTTATATCTTATATTTCTCATATAAGAGAAACCAGTGATATTTATATAACCAAATTTGTCTATATTTTCTGAAGAATTTCTCTGACACTTATAAATGCTTAGTCTTTTTTACCACATTGACAAGGACTTCCATTTCCTATCTTTTGTGATCACTTATTTCTCTTTCTTTCAGATCATCCTACAAAATCTCGTGGATGTCTCAGAAAAACTTATGACTTATTCTGTGGTTTAGAAAACACAGGGCCCAAGTTGACCAAAGAAGAGGAAGAAACCCTTAAGAAGAAACTCACAGACACATCAGAGAAGCCTCTGTGGAAAATTATAGTGGACACCAATGCTATCATCAGCCTGGTTGTAGGAGTTTTTTTCTATGCCTATTTTGCCTGAGCGCTGAGCCATTATGACTCACTGGTTAACAAAAGAATAATTTTATCCATTTTCATTTTATAGTTTATTGTGTTGTAACAACAAGAAGCCCAATGTATGTAGTAGCCACAGAAATTTGAGGTTTGGATCCACACCAACAGAGAAGAGTCACATCATGATTGTATATTGATGAAGTAAGGTTATTATAAAGCGTACAGCAGACATGAGCATAGTCCAATAATACATTGCCATACAGTGACACAGGGGGCAGCACCATGGGGAAGGATCTTGTATGAAACAGAGCCTCTGGCAGACAAGAGAAAGAACACTAGCACTGTACTGAGTTTGTAATTTTTTTTTTTTTTTTGTCTTTTTCCTTTTTATCGGTACCGGGGATCGAACTCACGGCTGCCTGCTTGCAAGGCAGGCGCTTATGCCGCTGAGCTAAATTCCCAGCCCTGAGTTTGTAATTTCTTAAGAACTGTGTTTGGATAAAAATGGTTTGGTGCCAACAGACCCACCTGTCTTTGAGCAGAGTGTCTTGGGTCTGACTGAAACAAAGAATGCTCTCACAGCGTACTCAAGGCTACCTAAGATTTCTTTCCCAGGGAGATAGCCAGATTCTCTGCAGAAAGGCTGCAGCCAAGGACATTTCAGCAAACACCTGCATTTCACTGACTCTCATCACTTGTAATCCTTTCCCTGACTTGTTACAAAGGGAGATTGGCAACTGGAAATTTTATATAATGAAGTGTTATTAGATTTGACTTTTTGGGGGTTTTTTTTGTTTCAAAAGAGAGTTTATAATTTGTAAAGCTTGTAAAATGACTCCTTATAAGTTTTCAAACTAAGTAAGTCCAAAATCTTTTTCCCAGTTTTACTGAGGTATGAATAAAAAGTAGAAATTATATGTATTTAAGGTGTACAGTGTGTGACTTGATATGTATATATACTCAAGGGACTACTGCAGCCAACTTAATTAGTACTTTCATCATCTAGAATAGTTTTTTATTTCTTTGTTTATGGAAAGAATATTTAAAATTTGCTATCCTTGCATATATCAAGTGCATAACACAGCATTATAAGCCATAATCACCAACCTGTATATTACATAGCCTCAAAATATACTCATTTTGTAACTACCTGGCAATCCACACTGTCTTGGTCTATTTTATGTTGCTCTGATAGAGTACTCAAAACCATGAATTTATAAAGAATAGACACTTTTATAGTCCTTCAAACAAAGTCCAATATCAAGGCTACAGCATCTGGTAGGATGTTTTTGCTACCTCAGTCCTGGCAGAAGACAGAAGGTCAAAAAAACCTGAAGCAGGGAAATCTGATCCTTTCATCAAGTACTCAGTTGTGTAGTAATTGGCCCATTCTTGTGATAGTAATTCATCCATAAGGGAATAGCTCTCATGACCTACTTACCTCTTAAAGGTCCCACCTCTTCATAGTGTTACACTAGAGATCAAGTTTTCAATAGATGAACTTTGGGGGCGTATCCAATCATAGCATTCCTATATAAGCCCTCAAAATCCATGTCCCTGTTGCATCCAAAATAGATTAATTCCATTCTGCTGGTCCCAAATGTTTTAAATTGTTCCAGCATCAACTCCAAAGTCAAAGTCTAAAGTCACATCTGAATCATATATGGATGAGACTTAAAGCATGCTCCATCTTGAGGTAAATTTACCTTTAGCCACAAGTCTGTGTAAACAAGTTGTCTATTCCAAAGTACAATGGTGGAACAGGCATAAGATATACATTCCTATTCCCAAAGGAGAAATTGACATAAAGAAGGTAACTGTGTCCCTAGAGGGTCTAATACCCCAGAAAGAAAACAATGCTAAATCACCCTTCATTAGATAAGAGGTTAAAGACGTGATGGATTACAGATGATAGTACTTACAGATAGATGTGAGATATTCACACAGACCAGTAAGCATGGGGCTGCACAAGGTGGTTGGGAGACCCAACTACCAGAATACAGCTTGAACGAGAGAGTTATCAGGTCAAATTCACAGAAACCTGTAGCTGAATCAGAAGTAAATCATTACTTGGGCACGTGCTGCTTGCAGAACAAGATTGAAGAGTGTACTCTAATAAGATGGAAAACAGAAAAAATGAACAGATTTCTATATACCTATGAATCACCAAAACTTAATCAAGAAGACATAAAAGTTGTAGTAATCAAATATTGGTCCACAAAATTAAATATGTAATTAAAAGCCAACCAACAAAGAAGAGCCCAGGCTCTGGTGGATTTACCGCTGAACTTTACAAGAAATTTAGAGAAATAGCTGGATATAATGGTGCACACCTGTAATTCCAGTACTCAGGGGGCTGAGACAGGAGGATTGTTGAGTTTGAGACCAGCCTGGGCTACAAAGTGAGCTCAAGGCCAGACTGAACTGCCTATCAGGACCTTGTCTCAGAAAGACAAGAAAAAATTTAGAGAAGACCTAATGCCAGTACATCTCAAACTCTTTAATGAAGTTGAAAGGGAAGTATTCTCACTGAAAGAGAATTTAGGGAAATTAAACCTTTTACAATAGCATTAAAAGAAAAGAAAAATTTAAGAATCAATGTAAAAAGGAAGTGAAAGATCTTTGTATTGAAACTATGGTACTCTGAAAAAGAGATCAAATAAGATGTCAGAAAATGGAAAGAGAGCCTTTGCTCACGTATAAGAAAAACTAACATAGTAAAACTTCCAAAATTGTTACACAGATTTAATGCCATCCAATCAAAATACAAATATTCCATCTTGAAGAATTAGAGAAAATAATCCTAAAATTCATTTAGAGCCACAAAAGACCTAGAAGAACAAAAACAATTCTGGGCCACAAAGGCAAGTCAGGGGTCATCACAATTCCTGACTTGTAATTATACTGTGAATCAACTGTGATATAAACAGTATGGTATTGGCAAAGAAGACCAAAGGATCAACAGAACAGGACATAATATGTATAAACAACCCCAAACACACCTTATCTTTGACAAAGAGACCAAACACCCTCACTGGAAGCTTCTTTAATAAATGATGCTGGTAAAACTGGCTTTCACATGCTAAAGACTAAAATTAGACCTGCATCTCTCACCATGCACTAAACTAAAATAAAATAGGGTCAAAGATCTAAATATTAAAGCAGAAACACTATGTAGGCTGGAAGTTAGAATAGGTAGAACTCTTCAGGATTTTGGTGAAGGCAAAGACTTTATGAATAAAATTCCAGTTACATAGGAAATATCTCAAAAAATCTACAAATGGATATTATCTTATTAGAAATCTTTTGCACAGTAAAAGAAATCCAAACAGAGTGAAAAGACAACCCAGAGTGGAAAAAGTTTTGCCAGCTTTTCCTCAGTCAAAGGACTACTACCTACAGTATGTGAAGAACTAAAAAATTCTGACTCTCTCAATTGAAAGACCCAATCCAAAAATGGGTATCTGAAATGAATAGCCGTTTTTCAGATGAAGAAGTAGAAACAGCCAATAAATATAAGAAAAACATTCAACTTCACTGGTCATTCAAGAGACACAAATTAAAACAATATTGAGATTTTGTCTTACTCCAAAAGAATGGCTATCATCTAAATATCAACCAACAGCAAATGCTGATGGGGCTGTGGGAAAAAGGGAGCATTTTTCTGCTGTTGGTGGAAGTGTAGACTGATGCAACCATTGTGTAAATCAGTGTGGAGATTCCTCAAAAAATTAAAACTGTAGATTCCATTCAATCCAAGGTATTCCCATTCTTGGCATCTTCTTAAATTGGTTAAAAGTATCATATCACAGTGCTATATGCACACTCATGTTTATAGTGACACAGTTTGTAATAGCTAGATCTTGGAAACAGTCCAAAAGCCCATCAACTGGTAAATGGATAAAGCAGATGTGCTTGTATTGTACAGTGAAATACTACTCTCCCATAAAGAAGGGCAAGCTTGCAATATTTCTAGGTAAATAGATATACCTTGAGACCCTATTATTTAGTGAAATAAATTGGACACATATATTTTAATCCTTCATTTTTTCTCTGTCATGAAAAACAAAAGTATAAGTAAGGACCAAAATTTGTAGTAGATATTGGGAAATAGGAAGGAAATGTTCAAATGGAGAGAGGTTTAAGGGAGGGGAATGGTGATAGGAAATAAGGGAGCAGAAAAATAAGAGAATAAAAGGAAAAAGTAGAAACAAACAAAGTTTTTGTAAATACAGAGGGAAGAATGGTTGAAGGGAGGGGAATGGGATTAAAATGAAGCAGCAAGATACAGCATGCACAGGTATAAATTCCCTAAGATGAATGTTACCATTTTGTATATCTAAAATGTACCATTAAATTAAAAAAAAAATTAACTGTCATGTTACCAGTCTGAGGCCAATATAGTGTTTTAGGTACCCAGTGTCAACAAAATCACACAAAAAAAACAAACTAGGACTACATCAATCAGAAACCACCAACTAACATCCAAATAAGGACATTACACTCTAACCAATCAAGAATATCTTCTTTGTCTTGATCCTTAGCATTTCTTGTAAAGACTTAGCACATCTTACAAAGAATGTGTAAGTTTCTCTTACACATTCCCTATTACTAGTGGTATACTAGACTACTCATGTATTCATGATTCATGAATTGATGTCTGCTCAAATAAACTTTTAAGAATACTAACACTGACCTCTGGGAGAACATGGTGGATAGATAGCAGCAGCTTTGGAGGCTCTCTGAGAAACCGCACTTAAAATCCAGAAATGGTGCTGGGTAAGAAATCCTAAGCAAGGGGAGATATACTTTGCCGACCCAGGAACAAACTAAACTAAGAGAAACCAACTGGAAACGAAATCCTGATGATATAACAGGAACAGATAAGGTCTCAGCACGGAAGCTAGACCCCGTGCCACTGGAAGCTGCAATTTGAATTTCCTGCAACCGCTGCTGAATCCCAATCAGTGTGGCAAGGAGAGAGGCACAAAAGCTCTGAGAGTGGGAAGCAGTGAATGGAGTTGAGAGCGGGACTGGCCGGGAGCCCTGCATCGACCTGCAGTGAGTGAGTGGATTGGGGACCCTTCCATGGAAGAGGAGGCTTCAGCAAAGGACATACTGGGACCAGGCAGACTAGCCAGAACAAGTTGTTGCAGTGACTTCAGACACATATTCCCCTCTCAAGCAGGACTGGTGGGGAGTGCCTGGCCTGCGTGACACCGCTGACTAAGACCCAATAGGCTAGCCCAAACCAGGTCCCAGCGCCTGGAGGTGCACCCTAGCAGTGAAGCCTTCGGTAGGGTGACTTGGATGGGCGGGCCCAGCATAGGCTGCCCAGGTCTGTGTCTCCCTAGTACACTGCAGTGGGCGGGAACACGTAGCCAGTGCGATTCAAACAAACTGTAACCGACAAAGAAAGAAACTGGGCATCCTATATACGCTTGTATGGAAGGAACAAAAAGTATGGGAAGAGGGAGCAACACGAAAAGGTCCGCAGTCCCCAATCCTGAGAACACTGATCCAGGAAAGGTGAATGCAAAGGACAATGAGAACAGAAAACATGCAATATCAGACATGGCACCAATAAGCACTATCTCCAGAGCCTCATAGACAAGTTCAGGAATGAAGTTATTAATGACCTGAAGCAAGATATAAGTAGAATAGTTAAAGAAATACTAAACACCACCCAAGAAAAAACAGATGGTGGAATGGAAGAACAGAAAAAAAGGGGAGAATTGTTTGATGGAGAAAATAGAGAAAACATAGAATACGTGAAGCAGGTTCAAAGAGATTACCAGGAAACTAAAAACTCTATCAAAAACTGGCATAACAGCTTGAAAGAAACTAAGGATAGATTATCTGAACTGGAGGGCAGATTTGTAATATGGGAGAATGAAATGAAGAACTTCTTAAAAATAACAAAAAAAACAAACAGCAAGAATACAAAGGCTAGAAGATGATAAGAGGATCTATAACTTAAGAATTAAGAACATAAAAGAAGAAGTAGGGACACAAACAAGGGGACTACAAAAGCTATTCACAGAAATAATCCAAGAGAATTTCCCTAATTTAGTAAATGGTAAAGATACTCAGATGTACGAGGCATACAGAACCCCAGCCACCTACAACCCAAACAGAGCTACACCCAGGCATATAATAATCAAAATTACAGAAATACAATATAAGAACAGAATATTAAAAGCCATCAGAGACAAGAAACAGGTCACTTACAAGGGAACACCCATCAAAATTACAGCAGACTTCACGGCACAAACCATCAGATCATGAAGAGCATGGGGGGAAATAATTCAAGCTTTGAAAGATTATAACCTCCATCCAAGACTGATGTAACCTGCACAATTGTCCCTAGAAATTGATGGAAAAACAAGGTGCTTCCAGGATAAAGAGGAACTAGGGGAATTTGCAACCACCAATTCAACTTTACAGACAATACTGCAGGATATTCTAAAAAAGGAAAATACTGGGATTCCAGAAATAGTGGCAGAGAGGCCACAATGAATGGAGCAGAAAGCAAAATGAAGAAGACAAACTGACAACAAACGACAGAAAAAGAACTCAACAGAAATGAGGCAAAGAAGATCGGATGGTAGGAACAGCTATTTTGGAGAAAACAAGACATCATAATAGCTAGTACTGATTTAGTATCATCTTGTTTTGAAGTCCCATCAAACTTGTATTCTTCTGTCTCCATCGGTCTTAAAAGGTTGTATCTTATTGGATTTTATTATATATGATAATATAAATAAAAATTTTTATAGACAAGGCGATAATACCAAAACCATTGTTCATTTTCTGTTAATTGGTTCTAAATACCCTGTAATAATGTCATTCTCTTGAATGGTTTTACATTGTCTTGATATGTTTGGTGCTACAGTATACGAAGTCATACTTAAAGATTTCAAGGAAAGAGACACTATGGTAACTATTTTTATGTCAGGATATCTTGTGGTGAAACACTATTTTGCTTAAATGGTTATGTTTTGACCTGCACTATTCTGTTGTTATGCCCTCTTTTATCTCAAGCCCCTTTTTTTAATTATTTACTTTTTTATTTTTATCTTTTTAATTAAGGGAAAAATAAATAAAAATAGCAGGATACATTTTAGTAACCTACTTTGATTTCCTATTAACTTGATTTGAAATCCTGTATTGCCCTCACCATCTTGTTTTGACTGATTTTCCCCTATTCTGCTTTGCTTGATAGTACCAAGTTTGAAAGTATGGGCAAAACTGTGAAGACAGTAAGATTCATTATAACACCCATTCTGATTCACTATTATCTTCTTTTGAAGTCCTGTAATGTCTCCAATGTTTTGATTTTATTCTTTACTGTTTTGTTCAGTTTTATTATAACTGGCAATTCTTAAAATAGCAAGAGGCAGTATGGTAACCATTGTTGATCACCTTGTATTTTGTTTTTACATTATCTATTATGTCTATCCTTTTGGTTTGACTGATTCTGTTCTGATATGTCGCATTTCATTTTACTCTCTTCAAAAAAAGTAGTAAGAACTGTGGGAGTAATAAAACCCAAAATGTGGAATTGTCATTGTACAAAAGAAAAAAAAAAAAAAAAAAGAAAGTGCTCTAAAGGTTATAACTGCATATATGTTTAAGTGTATAAGATAGATAACCATATTACTGAGTCTTTTTGGATCATTGAATAAAACTGTTTGCACTGTCACTGTTGGAAAGTCCACTTTATATGCTTCAATTTTGTAACTTGAACAACTATTTCTAAGATGAGAATATGTAATCTATTAACTAGTGATTTCTTACTGTTTATTTTTTAATTTTGTATTACTTGTACCCTTTTTCTGTTTTTTTCTTTTTCTCCTTAAATAAAAAAAAGAATACTAACGTCTAAATTTACTTATTAATATTGGGTTGTGAGTGCCATATGCTATGGGAACTAGGAAAGCATGATTCTCCTTGGGGGTTGTTATAGTTTGTGTCTAGATGTCCCCCCAAAGTCTCATGTGGACTTTAGGAATTTTTTGGAGGTGGCTGAACCTAGAGTGGGCAATGCTAGCATTAAGTTTGGGCAATTGCTAGATCAGGCCACAGACTGAATTGGCACCACCCTAATCCTGATAGACTGGCTATGATATAAGGAACAGAGAGGCTCGCCTCCCTTTTTTGCTGTCATTGCTTTTGCTGTTTTCTGCCACCATGATTGGTTGCCCCTCTGCCATGTGCCACCCTACCTTGGAGCCAGCTGAATATTGACTGAAACCTCTACAAACTGTGAGCTAAATAAACTTTTCCTTCTTTAACACTGGGTGTTGGGTATTTTGTCTCAGCAATGAGAGAAAATTAATAAGACAGGGGTGTTAAAGAAAGCTTCAGGAATGAGATGAGCTGCATCTTGATGATTAGATAGTATTGCTGCAGGGAGAGAGAATTTGCAGATGATTCTATGAGGAAAAATAGCTTATGCTGGTGGGTATTAATAAGTAATTAGGTATTTCTACTGTTCTGAGTCACATGGATGATTAGTGAGAGATGAGACAAGAATGTGGTATCAGACATTGCAATGAAAGCTATTTTTTGCAAGCCAAAGAGCTTAGACTTTATTCTGCGACAGCAAAACACCTATGAGTGTTTCTAAGCCAAAGGAATGATATAGTCACTTGTTTAATTTGAGACCATCTTGGGAAGCAAAGTGAGAAGTTTGGCAGTCAGCCTAATGGCTCAGGTGACTGCTGAGGTTTAAGCCAAGGAAATTAATAGCCTCCTGCATAACCAATGGATCACAGAGGAAATTAAAGAAATTAAACAATATCTATGAACTAACAAAAATACAAATACAGCTGGGGATTTAGCTCACCAGAACAAGAGCCTGCCTGGCAAGGATGAGGTCATGAGTTTTATCCCTGTTACCAAAAAAGAACACAAATACAAATACAAATACAACCTACCAGAACCTGTGGGACACAAAGAAAGCAGTCCTCAGAGGAAAATTTACTGTGATGAATTCTCACATCAGGAAAACAGAATGAACACAAATAAACAACCTGATGCTATACCTCAAACTTCTAGAAAAAGAAGAACAAGTCAAGCTCAAAACCCAAAGAAGGGAGGAAATTGTAAAGATTAGAGCACAAAGTAACACTATTGAGACTAAGAAAACAATACAAAGAATTAGCTGATTGAAGAGTTTACTCTTTGAAAAAATAAATAAAATTCATAAACCCCTAGCAAACCTTATCAAAAAAGAAAAGAAAAAACACAAATTCATGAAATAAGGAATGAAAATGGTGAGATTACTACAGATCCAATGGAAACACAGAAGATCATCAATACCTTCTTTAAAAACCTTTACTTTCAAAAACCAAGCAACCACCTCACCTCCCTGATAAGTGGCTGTGGTGTGACAGGCTGCAGCTACCCCAGAAGAAGAACCACCAGCATCTCTTGAGGTCCACACCATATTGGAACTTAGGACATTAGGAAACCAAGCAACCAGCTCGCCTCCCTGGTAAGTGGCTGTGGTGTGGCAGGCTGTGGCCCCTCCAGGGGGAGAACCACCAGTGTGTCCTGAGATCTGCACCATGTTGGAACTTAGGGCACTGGGAAGCCAAACAACCAGGCTGCCTCCCTGTTAAGCAATAGTGAGCCTACTGGTGCACGGGCTGAGAGTCAAACATCCCACTTCCCCTTCTCCCATTAGCAAATGGGAACCAGAGATCTGAGTATCTCTTGTGAGGTTGACCATATGCAATATAGCAAATAAGGGGGATTTCCTTCTACCATCTCTTTGAAGGCAAATATTTTTACTACTGTTTTGCTTTATTCTGATTAATGGTACTGTTCTATTCAATATTCTGTTTTGATAAGTTCTATAATGTTCTGTATTTCATTTTATTTTGCTATAGGTGATAGAAAGAATAACTATTGTGAAGACAATGAGACATACTGTGATGCCTATTGCTCTTATTATGGTAACCTGCTGTGAAGTTCTGTACCAATTTCACTGCACTGTCTCAATTGGCTTTGTTCTGTCTTGTTCTGTTGTATTTTTCTACCTTCAAAATAATAAAAAAAAAGATTTTAAAAATAACCTTTACTCTCATAGGTTCAATAACATAGAAGAAATGGACAGATTCTTAGAAATGTAAGTATTATCAAAGCTGGATCAAGAAGATATAGAACTTATGAATAACCCAATTTCAGTTAGTTAAATTTGAAGTGTAATTAGAAATTTACCAAAAAAGAATACTACGGGTATGATGGATTCACAGCTGAATTCTATAAGAAATTTAGAGAAGACTTAACGCCAACATTCCTCAAACTCTTCAATGAAATTGAAAGGGAAGCGATTCTTCTTAACTCATTCCTGGAAGCAAATTATCCTGATATCAAAACCAGAGAAAGGCCCAGACAAAAAAAGAGAACTACAGGCCAATGTCCATAATGAACATAGATGCAAAAATTCTCAATAAAATATGGTCAAACAGAATACTGTGATTCATCAAGGAGATTATACACCACAACCAAGTAAGACTTATCCCAGGAATACAGGGATAGTTCAATGTATGCAAATCAATAAACGTAATACACCACATCAACAGAGCCAAACACAAGAATCACATCATCATCTATTAGATGCAGAAAAAGCTTTTGATAATGTCCAATGCTCATTCATGAAAAAAATCCTACAGAAAATGAGAATTGATGTTCTCTACCTCAATCTGATAAAAGTCATATGTGGTAAACCAAACAGCCAGCATCTTGCCAAATAAACCAAAACTGAAAGCTTTTACTCTAAAATCAAAAACCAGACAAGGATGTCCATTATCATCACTCTTATTCAATATAGTTCTGGAAATATTAGCCAGAACAATCAGACAAGGGAGAGAAATAAAAGGGATTTGGACAGGAAAGGGAGAAAATTATTATTTGCTGGTGACATGATACTCTACATAGAAGGCCCCAAAAACTCTGTTGAAAGACACCCAGATATAATAAATAAATTCAGAAATGTAGCCAGATACAAAGTTAACACTCAGAAATCAGTAGCATTCTTGAGAAAGAAAATAGAGAAATTCACTGAGAAAAAATAAGGGAAACCACACTCATCATGATAGCACTCCCCAAAAAATGAAATACTTAGGAATCAATCTAACAAAGGAAGTAAAAGATCTATATACTGAAAATTACAGCACTCTGAAAAAGGAAATAGAAGGAAATTTCATAAAACCCTTGTTCATGAGTAGAAAGAACAAACATTGTGAAAATGGCTGTTCTTCCAAAATTGTTATACAGATTTAATTCAATTCCAATCAAAATTCCACTAGCATACCTCACAGATCTAGAGAAATCACTGCTAAAATTCATCTGGAACCAGAAGAGACCTAGAATAGCAAGGGCAATTCTAAGCAGCAAAGGAAAGGCAGAAGGCATCACAATCCCTAGCCTGAAATTATACTACAAAGTTACTGTGATAAAATCAGCATGTTACTGGCAAAAACCACAGACCTGAAGATCAATGGAATAGATTAAAAGTCATAATCACAACTACAAACACACTTAGCTATCTTATCTTTGACAAAGAGGCCAAACATGTTCACTGGAAGAAAGACAGTCTCTTTAGTAAATGATGCTGAGAAAAATTGCTTTCCATATGCCAAAAACTAAAACCAGACCCATGTCTATCACCATGGACTAAACTAATGTCAAAATGGATCAAAGATCTAAATATTAAAACATAAATGCTAAATCTGCTGGAAGACAAGGTAGGCAGAAATCTCAAAGACCTAAGAGTGGCAGAGAGTTCATGAACAACACCAAACTGCACAGGAAATATTTCACAGAATCAGCAACTAGAATCTTGTCTTATTAAAAGGTTTTTGCATGTCAAAAGAAATCACCAAAAGCCAGGCGTGGTAGCTCACACCTGTAATCCCAGAATTTGAGAGGCTAAGGCAGGAGAATCATTGTGAATTCAAGACCAGCTGGGGCTACAAAGTGAGTTCAAAGCCAGCCTGAACTGCACAGAGAGATCCTGTCTCAAAAAAATTTTTAAAAAAGCAATCACTGAGTGAAAAGAAAGCCCATAAATTGGGAAAAAATCTTAGACAACTATCCTTCAGACAAAGGACTCCTACCTAGAACACAGAAAGAATTTTTAAGATTCAGGCCCTCAGAATTCAAAGACCCAATCCAAAAGTGAGCATCTGAGACACATACACACTTCTCAGATGAAGAAATACAGATGGCAAATAAATATAAGAAAAAATGTGCAATGTCATTGGTCATTCAAGAAATGCAAGTTTAAGCAACACTAAGATTTCACCTCACCCCAGACGAATGACTATCAACAAGAAATCAATTAGTAACAAATGCTGGAGGTGCTGTGGGAAAAAAAAAGGAACCCTTCTCTACTGTTTGTGGGAGTGCAGCCACTGTGGAAATCAGTGTGGAGATTCCTCAAAAATCTAGGATTAGAGCTCCCACTCAATCCAGCTATTCCCCTTCTGAGTATTTTCCTAGAAGAATTAAACACATCGACTTCCGGGAGAATATGGCAGACAAATAACAGCAGCCATGGAGGCTCTCTGAGATTACCAGCTTAGAATCCAGGAGTGGTGCCGTGTGAGGAGTCCTAAGCAAGGGGAGATGTACCCTGCCGACCCGGAATGAACTAAGCTGAGAGAAACCAGCTGAAAATGAAATCCTGATGCTATAACAGGAACAGATAAAATCTCAGCACGGAAGTTGGATCCCGTGCCATTGGAAGCCATGATTTGAATTTCCTGCTGCCACTGCTGCGTCCCTATCGGCACGGCAGGGAGAGAGACACACGAAAGCTCTGAGAGCGGGAATCCGCGAACCAAACAGCATTGAGAGTGGGACTGGCAGGGAGCCCTGCATCGACCTGCGGTGAG
Organism: Cavia porcellus; assembly: GCF_034190915.1. Lineage (NCBI taxonomy): Eukaryota > Metazoa > Chordata > Mammalia > Rodentia > Caviidae > Cavia > Cavia porcellus. The sequence continues at coordinate 22,297,008 of NW_026947499.1, forward strand.
TGAGAGAAATGGGGACCCTTTCATAGACTAGGAGGCTCCAACAGAGGACATTCTGGGAATGGGCAGACTAGCTGGAACAGGACCCTGCACTAACTTTAGTCGCATATTCCCCTCTCCAGTGGGATTGGTGGGGAGCGCTTGGCCTGGTGACACCACAGACTAAGATCCAGTAGGCTAGCCCAAATCAGGTCCCTGCACCTGGCAGTGCACCCTAGCAGGGAAGCCTTCACTAGGTTGATCTGGAGGGACAGGCCCAGCAGAGGCTGCCCAGGTCTGTGTTTCCCTAGTACACTACAGTGGGTGGGAACACCTAGCTAGAGGATTCAAACAAACTGTAACAGACAAAGAGAAAAAAAACTGGGCCTCCTACATACGCTTGTATGGAAGGAACAAAAAGTATGGGAAGAGGAAACAACAAGAAAGGGTCCTCAGTCCCCAGTCCTGATAATACTGATCCAGGAAAGGTAAATGCAAAGAGAATGAAGACAGAAAACATGCAGTATCAGACACGGCACCTATAGACATAAAGTGGTATCTCCGGAGACTCATAGATGAGTTCAAAAATGAAGTATTTAATGAAATAAAGCAAGAAATAAGAAGAATAGTTAGAGAAATCCTGAGCACCGCCCAAGAAAAACAGATGGTGGAATGGAAGAATAGAAAAAAAGGGGAAAATTGTTTGATGGAGAAAATAGAGAAAACATAGAATATGTGAAGCAGGTTCAAAGAGATTACCAGGAAACTAAAAACTCTATTGAAAGCTGGCATAACAGCTTGAAAGAAACTAAGGATAGATTATCTGAACTGGAGGACAGATTGGTAAGGTGGGAGCATGAAATGAAAAACTTCTTAAAAATAACAAGAAAACAAACAGCAATAATACAAAGGCTAGAAGATGATAGGATCTATAACTTAAGAATTAAGAATGTAAAAGAAGATGTAGGGACACAAACAAATGAACTACAAAGACTATTCACAGAAATAATCCAAGAGAATTTCCCTAATTTAGCAAAAGGTAAAGATACTCAGATGTACGAGGCATACAGGACGCCAGCCACCTACAACCCAAATAGAGCTACACCCAGGCATATAAAAATCAAAATTTCAGAAATCCAATATAAGAACAGAATACTAAAAGCCATCAGAGACAAGAAACAGATCACTTACAAGGGAACACCCATCAGAGTTACAGCAGACTTCTCGGCACAAACCACCAATTCACAAAGAGCATGGGGGGAAATAATTCAAGCTTTGAAAGATAATAACCTCCAGCCAAGATTGATATAACCTGCACAACTGTCCTAGAAATTGATGGAAAAACAAGGTGCTTCCAGGATAAAGAGGGACTAGGGGAATTTGCAACCATCAATTCAACTTTACAGAGAATACTGCAGGATATTCTAAAAAAGAAAAATATCAAGATTCCAGAAACAATGGCAGAGAGGCCACAATGAATGGAGCAGAAAGCGAAATGAAGAAGACAAACTGACAACCAACAACAGAAAAAGAACTCAACAGAAATGAGCCAGAGAAGGTTGGATGGTAGGAACAGCTATTTTGGAGAAAACAAGACATCATAATAGCTACTGCTGATTTAGTATCATCTTGTTTTGAAGTCTCATCAAGCTGTTATTCTTCTGTCTCCATCGGTCTTAACAGGTTGTATCTTATTGGATTTTACTGTATGTGATAATATAAACAAAAACTTTTATAGACAAGGAGATTATACAGAAACCATTGTTTATTTTCTGATAGTTGGTTCTAAATACCCTGTAATACTATCATTCTCTTGAATGGTTTTACATTGTCTTGATATGTTTGGTGCTACAGTATACGAAGTTATACTTAAAGATTTCAAGGAAAGAGACACTACAGTAACTACTTTTATGTCAGGGTATCTTGTGGTGAAACACTATTTTGCTTAAATGGTTATGTTTTGACCTGCACTGTTTTGTTGTTATGCCCTCTTTTATCTCAATCTCCTTTTTTTATTATTTACTTTTGTATTTTTATCCTTTTAATTTAAGGGAAAAATAAATTTAAAATAGCAGGATATATTATTGTAACCCACTTTGATTTACTATTAACTTGATTTGAAACCCTGTATTGCTTTCACCATCTTGTTTTGACTGATTTTCCCCTATTCTGCTTTGCTTGATAGTACCAAGTTTGAAAGTATAGGCAACAACTGTGAAAACAATAAGATTCATTATGACGCCCATTCTGGTTGACTATTATCTTCTTTTGAAGTCCTGTAATGTCTCCAATGTTTTGGTTTTGTTGGTCTTGTTCTTTACCCTTTTGTTCAATTTTATTATAACTGATGATATAGGCAATTCTTTTTAAGATAGCAAAAGGCATTATGGTAACCATTGTTGATCACCTTGTATCTTGTTTTTACATTATGTATTATGTCCATCCTTTTAATTTGACTGACTCTGTCCTGTTATGTCACATTTGGTTTTACTCTCTTCAAAAAAAAAGTAATAAGAACTGTGGGAGTAATAAAACCCAAAATGTGTAATTGTCATTGTACAAAAGAGAGGAAAAGAAAGTGCTCTAAAGGATATAACTGCATGTGTATTTAAGTGTATACGATAGATAACCATATTACTGAGTTTTGTTGGATCATTGAGCAGAACTGTTTGCAGTATCACTGTTTGAAAGTCCACTTTATATGCTTTAATTTTGTAACTTGAACAACTGTTTCTAAGATGACAATATGTAATCTATTAACTAGTGATTTCCTACTGTTTATTTTATCTGAAATTCTTTATTACTTGTACCCTTTTTCTGGGTTTTTTTTTTCTTCTTCTTCTAAAGGGACATTACACAGGCAAGTTACTGGCCTTGTGTTTACTAGAGGTTTTAAAACCAAAAATTATCTTCAAACTTACATGTTTTTTGAGATGTGTTTTGCTATGTTGTCCAGAATGATCTTAAACTCTAAGTTGAAGCAATATTCCCACCTTATCCTCTCCAGTAGCTGACACTATAGGGTGCACACCATGCCTGGCCTTAGCTATCACTGATTAATTATTCAAGTTGCCAAATTCTATTCTCAACTATCCTGAATCCCTGACTCCTAATCCATGGTTTGTGCTAACCAAAATGTTCACTATTAATAAACGTTATATTCACTCCTCTCTAAATGTTAGCGTTTTAAGATTTTTATTTTTGTCAAAGGAATATATTTTAATTGATGGAACTCAATGGAATGTAGTTTAATATATCACCTGTAGAGCCTCTTTCATGTATGTATCTGCCACGCCCTTTTCAAAGTGTCCTTGCCACACCTAAGGAAGCAAGTACGTGCTGTAAGCACCAAGTTCTCCATCTTTCAAAGAGAAAAACATATAGCTGAGAAAAATAATTTACCATATAATTTATAGTAATTTATTACTAAAGCCAGAAATGACATCTAGACATGATAATCTAGATGCTTTATACTGCCTATCCCATCCACTGGTTTTCAATCCTCTCCTTCTATCCACTCAAAACATGTCACAAACCCCATATAGCACTGAGTCCTCGGAGTAATTCTGACAATGTCAAACTCTTCACATTTCCCTCTTTTTTGTCTAGCTTATTGGAAATGAGAAGGTACTTCAAATATTGTTCTCTGGGTTTCCTTCCTTACATCAGAATAAGCCATTTCTTTATCTCTTGAGTAATTTCTATGACCAGGAACCACACACAGCACTTTTCTAAAGTAGCCTGAAACCAGTGAATGCCAGCACGTTGACTTTTTAACTTCAGTGGGAACACATAACTGAGATTTCACATGTAGACTTCTTTAAATTAATTTAATTTACAGTAAATGAAAAGAATTTCCCCTAGGGAACTACAAGAAACACACTCCTTTCAGCTAGATGTTTTGAGAGCACTACCATCTGGAACAACAAACCACCTGCCCTGGCATCCATCAGTAGATGATTGCCAATCAAACACCTTAAAAAAGAAATAGCTGTGGTCACATGAATTCATCTGGAGGAGAATCTCAGACTATAGTAATTGTTTCAGTATTTCCTGGCACAGGGAAGCCTTCTTGAGGTGACAGATGTCCCAATAAGTGCATTTGCTCTGTCATGTGATGTAGCATCACCTTCTAAGTCCATACGTCAATACCAGGACTATGTAGGCTCTGGCAAGTGCATTCCAATTCATTATGCTCACCGTACTATGTACTTTGTGCAGACAAAAAACACATTAACCAAGGTCCAGACAAGTATCTATAAATAAACATCCAAATCATTTATTTAGTCAACAAACATCATTGAGTGGCTAAGACATTCCAGGCACCGTCAATGTCAAAATGAGTGAATCTCAAACACAAGAAACACACAATGGACATTTATAAGAACAGAAAATTCCCTGGACACAACATTATCTGCTCCTCCACTAATCTGAGACTGAGGCCGGATTCCTCCATTTTGGGTAGGTTTTACATTTCTGAGACCCCCACCTCAAAAGACAAATGCGCAGGGAAGGGACCCCATCAAGCTCCCATTCTCAGCTTTCATGCATTCATCAGTCTATTAGATTAATTTTTCTTACACTGAGAAAAATCTGAGGGGGATATGATGGCAGGAAAGGGATTTTTTTTAATGATCAGAAGGTCAGAAAGGAAGGAACCAGGGAGACCAAAACACTAAAAACAATATTTAAGGGTTATAAATAAGGTTGGCACATGTACCTGACTTACATCAGGTATCACAGGGCTTCTACTCTTAGTTTGACTTTTCCTGGATATGACTAAATTTTCCTTCTGCAGATTTATTATGTACAGATGAATGTTTTATATTGGCTTCAAATGCATAAGTTAACAGCAAAACAATGATTTTTTCCAGCTTGCTTATAATTACACATGTACCCATTTATCCAACTGGGTGAGGTTTACAACAGACCAAATTCCCTTCAGTACCACAGAATGGGACTAAAGGGAGGTAAAGATGCCAGTCTGGAAAGTCCACAGCAGAAGCCATAACTTATGCAAAGTATGCATGGCAAAAGACAGCCACGGCCAGCAGAATGATGCCATTGATGTTCACTACTGTCCTCCACAAAGGCTTCTCAGAGGTGTCTGTCATCTTCACCTTCAAGGCCTCTTCCTCCTCTTTGGTCAGCTTGGGGCCCTTCTGTTCCAGACCACAAAATAGGTCATAGATACGCCTGCACCATCCTTTATTCTCCACAGGAACTTCTGCATCAAGAGCAAGAAATAAAGGATTATCAGATATGGAACCAAGAGGAAATAGAAAAGACTTCAGAAAGTGCCATACCGTAGAGCACCTAATCTACTATAAGGTAACAATTACCCAGTTTTCTCATTTTCAGGAAATGGAATAGTGCAACCCATACAAATGAACTTAATTACATTTAAAACAATATTAATAGAAGGATTTTACATCCTTATGATCAATTCTGAATTCTATTTCTATTGGAATCAATATACATTCATTTTTATTTAAAACAATCAGATCGGGTAATAGTTTATGAAAGAGAAGTGTTGGCAATGGACTGGAGAACTGTGACATATGAAGCACATGAAAAATCCACATCTGAAAAACATGAGCTCATGTTTGTTTTCTTCCTCACTAGAAATCAATGAGGCTGGTTGACTAAGAAGTGAACTGGCTACATCTATCAATTCTACTGGTTTACAACAGTCTAACCCTTATCCTTACCTCTTCCTCTTTTCTCTCACACCTAAGAGAAACAAGCTTTTGTGTACCTCTCCCATTTGTCCTACTACCAAAACAGTAAAATGGGAAAAGGGGTCAAGGAGGTAGGCTTACTGACCAGGCCAACTGACAAATAATACATGGTTATCTGTATCAATAGCAAGGCTTTGGGAAAGACTCTATGTCTCATCTGTAAAATTAGAAAAATTATACTGGAATGATATGCCTTAAAATGATGATTTGATATAAAAATGAATTATTAAGTTAATATATTTATCATTAAAATATGTTATGATCTAATCATTGTCAATTATATGATAGTGGTGGTGAGGATGGTGAGGCTACAGAGATGATAATGCACCTGCAAGACTTCTTCATGCTGCTCTTTCTCATAAAATGGTAGTTGAGTCACTCAAGGCTCCCCCAAGAGAGCTTAGTTTATTGTGCTTCAGTACAGAAGGTACAGTTTTATTTCACTTCACCATGATCTTATCACGAATCAAGAGAACTCAATCTGGCCTGTTGTCCTAAGTCTCAGATGTTATCAATTCCATAGCCGCTGTGGATGTTACACCCTTTATAGCATCCCTGATGCCATTCATCCCTTTCCAGACCAACTCAGAAAATGCTTCCTTAAATTCAATCAAGATGGTAATAATGGCAACCAATCCTTACAGTCAAAGCATTATCATGTTTCCAATAATGCTATGATGTGTGAAGTATCATGCAAACACATGGGGAGCCAGAGCTTTAGAAAAATGTATTCACTTGCCCAAAGTAATCAGAAAATGATTCATGGTTCAGTCACAATTCCATCTGATTCTAGATCCCACAATCTATCTCTGCACTATCCAACCTCCTTTTTCTGAGTCAAAATTGTAGGGGTTCTTTTGACACAACTATTTTAAGTCTTTCCCCAGACACAAAAAGTAATCTTCTCTTCCACTTTAACATAATCCAACACTCAAAATACTCCTTGACCATGTCCTTTTAAAACCTTTAATATTTTCATTCACTGTATAAACATCATTGGAGGCAGGAGAGATAGAGGCATCTCAAGCCCACCTGCTCAGGGAAGCAGAGAGGAGCTGCCTATTGTCTGTGACTCATGCTCTTCTAGTACTGTCAGTCAGAAGTTTCAGACCTGAAAAGTCCTTAGAAATTAAGGGCAGATTGTATCAGAGCCAGGACCACTGACAAAATCTCTCCCTCTCTGAGCTTCAATGTGCATGTCTATAAAATGAGGTAATAAGATCAAATAATGTACAGGGTTTTTCCTGAGCTAAAATTCAGTGATATTCCTGATCAGATTCAGAACTTGTTCTACTTCATCTGTGCTGGGAGAGACGAGGCTTCAACCTAAGAGCAAGTAAAGCATATGATCTTGAGCTCCCATACTTCTGAAAGCCACACATATCCATTCTACATGTGTGCACTTCTCCCTTGTACAGAAGAAAAGTTGCAGTGCTGATACTGAAGAAAGCAGTAATTTAAAGGGTACGCCTCACACACAGACTAAGCAGCATCTCAGGCTTCCAGAGAAATTTGATTTTTAAGTTTTACATGGTAAAACATAAAGCCCCACAAGCCTCTGACTTACACTAGACATCACTAGAACTGAACATGTCTTTGGTTCCATCTGTTCTCAGTACACAGGATATGTCAGCAAATCGCTGACTCTTCTGTCTCTGACTGTGCCCTAAATCAGTGTGGGGGACAAATACTCCACCCTTTTATTCACTGAGCATCATACAGTATGAAGGGCAAGGCAGCTGAGATGACTGCACCTGCCTCTCCTCTCCTGATCAGGCTCCATAGTGAACTTCCCAAAACTATTAATTTATCTCATCCCACCCCTATTCATTTCCTCCTATAGGAAAGAAATTTGAGCTTGAAAGGATGAAGTCATTTGGTATAGCTTTCATTAAGCTGCTGCTGCTGAGTAACTTTTTACGGTTTGACTCATGAATCACCTATTTCAATGGTCTCCACTGGGGCTTCTTGGATGTCCTTTTCTTCTGCATCCAAGTCAATACGCTCCTCTTTGCTATTGCGCAGACTCCAACACAGACGATAGAGCTGTGGAAAAAACAGAAAGATCCAAAAAGTGTCTTAGTTCAAGAAATTAGGAGAACAAAAAGATATGAATCAAGAAAACTAAAGGAATGTGGTCTTTTAGTGCCCACAAGAATTCACAACATTGTTTCTAAATCTCTTAGGAACTTAGATATATTCACATACACATACACACAAGCCCTTAATAAATAGATAGATAATAAAGAGGTGATAGAGAGATACAGAGACAGAGACAGAGATAGAGACAGATACAGATAGAGGCAAAGATTGTTATTGTTTTTATCTGGATGTCTCAGTAAAGCATCATGTGGTCATGAGGCGTAGCTTTTCAGAGATGACTGAATCTAGAATTTGTAATTGGTTCATTGTCTAGTGCTTGGATTGAGCGTGTGAGTTACATACCCGCTTTATGGTAGTAGCCTGCATACAACATAAGGAATGGAAAAGAGGCTTATTTCTCCCCTTTGCTTTTGCTGCTTTTGCTGTCCTCTGCTGCCATGAATTATTGCCCTTCTGCCTTATGCCACCCTGCCTTGGAGTCAGTCAATGATAGACTGAATCCTCCATAAACTGTGAGCTAAATAAACCTCCCCTCCCTTAATTTTGAGCATCATATATTTTTTCTCAGCAATAAGAAAATTGAGACAGAGACAGAGAAACGGAGAGAGAGATGATAGAGACATTCTAGAGCTCACTGTATCAAATATTTGTTGAAGTCATATTTGGTGGTACATGCATGTGATCCCAGCACACTGACAAGTTGGAGTCCAGCCTAAACAACTTAGCCTGACCCTGTTTCAAAAGTAACTCAGTGAGGAGGTACTGGGTTTAATCTCAGTCCCAAAAAGGAAAGAGATAGAAAGACAGAAAGATTTGTTGAATAAATGAAATCTCTTCACACATGATATAATAATTAGTTCATTTTCTCACTGTTACTATCATTTGTCCTATTGGGTGGAATACAATCAAAGTAGTTCTAAGAAGGAAATACACAACAATGAATGCCCATATTAAAAAACAGAGTGATAAAAAGCCCAATGAGCTATTAAAAATAGAATGAATCCAAATAAATAATCTAATAATGTACATCAAGGTCTTAGAAAAACAGGAGCAACTCAAATCCAAAACCTGTAGAAAGAAATAAATTATAAAATTCAAAGCATGAACTAACAAAATGGAAACTTAAAAATACAATGGCTTGGGCCAGGGATATAGCTCAATGGCATAAGCCCCTGCCTGGCAAGTGTGAAGTTGTGAGTTTGATCCCTGGTACCAAAAAAAAAAAAAGAAAGAAATACAATGGCTCAATGAATCAGTTTATGTTTTTCTGAAAACATAAGCAAGATTGATAAATTCTTAGCCACATTTATCAAAAGGAAAAGAAACTCATATCAAACAATTAGAAATTAAAATGGCAAAGTCGCAAAATGTTGAAATCCAAAGAATTATAAGAAACTATATTGAAATTTGATATTGTGACAAATTGGAGAATTTTGAAGAAATAGATAAATTCTTACACACATATGAATTTCAAAATTGAACTAATTTGAAACCCCTGAAGAGATCAACAACAAGGAATGAAAATAGGAAGCAAATTTTGTTTTAAAAATCTACCAACTAAGAAAAGACCAGGACCTGATAGATTTGCTGCTATATTTTAACAGAATTTCAAGGAAGAACAAACACCAACACATCTCAAACTCTTCCATAAAATTTAAAAGAAGGAACATTGCCAGATTCATTCCTTGAAGCTAGCATTACCCTGACATAAAACCAGACAAAGGAAACTATAAACCAATTTCTTTAATAAACATACAGAAATCCTCACAAGATACTTACAAATAGAATGCATCAAATCATTAAAAGCCCTTCTGTCTTGACCAAGTCAGCTTCATTCCAAAAGTGCAAGTATGGTTCAACATAGGTAAATCAATAAATGCACCATATAAACAGAAGTAAAGATAAAAACCACATGATCATTTCTATAAATGCAGAAAAAGCCTTCGATAAAATCCAACATCCACTCATGATAAAACCCTAATAAAAATAGGTATAGAAGGACCTACCTCAAACTGGTAAAAATCCATTTGCAACAAACCCGCTGCCAATATCATAGTATGTGGGGAAAAACTGAAAGCAGTTCTTCTAATATCAGGAACAAGACAACAGTATTCATTCTCACCATCCTGTTCAGTACAGGCCTCAAAACTTTAGCCAGAGAAATCAGGTAAGAAAAATAGATTAAAAGGATGTGAACAGAAAAGGAAGAAATCCAACTATACTTATTTGCACATGGCACATGCATCTTTTACATGGAAAACCTAAAGACAGGCAGGGCTAATAAACAATTTCAGCAAAGTGGCAGCATACAATATAAATACATGATAATCAATAGCATTCCTGTACACAATAAATGCACCTACAAAGAAAAAAATTAGGATCACAATCCCATTTGTCTTAGCTACTTTTTCCATTGCCAAGACAAAATAGCTAACACTCAAAGTAAAAATAAGGAAAGGTTTATTTTGGCCCTGAGTTTGTAGAAGTTTCCATTCATTATAGGCTGGCTTGAAGGCAAGGTTTCATGACAGAGGAGTATCATGGAGGGTAAGAAGTTCATGGTGGCCTAAGACAGCAAAGCAGTGAAGCAGCCAAGAAGCAGAAAGCAGAAAGCAACAAGCTCTTTTTGTCCTCTTTTTGTCCCTTATAGTCTATCCAGACTATGTGTCCTTTATAGTCTATCCAGACTATGTGACCCTTATAGTCTATCCTAAGACTATGTGTCTTTAGGGCAGGTAGCACTCACACCCAGGGGTCCTTCCCATCATCCACACCCAGAACTATAATCAGAGGACTAATTTAATAATCACACACCCTTGATTGCAGCATCACACACTCTAGATCCAGCCACCTCTGAAAATCCCCACCTATGACTGCATGAAGTTTTAGGGAAACACTAGATGCAACCCATAACCTATTCATGTTGCTTTAAAAGATTATGTACTTTAGGAATAAACCTAATGAAGAAGTGAATGACATCTATAACTAAATCTACAGTACTATGATAAAGAAGAGATTGAAAAATGCTGCTATTCTTAGGTAGGCAGAATCAATATTGTCAAAGAGCCATATTATCAAAAATTATATATAGGTTTGATGTAACTTCATTTGAAATATCATAAGCATTGAACTAGAAAAATCAATCCTAAAACTGATAGGAAACCAGAGAAGACCCAGAATATCCAAAGCAATCCTGAAATATAAGAGTAAAGCAAGAGATGTTATAATCCTAAATTTCAAGATACAAAAGGTTACAGTAAAAAAAAAAAAAAAGAAAAAATGATACCAGAACAAAAATAGACATATTGACTAAAAAACAGACATACTGACTAGTGGAATAGAACTGAGGATGTAGAAACAGTTCTAAGGCACCCTCAGCCACTAGTTTCTGGCAAAAGCTCAAACACATACTGTAATAAAAAGATAACCTCTTAATAAATTGTGCTAGGAAAACTGGTTATCCACATGCACAAGAATGAATCAAGATCCATAACTCTCTCCCTGTGCTAAAAGCAAATCAAAATGAATCGGAGACCTAGATATAAAAATAGAGACATTGGCTCTCCCAGTATAAAGGGTTGGTAAAAATCTTGAAGACATAAGCATAGGCAAGGACTTTCTGAACAGAACCCCAATTGCACAAAATATAATACCAAGAATCAACAAACAAGATTATACCAAATTAAAAAGCATAGCAAAAGATTATACCAAATTTAAAAGCATAGCACAAGAAACAATCAACAGAAGAAACTGCCTACAGAATGGGTGGCTTTTTTTACCAGCTACTCCTCAAATGGAAAATTAATATCTAGTATTTATGACTAACCCCCCAAAAATCCTCCCAAAATAAGACTCAATCAAAATATGGGCAATTGAAATGAATAGACATTTCTCAGCAGAAGAAGTACAAATGGCCAAAGAATACATGAAAAAATATTTAGCATTTTTGGCCATTGCAGCAATACAAATCAAAACAATACTGGCATTCTACTGTATCTCAGTAAGAATCAAGAGTCAAAACACAACAAATTCTGAGGAGGTTGTAAAGAAAAACAAACTCTTCTACATTGTTGGTGGAAATGTAAACTAGTAAAACCACTGTGAAATCAGTATGAGAATGTCTCAAAAAGTTAAAATTAGGGGCTGGGGATTTAGCTCAGCGGCATGGGCGCCTGCCTTGCAAGCAGGCAGTCGTGAGTTCGATTCCCAGTACCGATAAAAAGGAAAAAGACCCAAAAAAAAAAAAGTTAAAATTAGAAATTCCACTTGGCCTAGCCATTCATCTGCTAGGCATCTTCTCCAAAGAGTTAATCATCATGTCACAGTGATACAGGCAAACCCATCATTCTAGAAGAACCTTTTATAATAGTTGACTTATAGAAGTGGCCTATATATCCACTAATGAGTGAATGAATAAAAATATGTGGTCCATATAAACAATAGAGTATTACTCTCTATGGATAAATATGACTTTGGGTTAACTTGGTAACTCTGTTCCCTTGGAAACCTGAAAAAAGTGGAATGTCATCAGTGTTGAATTACAAGACTATATTGCTTACAGTAAAATAGGCACATAATTGATCATCTTTAACTGGATTGGTAAAGCTATTTAAAAAAAAAAACCTAACCCCTCCCCCCCAAAAAACTAAACCAATGAGGACATCTAGAACTGAAGAAGTACATTTACAATTTTTGAAGTCTTAAGTCAACTGGACATTGGTATCATACTATGGGTGGAATATCTCCTCTAAAATTCATATCGAAATTTAACTGCCATTGTGATGACATTAAAAGATAATTAAATCAAGATCCCTCATGAAAGGATTAATACTATTATCATGGTAGTACTTATAAAAAGGTGAAATGTGGTTCTCTCCTTCCATCTCTCTATCTCTATCTCTATCTCTATCTCTATCTCTATCTCTATCTCTATCTTTCTTTCTTAGCATGTGATATTTCTTACCACAACATCATGTTGTGAAGCACTCCGAACAAAACACAGCCTTTAAATCTTGGACTTCTCAACCTCCAGAACTTTGAGCCAAATCAACTTTTATAGTTTATAATTTACTCACTCCGCAGTATTGTATTATAGAAGAAAAGAAGCCAAGGTATATTGTTAAAAATAAATTCTAAAATAACTCGTGACTTAACTGGAAAAAATTAAGAAATAAACCACATACCAGGTTTCCCTAAGTGCCATAATTTTTACAGCTAGGTGTGTTCCTTGCTGGAGCTCCAAAAGCTTTGACCATGGGACTGTTATAAGAAACACTAGCTCCTATTTTGAGCATGGGCCTCTAAGCTAAGGTAGCACTGGGTCTACTCACGTCATCACATTTTCCTTGCACCCAAATTGTTACTAGGATACACGGAAAAGTTTTTACACTCAAGCATGGACTTGGAGGACTTCTGTTGAAGACACAGGCTTCTTGCTACTAGGTTTATGTACCATGTTTCCTGTTCTGTATTCTCCTACATGAAACCAGTGGCAAGCATGCACTATATTAGTCATATAAATGTGAGATGTCTAAAGGAGCCGAGGCCTACCAAGAGTATTGCAGTACAAATGTGAAGTAAGGATAGCAAAGGTCTTCCGAATAGATACTCACATGCACATCTGGAATGGGCTTGGTGAAGAAGGAGATGGCCAGGATGATGATGACAGTAATAACAAAGAGGATGATGGCAAAGTATAGGTAGTGCACCCCACAGATAATTGTAGGACAATTGCTAGGCTCCGTGCAGCTTCCAGTTCCATAGGCGAACTCAGCAATCATGCGGGAAATGCCAATCAGAAATCCCAGGACCAGTGCCCAAAAGGCTGCCTGCGAAAGAAAATTTGGGGTTAACTAATGCAGAATCTCCTAAACACCTGGGCACCCTAACATTCCCGGGTGGTAAACAGTGGCAAAGAATTAAAAGTAAGACCCATTGTTAGGTTCCTATCATCTTGTTTTGAAATCCTATATAGCTATTGTTTTTTGTTGTCGCCATTTTGCTTTTGTTGTTTTTTAATTGTTTGTTTCTTGATTTTTCTGGGGTTTTTCTCTTTAAAATAAATATAAGTAAATAAAGTAAGAAAAATGGTAGCCCCGAGCCTTTGAAGCTAGAACACTGGAGTTCACGACTAAGTCAAGCTTTCAGTACTGCATCATAAATAAAGGATTCAGAATATAAATATGTATTGAATAACTGGGTTAATTTGTTAGCTCAAGCCTTAGTTCCAATGATTCCTTTTAACTTAAAAAAATTTTTGAATCTCTCCACCTGCAGCTGCCATTACTACCAACCTACAGATTTAAGCATACTCAGATATAAAATAATTACTCATAGTTTGCCCTCCATGAAAACATGGAAAAAGGAATTAAGTCTTTAGAAGATAAAAGAAAAAGGTGCTTTTCCATAAAAATATATACAGCACTTTCCTTTATACTCCCTATCTACATCCCAAGTCATTTTGTTTAGTTTGAGAACATAAAATTACACTGTGTGTCTTGACCTTAAATCTTGGTTTTATTTATGAGAAACACTGAAGTCTTTGAGAGACTAGAAATATTAAGGTACTATTTTTCAAGGATTTTTTAATGTTTTTCTTTTTTCCCTTCTTCCTTCCCATCTTTATTCTCTACTTCCTTTTCTCCTTCCCTTTCCTTATCATTTTCTCTCTTCTTCTCTTCCTCTCCTTTTCTTGCCTTCTGTCTCTTGGGTTAGTCGGTAACTAAAAGATCATAGCCACATGTAGGTCAGTGACAAATTAGAGTGTGCACTTAGCAGGATGGCCAAAAGGATACTTCATGATTTTTCTGAGTATTGATCTGCCTCTTTGCTAGCCATTATGACTCCGATACTTGGTATTTCAAGTGTGCTAAGTTACCAGGTATTCTTTAAACATGTCATATATGTTCATATTCTAGGATCTTTTTTCAAATCATTCTCTCTGTACAGGAGAATATGAACTCTCTCCTTCCTGATAACTTTGTTCTAACTTAAATAGGACAGACTACACAATACTGGAAAGGTACACCTGCTTTCTTTGGCCCCAGCAATGTGGGCACAACTCCATATCAGCACCATCTCACTAGTATGTAATGACACATTTACTTCTTTGTATTCTGATCTAAACTGAGAGCTTGCTCAAGAAAGAAATGCATTTTCATTCATTTTGTGTTACTAATTCTAGCCGCATTGTGCCTGGAATCTGGAAATATTTATTAGATGAAGAAATGATAAGGAGAAAGGAAAATAGGTTCCCATACATTCCCCGTGCATTTATTCCTTCAAAAAATGTTTCTCAATTTTAGTTCATATGTGTGGTACTGATGCAATTTGCTTAGGCTCCATTTCTTTTTTAAAGAAAATTAACCTCTTTCTATTCTTTATTTTTTATCAAGATGCCCTTTAAAAATTCATAGCATTTGATATTTTCTTCAAGACTTCATGTTCTCCCTCAGCAAACAGCACCTGACTAAACCTGGGATAACCTTGCAACCTGATAGAAACTCTGTCGGACTGGCTTTTCTGAGCATGCCAGAATGATACCTACCGGCTCAGTGACTCTCTTGCAGAAAATTCCAAGTATGAAGACAGCTGCAATGGGAGGTCCCAAATAACTGGTGATGGACTGGATATAATCAAAGAGCTGCCCACTTTGTGCTGACTGCACGATGGGCACCCAGACGATGCTGATGGCAATGAGCAAGACGATAAACAACCTGAAATCAAATCATCACAGTGGAACGCCAGTAAATAACTTTATATGTATACATACATACATATATATATATGTATGTGTATATATATATATATATCAGTGCATGACACACATATATACATGTCATTAGCATATATACATATTTATGTTTACATCCAAATATATACATATGTAATATGTTCACAGCAAGGAAAAACAGCACCAATTCATTCTCAAGACCCTTTTTCTCCCTACTTTGTCTATAGAGAATCATCTGTGCCTATGAATACATGAAACACACTTGACTCCTTCCTTATCTCCCACCCCAGACACTTATCTTGCCACTTTTTTTTTATTATTGCTGCAAAATTTCTCTTTTTAGTGATACACATTTACAGCACATAATGATTACAATTCCTTGCAGGGAGTTGATACTTGTACATAACACATCTTAATTCCTTTTTCACCTTCTTTTCTGCCCTTTCCCTCTCCCACTATCTCTTGATCCACTTTCTTCTTGCAAAAGATCTATCTTCCTGCTTCCTATTATCTCTTTTATTTTGGGTTTCTCATATAAGAGAAACCATCTGATATTCAATCATATGTGTCTAATTTATTTTACATAACATGTCTACCAACAGATGAATGAAGAAAATGTGACATTTATACACAACAAATACTACACTGTCATAAAAAAAGAAATATATTTGACTTTCGGTAGCTGCCTCAGTACCGTCATTATACAAAAATCCCACTTCAAGAAGGAGTAGAGTATAGGAACAAAGGCACTGGCACATGACAGTTCTGAATTCAAATTTTATCGCTGTGTGATACAGGACACGTTGCTACACCTCTACCTGGGGCTCCAGTTCCCCAGCTATAAAATGAGAATGATCTGACATCACTGACCTTGCAAGGTTGGAATAGGACTAGTGAGAGTAAAACCTCACGAATAATAAGCACGCAACAAAAATAATAAAATTTATCATTGTTGTCACTTTTCTCCTCCTTTTTCCTCATAATAAAATTAAAAAGCACCACACAAGAAGACTTTATAAGAGGACAGTCTAAATAGGAAAGGGTACTATCATGTGTTTCTAGCTCTTTTCCTGCTGAGTTTTACTTCCTGGCCTAAAAGGGTTGGCAATTCTCTTACTGCTTGTGTTTCTGATTTAATTATAAGAAGGCTGTGATTCCTTTGACTCACATGTATTTCAAATAAATGAGTATTTAAAAAGGCTTCACAAAGCAGTGCTTTTACACACTTCTCCCTCTGAGATGCCCATCCCACCATTGTTCCCTATTTGCCCAAATCCTACCCACCACCCTGAACTCAGTTCAGATTCTCTCTCCCCCAGGATCCGTCTCCAGCTATACCATACCATGCTAGTCTCTCCCTTACCTAAATTTCACTTACAGTCCCTGATGTAAAGTTTTGGTTTTGTTTTTGTTTGTTTTTTGTACCAGGGATTGAATGCATGATCTTGCACTTGCCAGGCAGGTGCTTACACTGCTGAGCTAAATCCCCGGCCCCCCAATGTAGAGTTTGAAAGTGTATCATATCCCTCATAACCCTAAGATAGGTTCCAGGACAATAGTCTGAGACAATCCAACATAGACTCAGGGCCAGGGAATACAGATATGTGCAAAGCAACAAAATGCTTTTCTTCCCTATTTTATATAATTTCATATTTCCTTGCAAATAGCAGGAAAAGCCAATAAGCATCTTTCAAAGGAAAAACTAGTCAAGAAAGCAGTCCTGTGCTGCCTGTGATGTAGAGTAGTAGATTCTCAACTGGTCAGGTCTTCCCTAGATATCAGGCATCTTGTCATCTGCCTGCCATTTTTCTTCCCTATCTTCCCTCTAATCTTGCTCATAAGATCCATAAGGTAACAGACTATATCCTTCATGCAGGAATCTTTCCTTTGGCTGACTTCCCAGGGATCCATTCTACCTACCCTGAGAAGGTTGACCTGCCTGAGTCCCATGTAGAGACAGAGCAGAGTTTCTCTTAATCCAGAGCATCTACACCATGGATAATTGTAATGCTGAGCATACTTAATCTGTCCGTCAACACTGATATTTTTGGTACACTGTAATGTTTATTAACCCATTTGACGATGTAAAATGTATCCAAAGCCTTGCATTGTCACAAATGAAATCTCGTTTGGGCTTCACAATGGACAATGTCTCATGAAGAGACTGAGAATCAGAGCCATTTGAGCCTCAAAGATAGCCCATGTGGAGAGGTACAATGAGGTCTTGGACAATGAGTGCTAAGCCACAGACTCTAGTCCTGGCTCTGCCACTGCAAGGACTGTCTGGGTTTAGGGAGGATGTGCCTCATTTCAGTGTGTTGGTAGCCTTCAGGTTATATTAGATGATCTTTTCTGTTCCTTCTAACTACAGTGGGGAATGGTTTAGTAATTTCCAATTTAAAGCTAAATGCCTGGAATAGTGATGCTGGAGGATCTCAAGTTGAGCCCAGCCTGGGCGACTTAGTAAAACTCTGTCTCAAAATTTAAAGATAACAGAGAAGGGACTGACATGTAGTTCAGTACAAAGGCCCCAGGCTTAATCCCTAGTACCACACAAAAAAAGTTTAATGCTATTGAGGGGCAAATATAACTAGACAAGGGTATTATTCCAATTATATCATCCAGCTGTCTACCAAATCTTCCCCAGCTTGTGGGAATGAAATCTCTCTAATCATTCAAGCTTTAATAGCACATAGCACTGAAAAGCTGCATTTACCTTCCTGCAATCATGAGCTCTTTCTCAGATGCCTTCTTCCGTATCTTGGTGTAGATATCCATGGTGAAGAGGGTGCTGGCACTGTTGAAGATGGAGGTCAGGGAGCTCATGAGAGAGGCCATCATGACTGACAGCATCAGGCCTCGTAGCCCTGAAAAGAAAAGCATTTCTGAGTGGCACATGCAACACCTGAGTTCTTTTGTGTAAAGGCTCAAGGTTTGTTGGCGCTCTGAAACCACACCATATCTCTCCAGAAAGAATGGTTGTTTCAAGAAATGGATTAGCTCTAAATTGTATTATAAGCCCACAAAAGACAATAAAGAACTGAAGACAACACCTATGAAGTAAATACTTTGAGTGACAGTGGTGGTGGTAATGGTGTAGGTTTCCATCTGAGGAGACTTTTATAAAGATCCTCACTCAAAATATCCATGATTTAGTTGAAAGATATTTTAAACTAGGATCCAACAATGAGATTCTCCAGAAAGTGAAACTACAGTCTTAAAAAAGGAGAAAACATGTACAAATTATATGTTTGGTAAGCCTATAATACATAGGTCATACAAGGAATTTCTATAACTCAATAGTAAGAAGGCAATAACCTAACTAAAAGTGGCAAAGGATCTGATAGCGATTTTTCCAACGATATAAAAATGGCCAAAATGATATGAAAAGATGTTTGACATCCAGGAAATTCCAACCTAATCCCAGTGATTAATATTTCACATAGCTCTCATGGTTGTAATTTTAAAAGACAGATAATAAAGCATAAGTAGAGAAATAGGGTACTCTTACATTTCTGGAAGAAATGTACATGGTAAACCACTGTGGGAAAATGTCTAGCTGTTCATCTAACATTTAAATATAGAGTTACCATGTGGCTCATCAGTTCCACTCCTAGGTATCTAACCGCGAGAAATGAAAATCTGTTTCCACGCACACAACTTTTGAATAAATGTTCATCACAGTGTTATTTATAATAGCCAAAAACAGAAATGATTCAAGTGCCCATCAACTGATCAACAGATAAACAAAATAAACAGTTAATAAGGAGGTCATCATGCAGTGTAACACATCCATTAACCAAAAGGAATGAAATACAAATACATGATACAATTCAAATGAACCCTGGAAATACTATGTTAGGTAAAAGAAGACGGCCACAAAGAATTATATATTGTTATAGGTTTTTTTTTGTATGAAATGTTCCAAATAGGCAAATTTATAGACAGAAAGTATACTGATGGTTGCATAGTACAAAGAGGTTGGGGTAAAATAGAATGACTGTTCATTTCTTTAGGAAGTATAGGAAAGTATAGCATTGTGTGTGTGTGTGTGTGTGTGTGTGTGTGTGTGTGTGTAGGGACAAATATTTACTAAAACTGATTGTGCTGATGGTTGCTCAACTCTAGGAATGTATTAAAAACCATGGAGCTATATACCTTAAATGTGTGAATTGTACAATATGTGGATTATAGTTCAATGAACATTTTTTAAAAAGAAAAAATTCTGTTTTCAACTCTGGCCCTAATCAAGTTATTTCAACTTCAAAGCCTCACTTCTTAACATGCTAAATGGAGATAATAATACTTGCTCCAATCAAAATAAGGGATTGTTGTTTTTAGTTTTCCCAATCATAATAAGGATGATTGGCTGTTGTTTTCCTATCTTATGGAGGGCACAAGGTTGTATTTACTGAGGCCTGGCAGGCCAGCTCAAAGAGCATTACAGATTTACAGTCTCACAAGTAAAACCCTAGAGATCATGTAGGCCTATCATCTACCTGATATATAAACCCCTTCCATGAGGTTTCCTCTGCTTGTATTTTCTTCTGAGGTATACAGGATTTAAAAAGCAATTTGGCTTTAAAAAGTTTTAAAAGTTACTCTTTGTTCAAGCCTACAGATGTTCAGTAACTAAAAGCAATACAAAAGCTCCATCTTTATTCCGTAGCCTGTATTACCTTAAAACTCCATGTCAAATCCCTTCGCGCCTCTGCATGTAAGCTTGTTGAGCATTTATGGAGTGTCAAAAATAAAATAAAAATTGGCAAAACAAAGGTCAGTTAGACCTGAGTTTGTAAACTCTGTCTCATCTCTCTTCAAAGTTGAGGATACCAAGGTAAGAGATTTATAGGGACATTCAACTACTAGTGAGCAGTTGTTACCCTAATCCTACAGTCACCTTAGATTCCAGCAGATCCTCTACAAGACTGAGACTGCCCCATTCAGAAACAATCAGAACAAACTGTCCCCTCGGATAATAAGGCTTTTCCCCAGAGCCGCCTTACCAAACCAGAACATGATAATAATCAAACCATTCCTCGTCTCAGCTAATCTGTAAAGACTGAAGTCATTCTTCTTTTTGTTATTTTTTTAAACAGAAAAAAATAAAATAAAAATAATAATAAAACAGAGCTTCAAAACAGGAAAGAGAGTTACAATAATTAATACGTTATATATCGTTATCTTCCTGGTATTCAGAGTACAGTATGCAGGCATGACATCTTGTCCAAACAATATTAACACAAAACTTTCTTTTCAATGAATTAAGAGAAACTAACTGCATAACTATCTTAACTGTCTTGTATATAAATACATATTTTCCTTTTTCCCTTGCTTCCTTTCCCCTCCCCCCATCTTTTGAACAGTTTCTTCCCAATTCACAACATTCATTGTACATTTGGGGCCTTATTTACTCATTCAGTTCCTCACACTAGTAAGACACTATGCTGTTTACACGTATGAGTCTGATTTATTTCACTTATTCGGTTAATGGGCCAGTCTGGTCCCCTTTTTTCAGAGCTGTGTCCTCTTCGGCTCCTCAAACTGAAGACTCCTCCCCATTTTCTCCTACTTCCTAACCTATGCCTCTCACTGAAGCATCCTGAAATGGTTTTCCATGATAAGAATTAATGAACCTACTACGTAGGGTGGCTGCAGATCCCTGCCTCTTTTTTAAGAACTTCCTTAGAACTCATCCAGCGATGGTTCCTCCTGAGTTTGTTTAATGCAGATTACAGACCATGAGAGCTATGGAAGAAGTTATAATGATAATCTAGCCCAAACGTTCTAGTTTTTAGCTGATAAAACAAAAGTTCACTTGAAGTAGATAGTAGATGGGGCCTGGCTCTGCCATTTGCTCAGTTATTTCACCAGTTATTGCTGGAACAGAAACCCATACACATCTCTTTTCTACACTCTTATCAAACTTATCTCTCACTTATTTACTCAACAAATATTCATTGAACCTAATTTTATAGCAGCCCAGGCAAGA
Source organism: Cavia porcellus (assembly GCF_034190915.1). Classification (NCBI taxonomy): domain Eukaryota; kingdom Metazoa; phylum Chordata; class Mammalia; order Rodentia; family Caviidae; genus Cavia; species Cavia porcellus. The sequence goes on from NW_026947499.1 coordinate 22,318,552, forward strand.
AATAATGGTGTAGCAGACTAGGGTGACAGAAGTAAATATAGAGATAGGCAGATGGGTGTAAAAAATACTTAGGAAAAGGAGAACTAAGATATACCATGTACAATTATAAATTCCTTATGATGACTGTGACCATTATGTATATCTACATTGTACCAATAAACTTAGGATAAAAATAAATAAATAAGATTAGGAGACAGACGGAATTTGATGTGGGTTAGTGAGGGAACATTTCCAGGCTGAGAAGACTGAATCTGCAAATGGTACAAAAAGAAGTAACACAATAGGAGAGTAAAATATTATGAATCAAAGGAAAGAGGAGTGACCAATAATGCTGAATGCTGCTAAGAGGCCACGATGATGAATGGAAAACATTTCATCTAGTACAGGAAGTTCACTCTGTTCAGTATTACAAAAACCAGATTACAGCCACAGGAAAGAGAATGGGAATGGCAAATCAAAACACAGCATTTTGGTTTCCTGCACGCTATGCACATCTATCGCACACAGTGCCACTGTAGTATATTGTGCTGCGACTGTCCTCACTGTTAAGCCAATCTGAAAACATAAATTCCTCTACAGACACCAGAACTCCAGAAAAGCCACTGTGACTCTTGCTAACTGCAACCTTAATTAATAATCAGCCCATTTCAGAAGAGTAGTTAACTATTATTCCCATTTTATATAATTCAAATGCAAATTTTTTCCCAAGGTCATGTATGAAGGGGGGGCATTCTTTCAAATTCCTCAATTCTCACCTTGAGCAGAGCTAAGTAAGCCGGATGGCAGACCGGGTTGACCTTGAAAAAAATCGTTTCTCTTTTTTGGGTCTTTGAAAAAACGAGGGGGTTTGACCAGATGATGTGGTTAATATTTGTGAATTTTTGATCTCTTGAGATCCTCCAACCTGAGATTTGCCAGTTTGCAGTCCTTAAACCAAAATTAAGAAATTTTTTTTCCTGCAGTGTAAAATATGAACTCCAAGGGGCTGGGGATTTAGCTCAGCGGCATAAGCGCCAGCCTTGCAAGCAGGCAGTCGTGAGTTCAACCCCTGGTACCGATAAAAACAAAAAAGACCAAAAAAAAAAAAAAAAAAAAATATATATATATATATATATATATATATATGAACTCCAGTCCCACAGGTCAGCCCCAAACTCTAGCTATTTCCAGGTTCAGACTTAAGTATCCAGTCTCTAGGACAACATATTCTTTATGGTGTGGCACCCCTTTGAATTTTACCAATCTCCAACTTCAAACTTCTTCCTTCTAGAACTAAAAATCTTACCTTTAACTTTATATTTTTCCTTGGAATAGTCTATCACTAATTCATTTTCCAAGTAAACACCCTTGGACCTAGGGTGCTTAGCTTTTATATTAATGTATGTTGGAGAGCTTTACATAACTTATTTTCATTGAAAAATTACAAATATTTATCATGTATGACACAGTGTTTTGAAATATGCATATATTGTAGAATGGCAAACTTGCTAATTAACATGCTACTGCCTCACATATTTATGCTTACTTTGTGGTAAGAACACTTAAAATCTACTCAGTAATTTTCAAATATATATAACACATTGTTAATGACTATAAGTCACCATGTTCTACAATAGAAATCTTGAACTTACTCTTCTTAACCGAAAATTTATAGCCTTCAACCAAGACCTCCCAAATTTAGACTTCCCATTGTCCTAACCCTTGCTAACCACCATTTCGCTCTCTGCTACTATGAATTTGACTTGTTTAGATTTTACATTTAGGTGAGATGATACAATATTTCTCTGCCTTGCTTACTTCACTTTATACATGCCCTCCATGCTTATCTATGCTGTCAAAAATGATGAGATTTCCTTCTCTTATACACTGAATAGAATTCATATACATATAAATACATACATATGTAAATACTTCCTTTATTCAACTGTTGATGAGCAGCTTTTGTTGATCCTATATCTCAACTATTGTGAATAATGGACATCCATTTACTGATTTCATTTCTTTTGGGCATACACTCAATTGTGATATTGCTAGGGAAAATAGTATGCAGGGTTTTTTTTTTTTTTTTTCAGGAAACCCCACATTGTTTTTCCATAAAGGTTGTACTAATTTGTATTCCCTCTGTTGAAGAGCGTTGAAAGATCTTTCAGATGGGAATGGAAGTGTCATGTGCTTCCCCAACGAATTTTCAGATTATTTCTTTCAAGCCTGACTGATGGGCAAATCCCAGAACTCGAGCCCAACAAAGCCATGTATTTTGAAGACCTGTGTAAAATCTGAAGACTCTAGAACAAGGATTTCCTGACCAAATGCCTAGGCTCAGAGATGACTTAGCTTCGGAAGGCACCCAGAAATTCAGTCCAAATTCAATCAACCTTCCAAAAAAGCATTTCTCCAGCCTCACACAAAAGACTCTCACCATTTGGCATGAGTTCCACCACCAAGGTTGGGTAGGCAATGTTGGTACAGCCAACTGAGGTGCCACAGTATTTCTGACATTCCGAGGGGACGACACAGGCAATTTTATCTGGAGAAGAGATGAACAGCCATGTCAGTAAGCAGACACTGGGAAAACAGTTCCAAAGCTCACTTTCTTAAAACAAGGCTTCAGTCAAGACATTGCTGCCCAAAGCCCTGCAACAGTGCCAAAAATAAGACCTTGTGTCCATGCCACTACTCTTCTGACCCTGATACAGTCCCAACCTCTGACTAGGGAGAAAGAAATGTTCCTAGGCAAAGGAAGAAAAGAAACAAAGAAATTATAAAGGCAGGAAAGGAGAAGGAACAATGTCTAGTCTTCAGCTAACTATCCCATAGCTTGACAAGTAATAATTGTATTGTTTTCTCTGAAAATCACAATGGTTAATGGCTCCTAATTTTGAGGTTTATTTAAGCAGTTCTTAGAAATAGAATTAAATAACTGAGGAAAATCCCCAGTAACAGGACTGTTGAGTTCTACTTCCAAGACACGGAAAATCTTAGGTAGAAAATGGAATAAGGTGAATCTTAGAACTTAAGAAACTTGTATAGAATTTAGATCAACAAACATTCATTAAGTAATTGCTACAAGTGTATCTTACTTAGAACTGAGTTACTATAGCATTATTTCATAAATAAATGTATATATTAGTAATATAGTAAAAACTAGTCAGTTAGCTCTGCAGTTGACCATTATCCCTCTCTAGTGTCCATGGGGATGGTTTTAGGAAATTCTCTTCAGTGGATGCCGAAATCTGCAAATGCTCCAGTCCTTTATATAAAATAGACTCATACTTGAGTATGCCATATGCACTGTCTTCCTGTATAACTTGAATCATCTTTATAGTACTTATATTACCTAGTACAATACAAGTGCTGTATAAATAGTTGTCATACTACATTGTTTAAGAATAATGACAAGAAAAAGTCTATATAAGTTCTGTACATCTGCAGTGTTTTTCAAATATTTTTAATCTGAAGTTGGAAACCTACAGATGTACAAATAATGAATACAAAGGGCTGGAGTATGCAGCCAGTCTCTCCCTCTCTTTCTCCCTTTCTCCCTCTCCGCCCTACCTGTTCCCCTCCTTCCCTCCTGCTACACAAGTTCACCTTCTAGGAAATTGTTCAGACTCTTGGTGACACTAGAGAAATCACAAAAGTATCAGTGAAGAATGTATCGCCTTAGATAGCAAAATGCAAGGCTCAGGGCACTTTCAAGGAAATGATTCAGGCAATGGGACTCAGAGCAGGAGGCAATTAGAGACTGGCTGGCATCTTTTGACATTAAATTATAAAAGACTTCATACAAAGTTCCACCAGGGAGGAGCTAAAATTGAACAAATATTACTAACTGAAAGAGAAATCCAAGAGATACGTTGTGACTTACGATTACAGAAGAAACAAGAAAACATTTGCCAATGCAACAAACTCAAGAAGAAAACCCCGAAAGTTCTGAGCCCTGAAGTTATTTACTAACTATCAATGGGAATAATGAGACTTGATATGGAAAGCAAGAAAAAGAGAGCATGGGAAAGAGTGAGCACAGAACTAAAAGACTTTGGAAATGACTCAAAGCCAAAAAATAAAATAAAATAAAATGAGCGTGGCCTGTGAGGGCAGCTGAAGGAATTACCTGTGTACAGAATACGGCTAACCATTCCCGTCATCACCATGAGGAACATGGGCAGCAGCTTGAAATATCCACACAAGATACAGCCAGCCTTCACGTGAGACATGTTCTTGGCTGAGAGGCAGCGCTGCACAATGACCTGCCAGGGGAGCCAAGCAAGGGAGAAGTACAGGATTGAGGTCCTGTGACACCTCCTGTTACCCCTGCTGCCCCAGTCCTTGGCCTGGGACTCCCAGGACTCAGCAACCCACAGACCATGTGACCCCTCCCCATGAGCCGTACGCATGAGGAAGTGCCTGTAATGCCACCAAGAAGACCCTGCCCACCCTGTCTGTACAGCTTGGTTACCTGATCTGTGCACCAGTACCACAGGGCAAGAATGCTCATCCCAAAGATAAGCCCAGGCCATGGGACGTCTCCCGTGATGGCATCTCGGAAGATGTGGAAGGAGTCAGCCCTCGGGGTGTAGCATTTTTCACTGACAGTGATATTTCCATTAGAAATGACGGTTGGAATCGCTTTCATGTACTTTTCCATAAAGGCTTCATATCCTCCCACTTCACGGAAAGCTGCAAAACATTGGCACAAAAAACGACCATTCTAAAACATTCTACTCTTTATAATGGTTTCTTCCATGGGTGCCTGAAAAACTGAGCAGATTCCACAATCAAAGAAGACCTTTGCTGTGTGGTTTTGGGTAAATTACCTTCCCATTCCAGGCCTCAGTTTTCTTATTCATAGAATGGGATTATTAACCCTGCCCAGTCCCCTTGGAGGGGGAGGGGTTCCTGTGAGCATCCCAAGCAGTAATTTGTCAAAGTGCTCCAACCAGAAACTTCTTCACAAAAAGGAAAATATTTTAATTATTCAAATGAAAACCTTGACTTTGAACCACATGCGAAGGCTCTATTTTTCCCTTTACCACCTCTTGTCAGCCATGGTCCTTGGACCTCAGAACAGAGGGACATACAAAGTGGCCTTTGGGACCCTGGACACAGACCTCCCGTCCCTGCTCCTATCAGGGTAATATGATGACCAAGAAAAGGTGAGGAATGTGGCACCCTGCTGCCTCTCAGCTGGGGGTCCTTGAACAAGTCAGTCTAGCCCCTGCTTTGCCCCAGGGCTTACTGGAAAAAAACAAATGAAAGTTCTTGGAAAACTAAGCAGTGGAGGACACACAGAGGGCTTTGTGCACCTAAAAGTAACATGAATTTTATATTTGGTCATAGCAAGCATCCCAAGACCTGGAATTTTCAACATTGTCTTTACCGTTTCATAGACAAGAAATTTTTCAAGAAATGGGGAGGCAGGAGGCCCCACCACTGAGTGGCTTATCTTTAAATTTTGTCAAATAAGGGCACTGAAATGAAAATTATCACTTGCTGTCAACAATTTAGAAAGAATGGACATTTAATATCAAATATAGAAAAGATAGAGTCTAAGACTGAAAATACAACGTTTGAGTATATTTAGCTTGATAAATGTTTAGCCCTATCCTTTTTGTGCCCAGTTTCTCCACTAGAGAGAATGCCATGGTATCACAGACCCTCTCTGGGCCCCAGGGATCCAGGATACAGAGAGTGAGCAGAGGGAGTCCAGTGTTGTGTGATCCAGCCAAGCCTAAGTCTTCAAGGGGCAGGGAAGCTGCTGCTCCACACCCACAACGCTGGCCCATCTGGGCTGGATCACTGCCCATGGGAGAGTGGCGTGAGGCTGAATTCACTGTCTGGCTAGTGGCACACAGCAAGGCTGGACTTGGTTTCTCTTCCTTGGCCCTGAACATCTGTGCTCACCTCCTCCATCTGCCCTAGCCCCACTTACCAAACCCAGTCAGGATAATAGACCCCACCAGCATGATCGCAGTCTGCAAGGTGTCCGTGTATATCACAGCTGCCAGGCCCCCTAAGTAAGCAAAAAAAACAGCGTATTTGACCTCGTGTGCCAGGTGAGGTGTCTGCTCCCCTTTCTCATGCACTGCCCTCCAGCTTTCTTACACCTTTTGAAAACCACTCCCACCTCCCAGTCCCCCACCTGCCTTTTCTTCCCTCCTTCCCTTATCCTTTTATGATAATCTGCTGTTCAGCTTGTCCCCTCCGCTTCTCATGAAATTGTTTTCAAGTTCTTAAGAGAATGTTTCTCTATACCCAAGTGGGAAGCATGTGATGTGCTTTTTGAGCCATTAGATCACACAAAAGAGTCTGCTCTTCTAGGGCTAAGAGGGAGCATCTTCCAAATGAAGACAAAGAAAAACAGCTCTGACTGTAGAGGTACCTGGGAACATTAGCAACTTAGCACACTTCAGAGGACTCCTTCTTTGTCCACTGCCACATAAGCCATCTAAATATGTTCTTGTCCTCAAAGATGTGTGCTCTAGTTGAGTATCAGGTTCCAGTGCTGATCCTGTGCCTCTCAAACCAGGCAAAGAGCCCTCAATCTTATTTATGCACCAGCTTCTCTGGCCACCTCTTCAGTCTTCTCCAAAAAATCTCTCTCCCTCTCTCTCTCTCTCTCTCTCCCTCCCCCCCCCACCTGCATTGGTTCCCACTCCTATCACATCAAATCTAAGGCCTCTGTCAGGTTTCCAAAGTTCTTCATTCAAATTATCCAGCTTTATGCCCCACACTCACCCACACTACTTCCCAGGCGCCATCCTCCTCCAGCCAAATGCATCTAGATGCTTGTTCATCCTTCCTCAGTCCATGCTATGGCCATTTGCATTCACATTCCCTGCTCTCACTGATCCTCACACCCAGCACTCCTCCAATTCTCCTAGCTGAGCCAGGCTGTTTCTATAACCCACAGAGCCAAGGTCTGCCTACACTCCTGTGAGAAGATACCTGACTGTTCCAGTCAACCCTGGCATTCAGAGGTTACTCATATAACCTGTAGTGGAGATCAAGTAAATGCCTACTCTCAAACTTTCCTGGGTGTATCCCTCTTCCACGAAAGGAGAAGCCATGTATTCTGCTTCCTTTTATCCATCACAAATGCCTAACCCTGAGCTGGGCTTGAGCTGCTGGTTCACATACCTGTGATTGTGTAAAGGGCAGTGATTGCCAGTAAAATAATGATGGCCAGGTATATATCTAGGCCCAGGGCCAGATTGATGAATATGGCCCCGGAGAAGATGTCCGCCTGGAAGGAGAGGAGAGGCCAAATTAGAAAAAGAATTGGAAAAGGAGCCAATTGGCCACAGCATTCATGCTCTATGTCTGAGTTTCCAAGCAATCTTTACTCAAGATGATAATTACTCCATGAGAAAAAGGATCCAAGGTGCTTCCCTTTTTATTGTTACATGTTTAGGATACATAATACATACAGTCATTGTGGTGAACTGATACATACGATATCACATCTGATCCTTTCTACTTTCTCCTCCCTCCCCCTCCTCCCATGCTCCCCATCCCCAGATCCTCTTCTCATCTCCGCAAACTCTCTGTTTCCTAGCCAAAAATCTGTGAAATCCTGGATTCAAACAAAGTTTCTTTGCCACACCTTCAATATACACATGGACTTGTGAATCGCTAGAAAAGGAAGATGGTGCACAATCCTCACAAACATTTTAAATATAAAACTCTTAGGCGACGGGGCAACTATGAACAGTTAAAGTTTCCTCTCAGGCCACCTATAGACTCTTGGCTATGCTCCATTATTTATATCTCAGTGTACACAAGTTTATCAGATTTATTATCCAGAACACATCTGAGCACTGGAGAATCCATGAATTGGAAATCCAAGCCCCACCTTGAATGGAGAAAAGCTTTAGCAAGATTATAACTTTATCTCCCTGACCCACCTTAGCTCAAACACAGCCAGAACACCAAGCACCTTTTATGTGGTAGGCTTGTCAAAATGTGGTTTTATCTAGATTATCTCATGTAATTTTCAAAGGAATTGTTCTCTTTTAACTACCAAACTCATTGTCCTTGATGCGGTTCTTTGATTGCCTCCCTCTAGCCTCCTCCCCGTCTCAGCTGCCTCGCAAGGAACCTTCTAAACGGCAGATGGCGCAGCTGCGTATGTATACCAGCAGAGGGCGCAAAGGCCACCATTATAAATGTTCCTGTCATTTTTAAAATACTGCACTACCAGGAATTCAGGTATTCAGGGTTGATGGTGATGAATCTTTCCAAATCTTCAGGTGCAGACGAAACTAGACTTCTCCTATGTGTAATCCATGGACTTTTTATGGCGCAAAATCTAACTTATTTCTGTGTATGCAAAAGGTGCTCAGTCAGAGTCCTGGAGAATAAGCTAATTCGGTTGGATTTGAGGTTTTGAAACTTACCTCTGTTCTCATATCCTCCCTTCCGCCATCCTGCTGCAGCTCCTCAGAGCCCTCAGTGACTCACATCCCTCGCCACACCCTCCTGTCCCTCTGCTAGGGTTTGAATGTGTCCCTCAAATTTGTGTTAGAAATTTAATCTTTAAATGTTGATGGTATTTAGAGGTGGTATAGGGTATAGAATTAAATAAAATCATAAGACTATGAGGTCACGTATGTTATGTTTGGCTTTCTAAAAGGCAGAGAGATCCAGGCTTGCAATTTGCCTCTCACCATATGACGCCCCTCATCGTGGAATGACACAGCAAGAAAACCCTCACCAAAAGTCAGTGCTATGCCCAGGGCCTTCTCAATTTGCAGAACTGTAAGAAATAAATGTCTATTCTTTATAAATTACCCAGACTCAGGTATTCTGTTATAGAAACATAAAATGGACTAAGACATCCTTCCAAGAATTCCAAGAGGACAGGAAATTCCAAGAGTCCTCTGCGTCTGTTATTTGGGTTAATATCAACTCCATGCTTATATGCTAATGCTTGCCAAAGTGAACTGGCCTCCTCCCCTCGGTGGGCTACCTGAGAATCCTATGCCTTAGCTCCAGTCCTCCCAGACTTCTGCAGATTCTCTCACCCCAGGACACATAATATTATCATTATTCCCAGTGAAGAAAGATAGGCAGAGCTAACAGGTGACGGAAAGATGATGACGACTTAGGAAGGACACCCCTACCCCATCCTAGGGCTGATGCTCAGAATTTTAGGTATGGCTTGAAAAACCTTGGACAAGATGTTTTGCCTCTCCATTTCTCAGTGTCCTCATCTTTAAAGCAGGATGTCTGGACTCCTAGGGTTGTGATTCTTGTGTTTAAAAGTGGGAAAGGCTTGCAGGCAAAGAAACAGAACCTTTCCTGGTTCCAAGAAGAGCAAAGAGCTCTTGCTCTATACTGGTCTTGCTAAATGGCCACTTCTTCCTGATTCTGCATATGGGACTAATTGAAATAGTGATGAATATTCATAATCCTGGCTGGTGCTTTCCCATCCATGCCACCGCATCGTCACACAAAGTGAGCTAAATTAAAAGGACTCAACTCATTAATTATAGCAGAATGCTATGAAATGCACACACACTTTTGGTGGGTTAGCTAATAAGCATAAATGAGCTAGAAAAATATTCCAAGGCTGTTACTGCCTTTAAAATGTTCTCAGTTGGTTTATTTCCCAAAGTAATTTTTAGTGTTTCTAGACAACATGCAAGGTAGACTGTGATCCCTTCCTAGTATTTGCCTGGCTGTCATTAGTAACAAATAAGTGATTATCGAACTCAAGGTAACGCTTCACATGAAGTTTATAAAGATTTCTTGATAATGTTGCTGCAATAAAATCTTGTCTTTGTTGGGGTTTTTTTTTTGTTTGTTTGTTTCCATCTAGTACAGATAATGAATTCTAATAAAATCTCCCTGGTGAATTAACCTCAGGATAAATTCTTCCTCCCATGACTCATTACTAACATCAGAGATAAATTTTGCCCTCTAAACCCCAAAAACCAGCAGGAGTGCCTAGGAGAGAACCATAACTAAGTTCATGTAGCTGACTATTAACCTGGAGCTCAGATATTGGTCTTTAACTCTCAGCTGCCCCGATGTATTCCTGCTTCACTTGAGTTTTTCTCTCCTATATTTCCAAGAAATTTTACAGTTGTCAAAGGGCTTCCCAATACACTTAATGTTTTGATCCTCAGAAGAATGAAAATTATGGAGATATTTTCTGCAGAGAACAAAATACTTTAACAAAAAAATAAATTTTGCTTTTTAAATAAAACTTTACAAATACGATAATGTGAGCAGTTTAAAAACAGCACAGAAATTTATACATTGAAAAGTAGAAAGTTAAACAATGAAAAGTCATCACTCTGCCCAAAGGTGACCACTGTTGAGAGGTTTTTTTGCCCACCAGTGGTTTTTAAAGGAGCTGTTGAAAGTTGGATATCAACAATACATAATAACTAGAAAGACAGAAACTAAAAAAAGTGCTACAACTTGATGCTAAGAGAAAAGGCAACACAAAATGTATACATCTTCTGTGTATGTGTATGGTGGAGATTTTATCGAGGGCTTTCGTATGCTACACAAGCACTCTACTACTGAGATAAACCTCCAACTGATTTGTACACTATCATTGTGATGCTGTAAAAGAATACATACAATGTAAATGAACGTGTTTGTTTTAGAGTTACAGGATTATGAATACCTTTCCCACCCGCAAGATTAGCTTTAAAAATCCACTGCCATTTTTTTTTGCAGTTTCAAACATGAGGCAGAAATTTTAAAACATAACACATTCTGCACAGATCTATGAGTGGGTAGAGATATATATAGCTATAGAGATATGTCTAAATCTATATAGATATTCTGGGATCCTAACTTTTATTCTATTGTGTACTGGACACATGAAAGATTTGATGACAGGAGAGACATAAAGACAAATGATTTGGATTTGGTATCAAAAACTTGCTTCGTACGTATTTATATGCATCTATATAGTAAAAATATAAAGATATACAATTGAGAAATGTATATCAACTTCAAGACAGCATTTCAGTTTTAAGAAGAAGTGGACTCAAGAGAGAGGACAAAAAAGTTATATTTTATTTCTTTTTTAAAACGATGAATTTAGGGAGAGAGTCAGGCACCAGCCCCTTCCTGTGCAGGGGCTGGAAGACAAGAAGATCCACTGTTCCGTCATTTCCCCATGGGCAGCTGACTGGTCAGAGAGACACAGGCTGTGATGATAGCCAATGGGGTGCAATGCAGCTTAATGTTTGCAGTGTTTGGTGTTTCACTGACTTTGCAGGCCCAAAGCCTGATCATCTATTTGGAGAATGGCAGTCCTCCATGTAAGCATATGTGAGAGACTCCTTCTGAAGGTCCTAACCATTGTTAATTCCCTATTATCTTATTTCAGAGTCCTGTGTCATTCTCATTGTTTTGTTTGGTTGGGTTTTATTCTGTTTTGTCTTGTTTGATTTTATTATATCTGATGGTATGGGCAGCTATTTCAAAGATAACAAGATACATTATGGCAACCATTCTGGATTTACTATTATCTTGTTTTGACATCCTGCATTGCCCTCATTGTTTTGTTTTTATTGGTTCTAGTCTGTTCTGTTTTGTTTCATTTTACTATTCCCGAAGGTATGGACAGCTATTTTGAACACAAGAGGGGTTATGGGAACCATTGTTGATTTCCTATCATCTTGTTTTGAAATCCTGTGTCACACTGAATTGTTCTGATTGGTTTATTCTGTTTTATTTTGCTTGATTTCATTTTCTTTAAAATAAAATTTTAAAAGATAAAAGTGATTCATTGTGTAAAGCATTAAAATCCGAATGTTACATATAAAGGTGTTTTCTATACTGTCAATTTTGTGATTTTCTGTATGCTTGAAATATTTTGTTAAATTTTTTTCATTTATGAAAATAGGATATGGAAAAGACCACCACTTTTTTTTTTTTTGTACCAGGAATTAAACTCAAGACTTTGCATTTACCAGGCAGGTACTTGTGTCACTGAGTTATGACTCTGGCCCTAGACCACCAGCTTCAATATAAAAGAACTGTCCTTTGAAGCCATTGATTTCACAGATATTCCAGATTGCTCCTTCCCTAAACTACTGCTACCTTAAAGAAAAAAGGGAGAGAAGGGAAGAAAGGGAGAGAGAAATGAGAAAAGAAGGAAGCGGAAAGGAAGGATGGAAGGAAAGAGAAGAGAGAAAGAGGACAGGAGAGAGGCAGGGAGGGAAAGGGAGGGAAGAAGAGAAAGAAAAAAATAGAAAGAGAGATGAAAGCTGGAAAGGGCTGAGGAAGAGAGAAAAGTTCCTCAGTGCCGCTAAGCAAAACCAATTCAAAGTGAAACAAAAAGATGTGGTTCTCTAGGCCAGGTATTGGCAAACGTTTTCTGTGAAAAGTAGGCTAGAAAATGTTTGAGGTTTCTCAAGTCGTCACCTCTATGAAACTACATTGGAAGCATGAAAGCAGCAATAGATAACATAAGCAAATGACCTGGCTGTGTTCCAATAATTTTATTGAAGAAAATGGATTTGGTTTAGCTCAAGATCTTTGTTCCAGTTACTTTGAAATTTTGGCTGAGCTATGTTCGTGGAGCTCATGAAGAACAACAAAAATACAAACTCCAGTTGCTCTTTAGAAGTAACCAAGTTTGCCACTGCTGTGATGTTTTGAGATGCTGTGATTTTATATATGAATGTCTTCTGCCCATTCGAGTCCTAACCAGTATTTATTGGATGCTCATGTACCTGGATGCTCATGTACCTGAGCATCCAATAAATACATCCAGTAAATACTGCCTGGAACTGACGTTGCAGATGGAAAAGCCTCATTACTCAAATTTCTTTCGATTTGTGAAACTGAATAGCCTATGCAATAAGCATTCAAACCTTAAGCAAAAGCCAAAGCTTTTATCTTTACTCAAGGATCCTAAGTGGACAGTGGAATTACTGTAAAAGTTTATTGCAGTCATGATCAGTGATAACAGCCACATGAAATACAAACAAGAACACTAAGTTATCACGTGTAATTCATAAAATCTAAGGCTTTATCTCAAATATATTGTGTATATTAGAATAAGAAACACCCTGCCAGGGTGAATGCCAGGAAATCTTACAGAACAAAATGCTTCTTGGAGCTTGATAAGGCACATGCTTGAGGGAGCCAAGAAAATTAGGGAGTTCAGGGAGAGACAAACAATTCCGGGTCTCAGAGCCCAAAAACAATCTGACCAAAGACACAGAGACAGCCAAGGTTCCACACCACCACTGCCCGACGGCCGGAGCCAAATCCCGTCCCTGAATCCACAATGCACTTTGTTTCCTCTCTCCTATTACACACCTGCTAGATCCCTGCATCCTCCCAAAACCTTCCTATCAGATCCCTGGTTGTTCCTTGTCTATGCATGGACCTCAGAAAGTCTTCCATTTGCTCTTCTTAACTATCACAAACTATCCATGTGCACACACACACACACACACACACACAAAGTCTTAATCTCTGTATACAGTATAAATACCTCACTAGTGTACTTTGTTAGCTAACTGTTCTTTTTTATCTCTGAGCGCTGTGCTACTGTGTAGGAGCACAGCCTCCTAGTAGGTACAGTTGATATCAGCCTAATAATTCTTAAAATACTGTATTCTATGATCCAAGGTGAAACCCAGTCAAATTTACAAAGCCAAAGCTTTCCCTTTCGGCTAGAGGTCCTGCCTTCGGATTCTCCACATGCCCAGTCTGAACTTCCCTCTTCATAGTACCTTTAGGGCCTTCTCTTAGCAACTCATTTACAGTACATTGTGAGGCTCATTTGACTGGTTCTCTGGATTTTTCCTGGCTCTTGAATTTTAACCTACTCTGTCCAGGAGAATGAGACTTAGAATATAAGAGGGACATAAATTCAAACCATTTGTATTTTGTATCAAGAAACTTGTTTCTCATTCCAGTTCTGCTCCTGTTATACCTAACAAAGTCCTTTGCCCTCTATCGATCTCAGTTTACCTTTCTGTAAAATGAGAACATGGACATAGAACCCAATGATATATCTCCTTTCATCATTCTGTTTTCATCTTACATAAGCAAGCATAGCATAGAACTGTGAGACCAGATGTTGGGACTAGAAAGGCCAAGGTTCCAATCCAAGCTCTGCTGTATACTCGCACTGTAATTTGGGGCAAATTCCCTAACTTCTCTGAGACTTAAGTTTTCTTTGCCATGAAGTGAGAAATAAAGCAGAAATCCTTTTCCATGCAGTCCCTTTGAGACCTAGATATGGCATGAGTAAAGCTCCATTGGAGACTAAATGAAGAGACCTGGAAATAAGTGGAAGGCAACTGTGGTATTTCTTGGTGCAGTTTTCAAAGGGTAGTTATTTTGATCATGGATAAACAAGTGTGATGCCTGGAGCCTCCTGTACAAAGCCCCAAAATCACACCCAGAGGGAGCATCCTACACCATGTACAATTCAACAGCAAAATTTAGAAAAAGCTGACAGCTAGGGAATGTGCCCCACTGGGAGCTAAACTAAAGGAGCCTGTTCTTGACTTCCTGGCTGGAGAGGAGGGGTATCAAGTCCAAGAAGGTTTAATCAGTAACCTGAAAAATAGGTGAGGTGATAGAAAAGGCAGGAAAAGACGTTGGGCACTTAGTTTATTTATATGACAACCCCTACTCCAGCTCAGAGGGCAAAGAGTACCCTTTCCCTGGCAACAAGTCAACAGACTTTCACCAGTTTGAACTGTGGACTTAGAGATTTCCCTCTAATCCCTGTTCCCTTCTTTACATGCTAACTAGACAGATACCATCTTACAAGCTCAGCTCAAGGGCAGTTCTCTCACTAATGTCTTTATTCCCTTCACGTGACCTCCTCACTCTCCCACTCACATTTGTTTCCTCTTCTTAGAGCAATGTCTTTACCTCCCTTAGGAGGATGAAATCAGATTTCTTTGCCCTCCCAGCACTTCTCAGTGCAGGCTCTGCACTCTGCTCTTTGGTGAAATAAGACTAGAAAACCCAGTTTTCATTTTGTAATCAAAAACAAACTCTAAAGGAAAGCAGGAAAATTATGAGGAGTCGGAATCATCGTAGTACATCCTGGTATGAAAAAGTACAAAGGCACTGGCCAAGGGCGGCAGCAATATTAGTCAAGAAATTGCACAAGGACACAGCTTAATTCCTGGTTGTCAGGCTTAACTCCTTAGACAAAAGCCCCATCAGCCTTCTTGATGAGAGCATATTCAAGACCTTTCAAGGGGAAACAAAAATCTCTTCAACAAATGATGGCACAAGATACTTACATGCAAAAGAATGGATTTGGACCCCTGCCTTACACCATGTACAAAAATTAACTCAAATGGATTAACATCTTGCAGGTAAGAGCTAAAACTATAAAATTTTTTGGAGAAAACATAGAATAAAATCTTACAACCTTAAATTTGGAGTCTCAGAAATGTCAACCAATGCTTGAGCAACAAAAGGCAAAATAGATAAACTGAATGTCATCAAGGTGTTAGGTCTTTGTGCTAGGTCTTTGTGCATCAAAGGATGCTATCAGGAAAGTAAAAAAAGACAACCTATAGAATATGAGAAAATATTTGTAATTATATATCTGATAAGAGTAAGCTCCAGATACATAGAGAACTTTTGTTATCAAACCAAAAAAAGCAAACATCCTAATTTTTTTTAAAAATTTACATGGTCTACATGTTACATGATCTACATGTTACCACATGTAGAACTGGAAAGAAAGATAATAATATAAAAGACAAAAATAGTTGTGGTAAGCTGAAGACTTATACAAATATATTTCCTTTAAGAAAGAACAACCAAATACAAAGCATGAAACTCATTTTTGGGTCCTGATTCAAACAACAAGAAAAAAAATTTTAAATAATCAGGAAATTTGGGGTATTAAATTATCTAAGTGAAAGATATTAAATTTTCTAAATGAAAAAATCACTATGAAAATGTGTTATGTACATATACCAACTCTCCATAATGTAACTATTATATTCTGCAAATATGTAATAATAAATATTTTTACTTTTAAAAAGTAACCACCTGAAATTTTAGATATTATAACAGCACAATAGTTATTGCTTTAAGAAACCAAAGTTGCATTCTGAAGAATTTAAAGTGAAATCATACGGTTGCTTGTATTTGGATTAGACAACCACTTTCAAAAATTGAAAGAGGATAAATGAACCAAGAATGGGAAAACCTTGATAATTCTTAAAGTCAAAAAATCGATATTAGGTCTACAAGTTCTACTTATCCTATTCTATCTCTGCTTATGTATGTTTGAAATTTTCTATAATAAAAAATTAAAACTGTGGGCTGGGGATTTAGCTCAGTGGTCTAAGTGCCTGCCTGGCAAGTGCAAGGTCATGAGTTCAATCCCCAGTACCAAAAAAAAAACTGTTACTTAATATTGTTATTGTGTCAGCTTTAAATATTCAGGAATATAAAAGCACCAGCAACTATTTCTTCAGCACTGTACCTAACTAGAGTAGAATGCTCATTGCAGATCCAACCCAGCTCAGATATCAGGACAGATCTTTTGCAAATGCTGAGATTGGCCTAATTTTACCTTTGATGCTGACTAAGGGAAGACCAGGAAGAAAACTGACTACAGTCAGTGACATTCATTTTTGACAGCAATGAGCATCATATAAATGCTGGAAAGAGAAACAGCTGGAACCCTCCTTAAGTGATCTCAAACAAAAATGTTATTTTTATCTCTGCCTTTCTATAACCCAGAGAGCTTTAGAAAGGGTGGCGGGCTCTCAATTAGCCATGTTCGTCTTCATCACCTTTTATATTTCAGTAACACTTTATGTTTTCACATAAATTCACTTAAGCCTTCCCACCACCCACAAGTTACACAAAACAGAAATTACAAACCCCAGCTTTCCCAGGAAAGAGGCGGCTCTAAAGAGTTCGTAGCATGTGTTACAGATCACCTGCTAGAGAGCAACGGAACAATTTGGAGACTCACTTCTTCCAGCTGCTCTCCTAGTTTCCTTAGCAAGGTCCTATTTTCTTTCTTACTCCTAATCATTCACTTTCTTTTATCCCACTATTGCTTCAAATCAGACTACAATCACTTTGAGGATAAATATAACGTTTTTCAACAAAACCGTATGAGCAAGCCTCCCACCATCTTCTGGACTATCAAGGAAACATCTTAGACCTTGAGTGGTTTCCTGGATTTTGGAGGGTTTGTTCTGCTTTTGTTTTGTTTCATTTTGTTTTGTTTTGTTTTTCTTTGGGGTTTTATTTACTTTATTTTGTTCTTGCTTCATGAAGAGCTGACTTGAACACTGCATAGAAGGAAAAGTAAAGAAGGAATACAACGATTGTTTCTATGGGTCAGTCAAGAGCTCTCCCAACTTTCAAAACTCCAGTGGTCAGCCAATCCCTGAGAAATCTCAGGTCTGCAAATTGGGGCCTGGAGTTCCAAATTAGCAGAGAGAGCAAGCTAAATTGTGGAAGCACAGCTCTGCTGGCTGGGCTTATAGAGAACAAATATCCCTGAAAGGGTTAGCAACTAAAGACCTGATGTTTTGAAATACACGTACACTGTAGAATAGTTCAGTTGAACTAATTAACATGTGCATTACCTTACATATTTTTCTGTGTTGAGAACAAATCTCTCAGCAATTTTCCAAATGAAATTCATTGGGAGTAACTCTCACCACTATGTTTCACAATAAAACTCTTGAACTTATTTCTCCTACCTATCTAAAATTTGACATTGTTTAATCAAATCTCCCCAACCTCCACTTTTACTACAAGCTCTAATAACTGTGACTCTATTTTCTACTTCTATAAATTCAATGTTTTTGAATCTCATAATATGAGACCAAATAGTATTTGTGTCTTTCTGCATCTGTCTTTTTTCACCTAACATAATGTCCTCCCGTTCATCCTGTTGTCACAAATGCTAACTTCCTACTTTAAAGTCTGAGTAGTATTCCATTGTGAGGGTGTGTGAGTGTGTGTGAGTGCATGTGTGTGTGTGACATTTTCTTTGTCCACTCATTGATGGGTCCTGAAATTTATTCCATATCTTGACTATTGTGAATCATCTGCAATAAACATGGAAATGCAGATATTTCTTTGACATATCGATTTCATTTCCTTTGCAAATATATAAAGTAGTGGGTGGCTGGATCAGATGATATTCTAATTCTCTTCTCATTTTCTGTAAAAGCAGCTTCTCTTGAACCCTCATAAACCTGTTATGTTTCAACCTGCAGCACTGAGAAGAGAAAGAAATTCTACTGTGCCACTGGCTACTTCACGCATCAAGTGTGACCTCACTGTAAGGACCAAGAAAGCTTAAGGGACCAAGTTCATAGCGATGCACAGATCTGCCTCTGGTTGGAGCAACATGTGCTGGAAAATGAGAGCAGGCAGCTTTGCAACAGCCAGTGTCCATCTCCCAGAGTAGTGTACTCACCGAAATCTTGGTAAAAATGTAGAGCAACAGAGACAGAGTAGAAAGGTAGATCTGGATCCGCTGGCCTCCAAACCTCTTCCGCAGATACTCTGGCATTGTCACCACCTGTATGGAATGCAAAGGAGATCACCATCAGCCAGAGTAACGGGATCCAGAGCAGGTAGAAAATTTGTATATATCCTGGTGTCAGAGCCACAGAAGTGTGGCTAGAGATTCATAACCTTTATTGACCTGAGAAATCACAAATAACCCACATAGTCTCTGGTCTTCAGTCATCAGCTCATTCTAATCACACATGCTCTAGCACTATAAGAGTAGCTGAATGTTATCCAAAGGCATAGAAAATGCCCAATAAACACATGTTTTTAATATACATGTGAGTGGACATAACTAAAGAGGTAGATTCTTGCCCTGGAGGAAGAAAGAACATATGGGTAGATAGATAGATAGATAGATAGATAGATAGATAGATAGATAATTACAGAGATAGATTCCTATACAAAGCACCTACTGTAAACAAGCCATCGTTACTATGGTGGCATCTTTCAAAAGCATCAAAGAAGTTGGCCAGATTAAATGTGACTGCCACTATGCCCTCCACAGGCAGTGCCAAGGATTATAGTTACAGGCCTGCCTAAACATTCTCCCAGTTTCTTTCTGCAAATTGTAAACATACTTCCTGTCTTACTCCCTCCAACTTGAGCCCATTGTTGTCAGGGACCAGATATGTGTCACCAATAATCTCTAAGCCTCCATAAGATGTGGAGTCTGCCCTGTGTTTCTCCCATGCTGCTTCTAGCAACCAACATATACATGAACCACAGGAGGTGCTCATTATGTCTCACTGAACAAGTGATAGCAAAGTTGCCCTATATAAACCTCAGGGAGATAAGGGAGCAATTGAAAGCTGAGTACCAGGCGCATGATCAGCAAACTAGAGCTGCTGAAATACATAAATGAGAGAGAAATATAGCTCTTTCCCTCCAGCCTATATGAGCAGAGTCTGGACATCAAGAGCAAATTCACAGGAATACAGTGCAAGGATACACCCAAAGTAAGAGGATAAGATGCTTCAGAGGAATCTGAATAGTGTGGAATTTCTTAGGGGACCTTCTCAGAGGGATGAGTCATGAATCTGGACTGATAAGACCCAGGGAGCTATTTAATTCTGCTATGTGCAGTCAGAAACTATTTTACAACATGGGAGTGAAAGCCAACTCATAGGTCGCTGTCCTTTATCCCATGAAGTGTCCTCTAACTTCCAGAATGATCAAACTCATACACATATTTGTTAGTACAACAGAACAGATACTTACCCCAGCCCTAATGTAAATAGGGACAAACACCCAGCCCAGCACGACCATAAAAATCAGGGCCTGAAACCGAAACAAGAGATAGACTTAAATCAGGAAAACCCTTAGCCCAGAAAAATCACCCCATACTTTTTGTAGTGACTGTTGTCACTCTGATGTTCACAGCCACCTAGGTGAGAATTGAAGACTTTCATGGCCCGAATGGCTCAAAGAAACAGAAAATGGGTCACTGATAGAGGGGAGGCAATGAAGCTGCCCACTAACATCAAACCCTGGAGTCCCAGCCAGAGAAATGTCTTCCTTTGCATCTTCCCTAATTTATAAGGAGTATAGCCCAAGATGTAACTCAGTAGTATGATGCCTGCCCTGTAAGCACAAGGCCCTCAGTTTGATTCCTGGTGCCAAAAAAGAAAAAAGAAAGGCCAAAAATAAAAAGACCCTAAAATAAAGAGTAAAATAGCATTTCAAGAATAATAATGATATAGTAAGAAGCGTACTAGAGCCTTGTCTTTTTAACAGCAAGGAGAAAGAAAAATCCTAGCATCTTATTTAAGTGGATTTGTCATGCTGCTATGGTGGAAGGAAAAAGGACTTGAGCTCCTAAAGCCAGGCTCTCCCATCTGCACTCCAGGGTATCTCTGAGGGGCTTTCTAACATTGCAAGCTACTCTGAACATACATGGAACTGGCTGACTGCTAAGGCTCTGCTGTGTTTGGAGTATGATTTAATGAACCCCCTAAAAGTGTATGCGTTGGAAGCTTAGTCTTAGAGTAGTGGGAGACGGTGAGACCTTTAGGGGGTGAGGAGTAGTAGGAAATCCTCGGGTTCCTGAGGCTGCTACTCAAGGAAGGGAATTAAGGTAGTTCAGAGAAACCCCTAGTCACTCTGAATGGAGGCTGTTACAAAAGCCTGAGCCATGGAAGCAGGGGGAAAGAACATGAGATTAAAGAGAGGATGAAACGCTGGGTACATGCACCAAGTCCCTAAGAGCCCTTAGAATCCCAGTACTTAGGAAGATGAAGCAGGAGGATCACCAGGAGTTTGAGGCCAGCCTGGGGTGCATTATAAGTTCAAAGCCACCCTGACCTACATAGTGAAACTCTGTTTCAAGAAAAAAAAAAAAAACAGGCAAACAAAAAAAGAATTATGATGTGTTAAGTACATATACACTTCTCCCATAATGAATGTGATCATTATGTGCAGAAAATATATACTAATTTTTTTTTAATTTTTAAAGCCTGGGCCTGGCCTCACCCAGAATTTTTGGCTTTTCCTGGGCAATGTGACATCTTCTTCTCACACGTGCTCCTGCCACTGCTATCTGTCAGGAGGTGATACAGACAAGAGGGATTCACAAGAGCCCTCACCATGCTCTTTGGACTTTCAGCCTCCAAAACTATGAGCTAAGTGGCCTATTTTCTTTATAAAGTCAGCCTGCCACAGGTATATCATTATAGCAATGAAAAACAGCTTAGTAGAAGCTTTTCTATCAGTAAAACACAGTGGTGCTTTATGTTACTCACGTTAAATTCAAAGCCTCCAACAGCAATGCCCGAAGCTGCTCCTGTCCCGGCGAGACCCACAAAATGACCACTTCCAATGTTACTGGAGAAGAGAGAGGCTCCAATCTGGAAACACAGGGATAAAATCAGATGATGACTCTGTACTTGACCAGGATACTTAGGATATCCCAAAGTCAGAAGAGACACATTAGGCAAAACAAGAACAGGAGAGCGGAGAGGCCAGCTGGGAACTTGACTAGTCCTTTTCAGAACCAGCAGGCAAGACAAACATGGGAAGGTGGGAAATTATGAAAATGAAAAGGAGAGGATTAAAGAAGGAGCAGTGACCACTTTAGTATCTTGAATAACTTGTAAGAGGACAATCTGTAATCATCAACTAGTGATTTCTTGCTGCTTATTTTTTTCTTTGAAAATATGTATTATTTCTACCCATTTGCTGTTTTGTTTAGTCTTTCTTTGAATAGAATTTTTTTAAAAAAGACACTACAGTACCCAGTGCTGACCGCAGAATGTCATGATGTGAAATTCAGCAATATTATTATTCTTTGTTCAGAATGATTTTAGCCTGCATAGTTTGTTTAATCTCAACATAAATTAAGATATGGATATGCATGTATGTTTAAGTGTATAGAATTGGTGACCATATTACTAAGTGTTTGTTGGATAGTTGAACAGAACTTTACAGTCTTGCTGTTTGAATTCCCACTTTATATGTTCCATTTTTGTATCTTGAACAACTGTTCGTAATGAGGACAGTACGTAAACATCAACTAGTGATTTCTTACTGTTTATTTTTTCTTTGAATTTGTGTATTATTTCTACCCATTCTCTGTTTTGTTTAGTCTTTCTTTAAATAAAATTTTTTTTAAAAAGAAGGAGCAGTGGAATATATCCCTAAATCAGATCATCTGTGGGTCTTTTGTGAGCCCAATGTCTAATAGCAAAAAAGATGTGGAAAGCTCATGGCCCACTAGGACTCCCCTAAATGTCTCCTGCAAGACTATCTACTCAAGGGCAGGGCCTGTGCCACTAACCTCCATACCCTCAGTATGCCTGGTGTCTTAAGACCTTGTCCAGTACAGACTTTCAATAAATATAGTCAATGCTTTTGAAACAAGTCATTTAAAAGAAGACTCTGAGTCTCTATCTCCTTGTCAAATAAAGAGGGACATGAAACTGATGATTTCTAAGTGATTCCTAGCTGTTAACTTACACGATTCCATAAACTCCCTGGTAACAAGAGATGATAATAGTAATTCTCTTAATCTACATACTATGTTTCCCTGAAAATAAGACCTAACAAGAAAATAAACATCGGGGCTGGGGGTTTAGCTCAGCGGCATAAGCGCCTCCCTTGAAGAAAATAAACATCAGCTGTAGCTAATAGCTAGTCGTTACCATGGTAATGGTCAGTGTCATACAGAAGATTCTACCTCACTATTCTCTTGCTTGGTGGCTAACTTGTAATGGCAGGCAAGGCAAGAGCAAGCTGAGCTGCCACTAGAATTTTTGATCTCTAGTTAGGCGTTATTTTCAGGAAAACACTAGCATTTTTTTTACAGAGGACCTAGATATTGTACAGAAATATGGACAAAACATTGCTTTTTCAATGATATACATATGTCTAAATATATATATTAAAAGACAGAGTGGAAGGACATAGATGAAATAACCAAGAGTAAAAGCCCAGAAGGGGAAAGGAGAATGGGACTATGATATCCAATAAAATGAGAGAGGGAACTTGCATTAGCCAATTGTATACTGAGGCACCAACTCAACCATATCTGAGGTCAAAAAGAACTCTAGAGAGTTATAAAGTCCTCATATATGCAGGGTCAAAAACTACCACAGCATTTGATAAGTGAAAAACAAGTACAGATAATCTTCAATTTCCAGTGTAGTTATGCCCCCAATAAATCTATAGTTGATAGAAAATGTTATAAATCAAAGACACATTAATGTCTCTAATATACTGAACATCATAGCTTAGTCCAGTCACCTTAAAAGTGCCCAGAGCACTTACAGTAGCCTACAGTTGGGAAAAATCAACTAACACAAAGCTTATTCTATAGTAAAGTATTGAGTATCTTATATAAGTTATTTAATTCCATACTGAAAGTAAAAATGATTGTGTATCAGTCAGCGTTCATGCCATCATAACGTCAAATTACTATTAAGTCAAACTGAACTAAGCCTGGGGATGTGACTCAGTAGTACAGCTCTTGCCATGCATGAATAAGGTCCTGGGTTCAATCCTCAGAAGCACACATAAAAAAAAAAGAAAATGAACATCTGAGATGAATACGTAGTTTGCAGATGAAGAAATACAAATGGCAAATAAATACATGAAAAAATATTCATCATCATTACTCATTAGAAAAATGCAAGTTAAAACAACACTGAGATTCCATCTAACTCCTGAAAGAATGGCCAGGATTAAGAGAATTACCAACAACAAATGCTGGAGAAGCTGTGGGGAAAAAGGAACTCTCCTGCACTTTTGGTGGGAGTGTAGACTGGTGCAACCACTGTGGAGATCAGTCTGGAGATTCCTCAAAAAGTTGGTATTGGAAGTCCCATTCGACCCAGCTATTCCACTTTTAGGCATATTCACAGAAGAACTGAAAGCATCATATCACAGTGATATATATGCACCTGTTTATAGCAGCACAATTTGTAATAGCCAGATCTTGGAAACAACCTAAGTGTCATCAACTGAGGAATGGATAAAAAAGTTGTGATATTTTTATACAGTAGAATACTACTCAGCTATAAAGAATGATCTCATTGAGATATTTATAAATAAATGGACACAACTTGAGACCATACTCATAAGCCAAATAAATCAAACTTAAATGTATAAATACTGTATAGTCTCCCTAGTGTAAGAAATGGTAAGAGTACATAAGTTTTTGGTAATCATGACTCTCCATTACATGGCTTTGAAGCCTTATAATGTTTGCATTCATTAGATGGAATGATTTTATCCTGGTTTTTTTATTTTATTATCTGTGATAATATGAACAGCTATTTTGAAGAAAACAAGACATTATAATAGCCAGTGCTGATTTAATATCATCTTGCTCTGAAGTCCTACCATACTTTTGTTTTTTTGTTTCCATTGGTTCTACCATATTGTGTCTTATTGGATTTTATTATGTGCGATAGTATAAACAAATTTTCTGTGGAAAATGATATAATATAGTAGCCATTGTTCATTCTCTGCTATTTGCTTCTGAATGCCCTGTAATACTTTCATTCTCTTGAATGGTTTTATACTATTTTGTTACGTTTGATACTATTGTATATGAAGTTATGCTCAACTATTTCAAAGAAAGAGACATTATGGCAGTTACTATTAGTTAGGGTTGTCTTGTGGTGAAATACTGGGTTGCTTACATTGTTCTGTTCTGATCTGCTTTGTTATGTCCTCTTTTGTCTTAATCTATTTAAAATAAAAAATTTTTTTAAAGTTCGATAATACAGAACACTCAGGAGTAGTGATGGAATCCTTACACGCCTTTCTAAATCAACTATAATGTGCCCTTCTTAGTCATAAATGTAATTTCAAAAGTCTAGAAATTAGTGACTCTGGATTCTAATTCTACTTTATCATTAATCACTTTTGTAAATTCAACTAAAACAATATTCTTTTTTAAAAAAGGAAAGTTAAATTGTACTAGGTTGCAAGTCATGTGTGTGTGTGTGTGTGTATGTGTGTGTGTGTGTATGCTAAGCAGATAGTATGAGATTTGTACTTATCTTTCTA